>NC_041383.1:625298715-625326714 GCF_002162155.2 Triticum dicoccoides
GCCGCCGCGCCCCCTGGGTCCCTCCGCCGTCGGCACCCGTCCGCGCCGCCCCGCCCCTCTTCGGCTTCGTCCTCCTCTTCTCCGGCCGCCGCAGCCCGCAACTCTGGTGAGCTCCCCGGTCAACCTCGAAGAACGTGCAAACCTAGATCTGAGGTTCGCGGGGTAATTTTCTACTAAGTCCTTATTCCCCTGATAATTTCATGCCCTGTTCAACGCATCATAACTCCATGCATACTACTTCGTTTTGCATGCATTATATATCAAAATGTTCATAATGAGATGATCTTCATTTCATTCCATTGTGACATGTTTTTTTGAGTTCATCTTGATGCTCTAATCATCGTTTCAATAGTGCTATATGATGTTAATCTGCTGAAACTGTTATAACTTGGTGATTTGTCATTTTTGTTGCATTTGATGTGTGCATCCTATGAGCATGAGCTCTACATGTGTTTTGAAGTACATCATGCCATCTTTACAGAGGTGCTTGCCGTGTATTTTTGTGAGTCTTGTAGTGAGTGCATCAAGCTTGTGAAGTAGGGTACTTGTTGTTACTGTTTTGCTAGGCTGAATGAGTTATTTCGCGATACTATGTAAACCTGCTACTACAAGCCATTCTATGCATAATATGGAGATGTTCACTAAGTATGTTTTGCTATACATGTCATGATATATCCATCCTTGCCCCTGGTTGCATTTATAGCTTGCTGTAGATTGTTCATATCTTGCTCCAAAGTTGCTAAATAATGTTGCTGTCAGCCTGTTAACATTAAGTTCAGTTTTGCCATGAGCTTTGCTAGTGACACATGCACCCTATGAACTTGTTCTTGCCATGCTTAGCTTCATAAATATGTCATCTTACTGTTAGTAACCTTGTCATGCCATGTATTTCTCTGTGGTGAGTGGTACAAGCTCACCAACATGCCTACTTATTGTTGTTCCTGCCATGTTTGAATCTGTCATATCATTTGCCATGTTTGCATGGATGCTACCATGTTTTCTGTTGATCTTTGGATTTAGTTCAGTAAGGGAGATTTGTTCTTTGTCTTTAGTAGTAGCATGTCATGCCTTTGTTTTCCATGATAAGTTCCTGTAACATGTTGTTTGATAGCTCTAAACATTGCAACCTGATGTTATTTCTGCTAAGCCTGTAAACTGTTATTATTTGCAATCTTGACATGTCCTTTTGAGCATGTTCTAGTAATTTCTGGAGATAGCTCAGTGTTCATGTTTTGTTATGCTTTACCTGTACATCATGTCCATGCCTTTTGTTTTCATGTTAAGACGCAGTAGCATGTTGTTTTGATGCTTGCTAGATGCCTAGTTGTTGTTTTGGACAACTTGTCCTTCAAACTTGTATAGTGTATGTGTTGAACCGTTGCTCCGTTTTGAGTGTGCTCTATATGAAACTTGCTTGATTTTGCATGTAGCTTCATATTATCATGTTGCATCCTTGTTTGAGGTGTTTGCTTGATGTTTGTTTGCATTTTGCATCAATGCCATGTTTAACTTGTTTTGCTCATATCTTCTAGGCCGTAGCTCCGAACAAAATGAAATTTATATGTAACTTGACTAGAATTTTCGTGTAGATCATCATGGTGCATTTTAACTTGTTGTTTAACAACTTGAACATAAGATCTGGACCAATTTCGAAATTTGCATATGAGGACTTACCGGAATTGGTATATGTTGTTTCCGGCCTCATTTAAACTTGCCTTGATGTGTTGCTCTTGTTTGCATCATCTCTTGCCATGAGTAGCCTCATCTAGCTTTGTCATGCATCATGCTTGTTGTGCATCATGTCATGTTTATGTGTGGTGTGTTTACCATGTTGTGTGCTTCTTCTCGATAGTTCTTCTTTCGTTGCGATCGTGAGGATTCGTTCGTCTACGCTTGGTTCGGCTCCATCCGTTCGTATTCTTCATGGACTTGTTCTTCTTCCTAGCGGGATTTCAGGCAAGATGACCGCTACCCTGGATCTCACTACTATCATTGCTATGCTAGTTGCTTCGTTCTATCGCTATGCGATGCTACCTATCACTTGCTCTTCAAGCCTCCCAAATTTCCATGTCAGTATCTAACCTTTTCGACCTTCCTAGCAAATCGTTGCTTGGCTATGTTACCGCTTTTGCTCAGCCCCTCTTATAGCGTTGCTAGTTGCAGGTGAAGATGAATATTGCTCCATGTTGGATTATGTTAATGTTGGAATATCACAATATCTCTTATATTATTAATGCATCTATATACTTGGTAAAGGGTGGAAGGCTCGGCCTTATGCCTGGTGTTTTATTCCACTCTTGCCGCCCTAGTTTCCGTCATATCGGTATTATGTTCCCGGATTTTGCGTCCCTAACACGGTTGGGTGATTTATGGGACCCCCTTGATAGTTCACTTTGAATAAAACTCCTCCAGCAAGGCCCAACCTTGGTTTTACCATTTGCCTCACCTAGCCTTTTTTCCCTTGGGAGTCGCGCATCTCGAGGGTCATCTTTATTTTACCCCCCTCGGCCAGTGCTTCTCCAAGTGCTGGTCCAAACCAAGCGATGTCCGGCGCCCCCTGGGCAATCAGGGTCTATGCCAACCCGACGTCTGGCTCATCCGGTGTGCCCTGAGAACAAAATATGTGCAGCTCCTATCGGGATTTGTCGGCACATCAGGCGGTCTTGCTGGTCTTGTTTTACCATCGTCGAAATGTCTTGTAACCGGGATTCCGAGTCTGATCGGGTCTTCCTGGGAGAAGGAATATCCTTCGTTGATCGCGAGAGCTTATCATGGGCTAAGTTGGGACACCCCTGCAGGGTTTAAACTTTCGAAAGCCGTGCCTGCGGTTATGCGGCAGATGGGAATTTGTTAATGTCCGGTTGTAGATAACTTGACACTAGATTCGAATTAAAACGCCTCAACCATGTGTGTAACTGTGATGGTCTCTTTTCGGTGGACTCCGGTAAGTGAACACGGTTTTGGGTTATGTTTGACGTAAGTAGGAGTTCATGATCACCTCTTGATCATTGCTAGCTTCACGACCGTTCCTTTTTCTCTCTTCTCGCTCTTATTTGCGTATGTTAGCCACCATATATGCTTAGTCGCTACTGCAACCTCACCACTTTACCCCCTTCCTTTCCCATTAAGCTTTGCTAGTCTTGATACCCATGGTAATGGGATTGCTGAGTCCTCGTGGCTCACATATTACTACAACAACAGTTGCAGGTACAGGTTACGCGATGATCTTGATGTGAGAGCGATGTTACTTGTTTTGGAGTTCTTCTTCTGCTCCTTCTTCGATTAGGGGATAGGTTCCAGGTCGGCAGCCTGGGCTAGCAGGGTGGATGTCATTTGAGTTTCTGTTTGTGTTTCATCTGTAGTCGGATGATGCTCTAATGTATTGTGATGTTGTATTCGTGTGGCATTGTATGCCTTTTGTATGTATCCCCATCTATTATGAAATGTTGATGTTATGATATCCACCTTGCAAAAGCGTTTCAATATGCGGTTCTATCCTTGGTGGGACCTTCGAGTCTCTTTAGGATAGTATCGCATATTGGGCGTGACAATCTGCAAGCTCCACTGCTGCACCAAGTTCTTCAGCTGGTCCCTCTCTGCTGAAGAAAAAGGCCACTGCTGGACGAGGCCTTCGACCAAGTCCTCACAAGAAGCAGGTCGCCTTTCAAGTGCCCTCTGATGACGATGAGGCTGATGATGAAGAACTTGCCGAAATCATCAGAGATAGACAAGCCAGGGCCGCTAGAGCCAAAGGTAGCAATGTGCCACTACAATTGGATCCAAAGTTGATCGTCGATTTCATTGACTTATGGCACAAAGACCCTAACACACCTTTATCGGAGATGAACCTCACTCCTGGTCAAAGTCATGTTCTGACGCACTTCATTGAGGAAGAGAAGTGGAAATATGAACAAGGCAGAAAACTGAAGAAAGCGCAGTACAAGAAACAGCGCTACCTCAAGGACAATGTCCTCACTCTTACCCCTGAACAACTCACTGCTTTGCAAACTGAAATCAAGCAACCGAGTGATGATTTCAATCGATACTATGCTGATTGGAAGGGAGCAAAGGTTCGGTTTGTCAATTTGACGAAGACATTTACTTCAACTACTACTGCTCCTGTGCACGTTGAAATTCCTCAGGCTGTAGCATCTGCTCAGCCCACAGAAGAACATGCCAGCACCGCTGATGTCAGTCAGGCTGCTGAAGAAAATGAGAGTACCAGGGCTGATGACTGCATTCCAGCCACTGAAGATATTGCCAGGGCATCCACTAGTGGTGCGCCTGAAGAAAATGAAGAAGTCAGGGCAACTGAATCAGTTGCGCCTAAAGAAACTGAACCAAAGTCCTCTGCACCTACACCCACTCCGATCCTTCCATCTACATTAGATGTGAAGAAGACCAAGGCTGCAGAGCGTGCAGCGATGAAAGAGAGGAAAGCATCAGCTTCATCAGATTCTTCAACTCCGAAGAAAATGAAGCCTCTGACAAGTTCAACTCAAAATCCAATTGATGTCGTTCATGTATCTTACATGCCATCAAAGGACCTTGTTCCTTTTGGTGAAGATTATGTGATTCCCGAGGAATCCGATGAAGAAACTCCTTCTGCTGCTTCGATAGAGCAGTTGGATGAAGAAATTGAAGTGGATAGAATCCCTTCAACCCCAGTTGTTTCCTCACCTATGCCTCAGTTCACTGCTGAAGAGGCAGGTGTTGAAGAAATGGAAGATGAGGATGTGGACATCGGCTGTACCACACCTGTATTGAATGATGACTTTTGGGAAAGTCAGCACCCCAACTCTCTGTTGTTCACTCCACTCCAAGCAATTCCTCAGTCCCTTGTAGCTACTGAAGTGCAAATGGGATCTGATGAACCTCGTGCAACCCCGTCCGTCCATGAAGTAATTCCATCCACTAGTGCTAAAGAAAATGTGAACGAAGAATTGATGACCCAAGCTGCAACTGAAGAAGTGCCTGAAATTCCTCAGCATGAGGAACCTGAGATTGCGATTCCTGAGGTGGTAATGCAGTTAACTGACACTTCTCAACCCAAACCAAAGGATCCCTTCTTCAAGAAGCCAAAATTCAAGGCTGATGATTTCTTCGGCAAGCGTGTATTCTTCACTGAATTCAACCCATATGACAATGCTCGTCTTAGAAGGAAGCGTTTCTGGACTGCTAGCCAGGCCAACTTCTATTCCTCAGTACTTTTTGACAAGGACAAAGTCTTCGACCACCAGCACATTCCTCACGTGGACATGGAATCAATGCCTTGCTTCACACCAATCCTCAGTATGATTCACGATGCAGGTCTGCTTAACTTTTGCACTGACATCGTTGACTGGAATGAAGAGCTAATTCTTCAGTTCTATGCAATGCTGCATATCACTGGTGAAGCAAATGACATCAACACTTGGGTGTTGGACTGGATGACCGAAAACACTCACTACAAGGCACCAGCCTCTGAATTGCTCCGTGCCTTGCCACCCAGTCCTCCACCTGAAGGTGCTCGTTGTCTGTATGATGAGCAAAACTCACTGCTCATTACATGCAAGTGCTCATGAAGCCACTGAAGCCTGGTCAAGCCCCAAGGACCAAATTCCTAGTGAAGGAATTGATGTACGTTCCAAGAACCATCTATCGCATTCTGACGAAGACGATCAGTCCAATCAAAGGTCATGACTCATCTGATGAAGAAATTGTGGGGATGATGAAGAATATGCTATTCAACATCATGCATGGCATCCCGATCAATTATCATGATTTCTTCATGAGGACTCTCACAAATGTTGCACTTTCACCGTTTGAGCTGAAGCCTTACGCTCCATGGCTCATGAGATTCCTCAGATCAAGGTCTTCACTCAACTACAAGGCTGACACTCTCAACCATGGCAGCTACTTGCCTCTGATTGAAGTTCTCAAACAGACATATTCTTCAGCTAAAGAAAAGGGCAAGGCACCTGCTGTTATCGATGAAGGCATTCGTCCATTGGATGGTCAGTTCCGCAAAGCTGCATCTTACTCCACCAATGATGACTTTGCCACTCATGATTCTGCTGCCAATGCTCCCAAGTCAAGTCCTCAAGCTACTGCTCCTCGAGTAATGACTGACCGTCAGCTGCTTCTAAGTCTTCACCAGAAGGTGGATCGAAACCACAAATGGGTTAAGCGCCAGTTTGGCTCTATTCTTCACAAAATGACCTCTACACATCATGCAGTGAAGAAAAACCATTACTACCTCCATGAAGTTTTTGATTGCACCTGGGCTATTCTGTCACATTTGTATGGTGAAGAAGATCTGAAGCAAATGGGCTTCAAAGAAGACTTTGACTGGTCTGCTCCTTCGCCGAAGAAGCTCAAGAAGGTCAAGGTTCCTCCCTTGGTCGCCAGTTCATATTCTTCATCCCGCGACACGGACGAGTACGAAGACTTGGACGACACTGCAGCAGGCCCTACATCGACCCAAGACCCCAACAACGCTGGCGCTCCTCCATCTTCATGATATTCTTCAGGGGCGTTAGTCCTCATTTTCAACCCTTTTGGTCATTTGATGACAAAGGGAGAGAAATTTGAGTTAGTCTTCAAGCGGGTCTATCTTATATGGGCATTTTTTAAGTTACATCTCTCATTCTTTTGATGACTTTGCTGGATCGAGTTGTAATCTTAAACTCTATGGTGGCCTGATACTTTTGCTGAGTTCTTCTGCATGCTTATTCTTCATTAATGTCAATGCACGTATGCTGAATTACATCAGTCACCATATTTCATCATGAATTCCAAATTCTTCAAATTATATGTCCAATGCATGTATGAATTACAAGATATAGGGGGGAGATCTCCATGATTATACTTTTCAAGTGTGCATTGCTTCAAAAGCAAATTCCTCACTATGCACATCTTCAGGGGGAGTTCTTCTATATCTTGCAATCAAATTCCTCAATATCAGTATTTACACTTCATATGTTTATCCCCGTTGAAAACTTAACCTATATTGTCATCAATCACCAAAAAGGGGGAGATTGTAAGTGCATCTAGTGCCCCTTAGTGATTTTGGTGTATTGAAGACTTATAGGTTAAGGGACTGATGCGTTTGTGAGTGTACACAGGTCTATAAGTCTATGAGGAGTTTGATATTTACAGAGAAAGTCGACCCCTAAAAATGAAGTTTTTCAACTGAAGACTTTGTATTTCTGAAGACTTTCTGAAGATTTTGAAAGTGAAGAAATTGGTGTGACCTTGAAGACTTGGTAATCATTCGAGGAACATGAAGCGTGAAGACTCTTGTTTTTATTGTTTCGTTTTCTCTTTCTTGAGTCATAGGAAACACCGTACTGTTAAAGGGGGTCGAGGAAATACTAAGGAAAAAATTCCATGTGATGCTCAACTCAAAATCCTACACCTGCCAATCCCTTCAAGTGAAGCCATTGGAAATCTCACACAGTTTAGTCATATTCTTCAGTGACAGAGACGAAGTTCTTCTGGTCTCTGAGGAATTTGTTCTGACTGAGGAGTTAGGAATTCACCAGTGCGGATTACCTACAAAGTGAGGAACATGATAGCCCTGAAGTATTTGAGAGTCAAATATTCCGACCGTTGATGTGCTACATGCCAGCTGTCCCAAAATATCTACCCACCTAACAGCCGTATCAGACAAGGGCATTTATTTCTTATCATGTCGGGCTGCTCCCTAGGCTATAAATCGCCCCCTACAACCACTAGTTGGTTGGCTGCTCCGAGAGAAACTGACACTTGTCATTTGAGAGCAACCCATCCTCCGAGGACTTTGAGCGAAAATCATCAAGTGAGGAAAACCGAAACCCAAACCTACAAAATCCCAAAGTGATTGAGCATCACTGAAGAGATTGATCCTGCATGGATCCGACGCTTGTTTCCTTTGAAGATTGTGCTTCTTCCAGACGGTTAGGCGTCAAGGTCTAGAGCATCCAAGAGGAATTGTGGATCGCCGAGTGACTGAGTTTGTGAAGGTTTGGAAGTCACCTGAAGACTTACCACGAGTGATTGGGCGAGGTCTGTGTGACTTTAGCTCAAGGAGAATATGGTGAGGACTGTGTGTCCGGGACTGGGTGTCCTCGAGTTTAAATACTCAGCCGCTCCAACCAGATGTACAACTGAGACAGCAGTTGGAACTGGTCTACCAAATCATTGTCTTCACCGAGCTTACTGGTTCTATTTTCTCAACTCTTTCATTTCCTCATCTCTGTTGTTGTGTGCTTGTTCATATCTGTTTGAATACTTTGACTGAAGACTTTCTCAATTTCCTCAGTTCAATTACTTCAGTCTATCCATCTTCATTTTGTGTTATCCTATGTTTACGCTTTCTGTACTCTGTGCTTATCTTCATTTCATCATGATGACTATGAGTGTGTTTTGCTATGTTTACTTTTGAGTACTTATTCCGCTGCAAGTAGTTCTTCATTTAGGAATTTCCTCACCAGCAAATTCCTCAGTGAAGAATTCATAAAAATCGCCTATTCACCCCCCTCTAGTCGATATAACGCACTTTCAGATGGCACCCCGCAAGACCAATCCCGACGCGCCTCCGGCTTGGTACTCGCCGGCCTTGGATGCTCCCAACGTGTCGGGGAAGAATCTTGCTGCCATACGCCTGATGACGGCGATGGAGGGCAGCGAGATGGGGGCGACAGAGCTCCGGGCCGGTTCTGCCGAGGCGGAGGCCAAGGGGAGCACCTTCTACCCCTTCTTCATGAATGCCATTGTCGCTGGCTTGGTGCCTCCCTTCTCTGAGTTCTTCTATGCCGTCCTCCACCATTACAGGTTGCAGGCCCTTCACCTCCATCCTAATTTCGTTCTCCTCCTGTCGATTTTCGCCTACTACTGCGAGGCGCATGTCGGGGTGATGCCTTCTATGGCTCTGCTGCGCCACTTCTTCTCCCTCTGAATCAATGGTGAGCACACATTGGCGTGTGCCAACTTCGATGCATATGGCAAGGCCAATGCGATCTCAAAGACCGGGAAGAGGGTCGAGAACTTTCGAAGCAAGTGGGTCATGGTGGACGCCAGGTGCATCCACTCCCGGCTGATGCTACCCACGAGGATGCCCCAGCCTGACAAGGGATGGTCCCGCACGAAGCTCGAAGACAACCGGGTGAAAGTGGTGCTGGAGAAGATGAACACCGACTTGAAGCCCGGCAACATGGAGGCAGCGAAGCTGATAGGGGCCACACTACTGAGGGAGTTCCTGACATAGCGGGTGGCTCCCCTTCAGGTGCACCCGCGCCCATTGTGGATGCTCGGGGGTGCCGACGACATGCTCCGTTTGAACCCAGTTGCCTTGGAGGACGATGACCTGGCCTCCGCTCTTCGCCTCTTGGTCGGAGATGACCATGGGGATATGGAGGGTGTCCCCACTCCCTTGTTCCTTCCCGAGGACCGTGCGCTGGTGGTAAAGGCCATGCCCACCTTTGACAGCTGCGGTCTGGTGCCGACGGTGCCTCATGAGGGCCAGGGGGCGACGGTGCTGGTGGAGGTGTCTTCTGATGGCTCCCGCGAGGGAGGGGAGGAATACAAAGAAGAAGAGGAGCTTGACTTGGAGGAGACCGCTGAGGGGATGGGAGAGACCTCCCCCTGGTGCATGGCCAGCATCCTCCGCACCATGCCGGACGATGACGAGGTTGGCACCACGCGGGAGGAAGACACGCCCATGATCCCAAAGAGAGCCAGGTCTGCGCTGATCCCTCAGGGGGCTATCCCGGTTCAGGTGCCACCCAGGGCTGGCTCCATCCCTTCTGGTGTGCCTTCTCCCGCTTCTGGACCTCCCGAGGCCGCCCCAGGGCCAGGAGGCTCACGAGGTTTAAGCTTGGCAAGAGACTGGCGGATCTCACCGCGGGTGATCCGTAAGTGCTCGCACCCTGTCTTGTTTTTGTTTCTGCTGTTGAAGCTTGATGTTCTCCATCATTGGGTTAGGCCGCCGCTTGCGGTGAAGAAGAAGAAGGGGGACACGGTGGCTCCGATCGAGGCAGGCTCATCTGCCGCAGCCGCGCCTCCGCCGGTGGGAAGGGGAGGCAGTGGAGCTCATACCTCCCCTGCCCGATCATCCTCGCGAGGCTTGGTAGGGGGCTCTGGCGTGGTGCCAGCCCCCGTGGCCCCGCTGCCTCTGGAGGTGCTGGCGCCTGATGCTGTCGTTGCGGCTGACCAGGCTTAGGAGCCTCCGGTCTCCCAAGCCGTGATCACGCTCACGCTGACGCCTCCTCCTCCTGCTCCACTGGTTCCGGACTCCTTCGCCTCCTCTGCCATCTTGGACCGTGCCTTCATCGAGCTGGTCCAGCTGTGATAAGATCTCCAAGGCGCCAACCCCCGCCTGGCGGCTGGGTGCTTGGAGCTGATCTCTGGCTGGGTTCATTCTGACGCCTCTGTCCGAGCGGCGTTGGACCAGGCTGCAGCGGCTTCCGAGGAGAAGCAGCTCGCCGCCACCTAGGCCCCAGGTGCTCGTGATGCGGCGCTGAAGGATGCCGCGGTCACCCAGGACCGCTGCAAGGCGCTGGAGGCTGAACTGCATGGTTTGCGTGATGAGCTCGCCAAGGAGGCCCGCGACCGCCAGGTGAAGGAGGAAGAGATGAAGGCTCGAGAGGACGCCATCGGGGAACATGACACCGAGCTGGCCGCCGAATGCGGCCGACTGAAGACGCTGGAGCAGAAGCTGGGGAGAGGGCCAAGCTAGAAGCCAAGGCGAGGGTCCTGGCTGAGGACCATGTGGCCTTCACGAATCTAGAGGAGAGGTCTCGCAAGGCGCTGAAGACGCTCTTTGAGGGCGGCTTGGAGAAGCCGCAGGCTAGCGCCGAGGATGGCCCCGCCGAGCTGCTTCCCTTCTTGGTTCAAGCACTTGAGGATGTCGTGAACGGCATCGGCCCCATGTCCGAGGCTGAAGCTCGCATCCTTTCTTCTGCAGCACTGGCGCGCGTTCTCAGCCACGTTTATCTTCGCAACCCTAGTGTCAGCCTCGACGGGCTGCTGGAGCCTGTGGACGGCGAGCGCGCCACCGCTGCTGCTGAGGCCGTGAAGGGCCTTGCGGAAGCACTCCTAGAGAAGTTCTGCGCCTTTGCCACCGCGCCCAGGGCAGGTGCCGCTGACTCCGCGGCTTCGGGAGGTGGAGTTGGTGGGGGCGACACCACCATGAAGGCAGGGCTCCTGGCGAACGACGGTGTTGCCCAAGGGTGATCTTCTCGCGGCTTCCTCCCTGTTTTAATCCCTGCAATATGAACTGTGCCTCATGGAGGCGTTTAAACTTGCGTTTGGCGTTGTGAAGACGGTTATGGTTTGTAATATTTGCTTCTGGGTTTTACAATTTCCTTTCTATTTGCTTTGAGTTTTACGTCGGTAGAGCCCGGCCCCGCGCATACCTCAGCCGCCGTTAGCCCCGACCGGAAACCAGGACGGGACCAAGGAGTGAGGGGCTACGTGACAAGTTAGGCTCCTGAGTCACGATGCTCAGGAGTCCCCGTTGACGTGCAAACAGCAAATAGGGAAGGAAAATAGGGGTAGGTCTAGTGTTCTACATCGGTAGGGCCCGGCCCCGCGCATACCTCAACCGCCGTTAGCTCCGACCGGAAACCAGGATGGAACTAAGGAGTGAGGGGCTACGTGAACAGTTAGGCTCCTGAGTCATGATGCTCAGGAGTCCTCCTTGACGCTCAAACGACCTTCATACCTTGGCTCCACTCGGGGAGGGCGCGCGATGACCAGGTCCGAGGGACCTGGCGGGGTTGCGTGCGCTCGGGTGTGACCCGGGCGTAGCCCCCGTGCCCGGCCCCCTCGCGTGACGCTCCCGAGGGGAGGTGTTGCGATGAGGCCGGACACTAAGCTCTGGGCTCCCTGAGGTTGATACGGCCGTGGGCCGCCCTCAGTTGTTTATCACCAGCGCGGAGCATAGCGCTTCTGTATGTGTACAGGCATAGCCGCTCCTCGGCAGTGTTGTCAGCCAGCACGGAGCATGGTGCTTCTGTTGGAAATATGCCCTAGAGGCAATAATAAATTAGTTATTATTATTATATTTCCTTGTTCATGATAATCGTTTATTATCCATGCTATAATTGTATTGATAGGAAACTCAGATACATGTGTGGGTACATAGACAACACCATGTCCCTAGTTAGCCTCTGATTGACTAGCTCGTTGATCAATAGATGGTTACAGTTTCCTGACCATGGACATTGGATGTCGTTGATAACGGGATCACATCATTAGGAGAATGATGTGATGGACAAGACCCAATCCTAAGCCTAGCACAAAGATCGTAGTTCGTATGCTAAAGCTTTTCTAAATGTCAAGTATCATTTCCTTAGACCATGAGATTGTGCAACTCCCGGATACCGTAGGAATGCTTTGGGTGTACCAAACGTCACAACGTAACTGGGTGGCTATAAAGGTGCACTACAGGTATCTCCGTAAGTATCTGTTGGGTTGGCACGAATCGAGACTGGGATTTGTCACTCCGTGTAAACGGAGAGGTATCTCTGGGCCCACTCGGTAGGACATCATCATAATGTACACAATGTGACCAAGGGGTTGATCACGGGATGATGTGTCATGGAACGAGTAAAGAGACTTGCTGGTAACGAGATTGAACAAGGTATCGGCATACCGACGATCGAATCTCGGGCAAGTACAATACCGCTAGACAAAGGGAATTGTATACGGGATTGATTGAGTCCTTGACATCGTGGTTCATCCGATGAGATCATCATGGAACATGTGGGAACCAACATGGGTATCCAGATCCCGCTGTTGGTTATTGACCGGAGAACGTCTCGGTCATGTCTGCATGGTTCCCGAACCCGTAGGGTATACACACTTAAGGTTCGATGACGCTAGGGTTATAAAGGAAGTTTGTATGTGGTTACCGAATGTTGTTTGGAGTCCCGGATGACATCCCGGACGTCATGAGGAGTTCCGGAATGGTCCGGAGGTAAAGATTTATATATGGGAAGTCCTGTTTTGGTCACCAAAAAAGTTTCGGGTTTTATCGATAACGTACCGGGACCACCGGGAGGGTCCCGGGGGTCCACCAAGTGGGGCCACCGGCCCCGGAGGGCTACATGGGCCAAGTGTGGGAGGGGACCAGCCCCAGGTGGGCTGGTGCGCCCCCCCACAAGGGCCCAAGGCGCCTAGGGTTGGGGGAGGGGGCGCACCCACCTAACTTGGGGGGCAAGTTTCCCCTCTCCCCCCCCCCTTGGCCGCCACCCTAGATGGGATTGGGGGCAGCCGCACCCCTTGGGGTGGGAACCCTAGAGGGGGCGCAGCCCTTCCCCTTCCCCTATAACTAGTTGAGGTCTAGGGGCTGCCCAACACATGAGTTTCTCTCCCTCTTGGCGCAGCCCTACCTCTCTCCCTTCTCCTCTCCCGTGGTGCTTGGCGAAGCCCTGTAGGATTGCCACGCTCCTCCATCACCACCACGCTATTGTGCTGCTGCTGGACGGAGTCTTCCTCAACCTCTCCCTCTCTCCTTGCTGGATCAAGGCGTGGGAGACGTCACCGGGCTGTACATGTGTTGAACGCGAAGGTGCCGTCCGTTCGGCACTAGGATCTCCGGTGATTTGGATCACGACGAGTACGACTCCTTCAACCCCGTTCTCTTGAACGCTTCCGCTTAGCGATCTACAAGGGTATGTAGATGCACTCTCCTTCCCCTCGTTGCTGGTTTCTCCATAGATAGATCTTGGTGACACGTAGGAAAATTTTGAATTTCTGCTACGTTCCCCGACAGTGGTATTAGAGCTAGGTCTATTGCGTAGATTCTTTGCACGAGTAGAACACAAAGTAGTTGTGGGCGTTGATTTTGTGCAATAAGCTTACCGTTACTAGTCCAATCTTGTTTTGACGGTATTGTGGGATGAAGCGGCCCGGACCGACCTTACACGTACTCTTACGTGAGACAGGTTCCACCGACTGACATGCACTTGGTGCATAAGGTGGCTAGCGGGTGCCAGTCTCTCCCACTTTAGTCGGAACGGATTCGATGAAAAGGGTCCTTATGAAGGGTAAATAGCAATTGGCATATCACGTTGTGGTTTTGCGTAGGTAAGAAACGTTCTTGCTAGAAACACATAGCAGCCACGTAAAACATGCAAACAACAATTAGAGGACGTCTAACTTGTTTTTGCAGGGTATGCTATGTGATGTGATATGGCCAAGAAGAATGTGATGAATATATGTGATGTATGAGATTGATCATGTTCTTGTAATAGGAATCACGACTTGCATGTCGATGAGTATGACAACTGGCAGGAGCCATAGGAGTTGTCTTTATTTATCGTATGACCTGCGTGTCATTAAACAATGCCATGTAATTACTTTACTTTATTGCTAACCGGTAGCCATAGTAGTAGAAGTAATAGTTGGCGAGACAACTTCATGAAGACACGATGATGGAGATCATGATGATGGAGATCATGGTGTCATGCCGGTGACGATGATGATCATGGAGCCCCGAAGATGGAGATCAAAAGAAGCAATATGATATTGGCCATATCATGTCACTATTTGATTGCATGTGATGTTTATCATGTTTATACATCTTATTTGCTTAGAACGACGGTAGTAAATAAGATGATCCCTCATTAAAATTTCAAGAAAGTGTTCCCCCTAACTGTGCACCGTTGCGGAAGTTCGTCGTTTCAAAGCACCACGTGATGCGGGTGTGATAGATCCTTACGTTCACATACAACGGGTGTAAGCCAGATTTACACACGTGAAACACTTAGGTTAACTTGACGAGCCTAGCATGTACAGACATGGCCTCGGAACACAAGAGACCGAAAGGTCGAGCATGAGTCATATGGAGGATACGATCAACATGAAGATGTTCACCGATGATGACTAGTCCGTCTCACGTGATGATCGGACACGGCCTAGTTGACTCGGATCATGTAATCACTTAGATGACTGGAGGGATGTCTATCTGAGTGGGAGTTCATAAGATGAACTTAATTATCCTGAACATAGTCAAAAGCCCTTTGCAAATTATGTCATAGCTCGCGCTTTAGTTCTACTGTTTTAGATATGTTCCTAGAGAAAATATAGTTGAAAGTTGACAGTAGCGATTATGCGATCAGTAGAAAGCTTATGTCCTTAATGCACCGCTCAGTGTGCAGAACCCCAAACATCGTCTATGGATGTTGCGAACATCGGACATACACATTTTGATAACTACGTGATAGTTTAGTTAAACGGTTTAGAGTTGAGGCACCAAAGACGTTTTCAAAACGTCGCGGAACATTTGAGATGTTTCGAGGGCTGAAATTGGGATTTCAGGCTCGTGCCCACGTCAAGAGGTATAAGACCTCCGACGATCTTCCTAGCCTGCAAACTAAGGGAGAAAAGCTCAATCGTTGAGCTTGTGCTCAGATTGTCTGAGTGCAACAATCACTTGAATCGAGTGGGAGTTGATCTTCGAGTTGAGATAGTGATGTTTCTCCAAAGTCATTGCCACTAAGCTGCTAGAGCTTCGTGATGAACTATAACATATCAGGGATAGATATGATGATCCTTGAGGTATTCACGATGTTTGACACCGCGAAAGTGGAAATCAAGAAGGAGCATCAATTGTTGATGGTTGGTGAAACCACTAGTTTCAAGAAGGGCAAGGGCAAGAAGGGATACTTCATGAAACAGCAAATCAGCTGCTGCTCCAGTGAAGAAACCCAAGGTTGAACCCAAACCCGAGACTAAGTGCTTCTGTAATAAGGGGAACAGCCACTGGAGCAGAATTACCCTAGATACTTGGTAGATAAGAAGGCTGGCAAGGTCGATAGAAGTATATTGGATATACATTAGGTTAATGTGTACTTTACTAGTACTCCTAGTAGCACCAGGGTATTAGATACCGGTTCGGTTGCTAAGTGTTAGTAACTCGAAATAACAGCTATGGAATAAATGGAGACTAGCTAAAGGTGAGCTGACGATGTGTGTTGGAAGTGTTTCCAAGGTTGATGTGATCAAGCATCGCACGCTCCCTCTACCATCGAGATTGGTGCTAAACCTGAATAGTGTTATTTGGTGTTTTCATTGAGCATAGACATGATTGGATTATGTATATCGCAATGCGGTTATTCATTTAAGGAGAATAATGGTTACTCTATTTATTTGAATAATACCTTCAATGGTCTTACACCTAAAAGAATGTTTTATTGAATCTCGATCATAGTGATACACATTTTCATGCCAAGAGATATAAGATAGTAATGATAGTACCACTTACTTGTGGCACTGCCATGTAAGTCATATTGTTATAAAACGCATGAAGAAGCTCCATATTGATGGATCTTTGGACTCACTCATTTTTGAAAAGTTTGAGACATGCAAACCATGTCTATTGGTGTATACGCATGAAGAAACTCCATGCAGATGGATCGTTTGGACTCACTTGATTTTGAATCACTTGAGATATGCAAATCATACCACATGGGCAAGATGACTGAAAAGCCTCGTTTTCAGTAAGATGGAACAAGATAGCAACTTGTTGGAAGTAACACATTTTGATGTGTGCAATCCAATGAGTGCTGAGGCATGCAGTGAATATCGCTATGTTCTGACTTCACAGATGATTCGAATAGATGTTGAGTATATTTACTTGATGAAATACAAGTCTGAATTATTGAATGGTTCAAGTAATTTCAGAGTGAAGTTAAAAATCATTGTGACAAGAGGATAAAATATCTATGATATGATCGTAAAGATGAGTATCTGAGTTACGAGCTTTGGCACGCAATTTAGACATTGTGGAAATTGTTTCACAATTAATACCGCCTGGAACACCATAGTGTGATGGTGTGTCCGAACATCATAGTCGCACCCTATTTGATATGGTGCGTACCATGATGTCTCTTATCAAATTACCACTATCGTTCATGGGTTAGGCATTAGAGACAACCGCACTCACTTTAATAGGGCACCACGTAATTCCGTTGAGACGACACCGTGTGAACTATGGTTTGGAGAAACCTAAGTTGTCGTTTCTTAAAAGTTTGGGGCTGCAACGCTTATGTGAAAAAGTTTCATCGTGATAAGCTCAAACCCAAAACGGATAGATACATCTTCATAGGATACCCAAAATGGTTGGGTATACCTCCTATCTCAGATCCGGAAGCAAAAGTAATTGTTTCTAGAAACGGGTCCTTTCTCGAGGAAAAGTTTCTCTCGAAAGAATTGAGTGGGAGGATGGTGGAGACTTGATGAGGTTATTGAACCATCACTTCAACTAGTGTGTAGCAGGGCACAGGAAGTTGTTCCTGTGGCACCTACACAAATTGAAGTAGAAGCTTATGATAGTGATCATGAAGTTTTGGATCAAGTCACTACCGTACCTCGTAGGGTGACAAGGATGCGTACTACTTCAGAGTGGTACGCAATCCTGTCTTAGAGGTCATGTTGCTAGACAACAATGAACCTACGAGCTATGGAGAAGCAATGGTGGGCCCGGATTCCGATGAATGGCTTGAGGCCTTAAAATCCGAGAAAGGATCCATGACTTTGGAAGAAATACTTGATGGTCGTAAGGCCATTGGGTACAGATGGATTTTAAAAGGGAAGACAGACAATGATGGTAAGAATCACCATTAAGAAAGCTCGACTTGTCATTAAGATGTTTTCCGACAAGTTCAAGGAGTTGACTACGGTGAGGCTTTCTCACTCGTAGCGATGCTAAGAGTCTGTTGGAAATGGATTAGCAGTTATTGCATTATTTATGAAATCTTGCATATAGGATGTCAAAACATTGTTTCCTTGACAGTTTTCTTGAGGAAAGGTTGTATGTGATATAACCAGAAGGTTTTTGACAATCCTGAAAGACGCTAACAAGTATGCAAAGCTCCAGCAATCCTTCAAAGGACTGGAGTAAGCATATCGGAGTTGGAATGTACGCTTTGATGAGATGATCAAAGATTTTGGGTCTATACAAAGTTTATGAGAAACTTGTATTTCCAAAGAAGTGAGTGGGAGCACTATAGAATTTCTGATGACTATATGTTGTTGACATATTGTTTATCAGAAATAATGTAGAATTTCTAGAAAGCATATAGGGTTACTTGAAAAGTGTTTTCAATGGAAAACCTGGATTAGGCTACTTGAACAATAAGCATCAAGATCTATAAGATAGATCAAAATTCTTAATAATACTTTCAAATGAACACATACCTTGACATGATCTTGAAGGTGTTCAAGATGGATCAGTCAAAGAAGGAGTTCTTGCCTGAGTTGTAAGGTATGAAGTTAAGAGTTAAAATTCGACCATGGGGAAGAGAGACAAAGGACGAAGGTCGTCCCCTATGTTTCAGACATAGGCTCTATAGTATGCTATGCTGTGTACCGCACCGGAAGTGTGCCTTGCCATGAGTCAGTCAAGGGGTACAAGAATGATCCAGGAATAGATCATTGGACAGCGGTCAAAATTGTCCTTGGAGTAAATAAAGGACATGTTTCTCGATTATGGAGGTGATAAAGAGTTCAGCGTAAAGTGTTACGTTGATGCAAGCTTTAACACCTATCCGAATGACTCTGAGTATTAAACCGGATACGTATAGTGGAGCAACATTTGGAATAGCTCCAAGTGGAGCGTGGAAGCAGCATTTACAATATGACATAGAGAATTGCGAAGTACATACGGATCTGAATGTTGCAGACCCGTTGACTAAAACCTCTCTCACAAGCAGAACATGATCAAACCCCAGAACTCATTGAGACTTAATCACATGGTGATGTGAACTAGTTTAGACACTAGTAAACTCTTTGGATGTTGGTCACATGGCGATGTGACCTATCAGTGTTAATCACATGGCGATGTGAACTAGATTACTGACTCTAGTGCAAGTGGGAGACTGTTGGAAATATGCGTTATTATTATTATATTTCCTTGTTCATGATAATCGTTTATTATCCATTCTATAATTGTATTGATAGGAAACTCAGATACATGTGTGGGTACATAGACAACACCATGTCCCTAGTTAGCCTCTGATTAACTAGCTCGTTGATCAATAGATGGTTACAATTTCCTGACCATGGACATTGGATGTCGTTGATAACGGGATCACATCATTAGGAGAATGATGTGATGGACAAGACCCAATCCTAAGCCTAGCACAAAGATCGTAGTTCGTATGCTAAAACTTTTCTAAATGTCAAGTATCATTTCCTTAGACCATGAGATTGTGCAACTCCCGGATACCGTAGGAATGCTTTGGGTGTACCAAACGTCACAACATAACTGGGTGGCTATAAAGGTGCACTACAGGTATCTCCGAAAGTATCTGTTGGGTTGGCACGAATCGAGACTGGGATTTGTCACTCCGTGTAAACGGAGAGGTATCTCTGGGCCCACTCGGTAGGACATCATCATAATGTGCACAATGTGACCAAGGGGTTGATCATGGGATGATGTGTTACGGAACGAGTAAAGAGACTTGCCGGTAACGAGATTGAACAAGGTATCGGCATACCGACGATCGAATCTCGGGCAAGTACAATACCGCTAGACAAAGGGAATTGTATACGGGATTGATTGAGTCCTTGACATCGTGGTTCATCCGATGACATCATCGTGGAACATGTGGGAGCCAACATGGGTATCCATATCCCGCTGTTGGTTATTGACCGGAGAACGTCTCGGTCATGTCTGCATGGTTCCCGAACCCGTAGGGTCTACACACTTAAGGTTCGATGACGCTAGGGTTATAAAGGAAGTTTGTATGTGGTTACCGAATGTTGGTTGGAGTCCCGGATGAGATCCCAAACATCACGAGGAGTTCCGGAATGGTCCGGAGGTAAAGATTTATATATGGAAGTCCTGTTTTGGTCACCGAAAAAGTTTTGGGTTTTATCGGTAACGTACCAGGACCACCGGGAGGGTCCCGGGGGTCCACCAAGTGGGGCCACCGGCCCCGGAGGGCTGCATGGGCCAAGTGTGGGAGGGGACCAGCCCCAGGTGGGCTGGTGCGCCCCCCCCCCACAAGGGCCCAAGGCGCCTAGGGTTGGGGGAGGGGGCGCACCCACCTAACTTGGGGGGCAAGTTTCCCCTCCCCCCCCTTGGCCACCACCCTAGATGGGATTGGGGGCAGCCGCACCCCTTGGGGTGGGAACCCTAGAGGGGGCGCAGCCCTTCCCCTTCCCCTATAAATAGTTGAGGTCTAGGGGCTGCCCAACACATGAGTTTCTCTCCCTCTTGCGCAGCCCTACCTCTCTCCCTTCTCTCCCGCGGTGCTTGGCGAAGCCCTGCAGGATCGCCACGCTCCTCCATCACCACCACGCCATTGTGCTGCTGCTGGACGGAGTCTTCCTCAACCTCTCCCTCTCTCCTTGCTGGATCAAGGCGTGGGAGACGTCACTGGGCTGTACGTGTGTTGAACGCGGAGGTGCCGTCCGTTCGGCACTAGGATCTCCGGTGATTTGGATCACGACGAGTACGACTCCTTCAACCCCGTTCTCTTGAACGCTTCTGCTTAGCGATCTACAAGGGTATGTAGATGCACTCTCCTTCCCCTCGTTGCTGGTTTCTCCATAGATAGATCTTGGTGACACGTAGGAAAATTATGAATTTCTGCTACGTTCCTCGACAGCTTCCACTGGTACGTGGGAGGGGGCTCCCCTCCGGGAGGAGCCCCCGGGGTGTGTACAACCCCACCCTGGCACATGGCCGGCACTGTAGGGCTGGACGAGGTATATCTGGGCACCCGTGAGCCAGCGCGGGACTCACGAGGCCCTACCTCAAGGTGGGTTGCGCCTGATCTTGAGCCTTGGGCGGCTGTATGTCCCTGCGAGATGGTTAGATACAAAACGCTCTATGTCCTCAGGTCCCGGCCCTCGAGCAAGCTTAGTTGCCGCTGTATGCCAGGTCAGGATGCCATGGTCAAGGACAGGAGGTGAGGGCTGGAGAGCCAGTAAGTGCTCCTGAGTCGCGATGCTCAGGAGCCCCCCTTTTAACGCGCAAACGATTTGCATGGGAGAGAGAAAGCCCGTAGTAGGCGGCAAGTGATAATCATATGCAGATCAAGCATAAAAGGCAAATCAGCTTAGATAGTGCAGGAGAGGGTACATGCCACTGGTCTGGCCCGAGCGGCTTAGGGGATGATGCAGCCCGGGGGGTGCCCCCTAGCAAGGTAAATTGAAGACATAAGCAAAAAGGGATACATGTCGCAGGGACAGACCCACGCGACCTGGGGATGATGCAGCCCTGGGGGCGCTCCCAGCTGAAATGAACTTGGAAGATGTCACCTGATTACGTTGCAGATGGAGGGGTGTTGGAGTAGCTGAGGATGCGCGGTGAAGAGGCCGGCCCTCATGAGCCACCAAAGCCCTAAGCCTCGGGAGGCTCCGGGGGCCCAGGTGGTTCCCTGAGGACCACCTCCATCTCTGACAGAACCTCATGATGTCTGGCCTCTTGAGCCACCAGAATGCTCCGCAGATGGCGCTGGTGAGAAGCAACCACGTTCGGCAGGCCGAAAGGCATGCGAATGTAGCTGTGCGGCGGACCCTCGCAACGTCCCACGTGCGAAGGCAAGAAGCGCTCCTGAGACGCGGCTCGGTTGAGCCCTGGTACATCGATGCAGACGCGCAGCCTGCCATCCTCGCCTGGATGGGGGGCTACGCCGGGCAGGCGGCGATCGCCCCGTATGACTCTTGGTTCCTGAAGCTCCTGAGTGATCTTGGTGATGAACTCCTGAGGGTTGGGTCTCCCTTGCCTCATGCCTTCCTGAGGGAAACATGCTGCGAAGCACGCCTCCAAGTGGTGCCCGAGCGCCTCCCTCGTGATCTTGGCAAAGTCTGAGGCCCTCTAGAAGAGAGCCCCCGAGCCCTGCCCGAGGAGGGCGCCGGGCGTGCCTTCCTATGCGATGGAGGAAGGCACCCCTTGCTTGGGCGCGGGTCTTGATGCGGCTCCTCGGGAATACCAACCTCCTGAGGCCTTGAGCCGGGCGATGTTTTCTTCTTCTTGGGAGCTACCTCAGGAGGGTTCTCACTCTTGTAATCTAGGTCTTCAATTGATGCAGCTTGAAAGGCGCGCTTGAGCGAGCACACCGCATCCTTTTCCTCACAGGGGACTGTGATGACTCCACCACTTCCTGGCATCTTGAGGACATTGTAACCATGGTGGGTCACCGCCATGAACTTTGCCAGGGCCGGGTACCCGAGGATGGCATTGTACGGTAGGCAAATATGGGCGACATCAAAGTCGATGAGCTCGGTTCGGTAGTTATTGCACTGTCCAAAAGTGACGGGGAGGCGAATCTGCCCTATCGGAGTGGTGGAGCCGTCAGTGACTCCGGAGAAAGGCTTGGTAGGCTGAAGTTGATCATAGGGCACTTGAAGGTTGTCGAACATCTCGACGGACATGACGTTGAGGCCTGCACCGCCATCGATGAGAGTCCTGGTAACTTGCATGTTGATGACTGGGGAGCAGAGCATTGGGAGGACGCCGGCCGTGGCCGCACAATTGAGTTGGTCTGTTGAGCTGAAAGTGATGGTGCACATGGACCATCTGAGCGGGCGTGTGGCCTCGAGCTTGGGAAGGACTGCATTCACCTCGCGAGCAAACTGCTTGAAGATGCGCTGAGAGGCTGGGGCCTGGGCACCGCCCAGGATGCAAGCGACAGCTCGCGGCTCCTGGAAGCCCCCAGCCCCCTCATCCTGGTGGTGGTCATCATTCCTTCTTGGCGGCGGAAGCGGAGGAAGGCATGCGTTGCCCTGCGGGCGGATCTCGCAGGGCTGATACCTCCAAGCTCCCTTGCGTGGCTGGTCCTACCAGCGATCCTCGCGAGGTCGGTCACGCCACTCCTGGCGAGGGCCTCGGTCGTCCCATCGTCCTCTGCCTCTTCCTCCTCCGCGGCCATAGCCCCGGTCATTGCGCTCGGGGCGTCGACCAACGCGTCCTTCGCGAACGGCCCTGAGCTCCTGGCATTCATTGGTGTTGTGGGTGTAGAGGTTGTTGTAGGCGCAGAAATGGCTACCCTTGGACGACTCCGGCTGGTCCCTGCCGCGCTTTGTGTATAGCTCTGCCGCAAGCACGGCTGCTCCTTTATGCTTCACGTCCTTGGCCTTGGCCTTCTTCTCCTCTGGGTCAGCAGCTGGAAGCTCGAGGAGGGAGAGGCGTCCCTCCTCAGCTCTTGCGCACTTGGTTGCCAGGTTGAACAGCTCCAGAGATGTGCACAGGTCCTCGTGGATGGCGAGCTCCTCCTTCATCTTGACGTCGCAGACGCCATCGGAGAATGCTGAGATGATGGCCTCCTCTGTTACCCTGGGAATCTTGAGGCGAGCATTGTTGAAGCCCTGGATGTACTTCTGCAGGATCACCCACGGCCGGAGGGCGGTCGCGAGTGCCCTGGAATTGGTGATGAAACGGCTACACATCTCGTCCCAAGAGGAGATCGAGCCTGGAGTTAGGTTCACGAGCCAGGTGCGGGCACCGTCCTTGAGCAACATGGGGAACCAGTTTGCCATGACCTTTTCGTCTCCACTTACCGCCTCGATGCCCAGCTCGTAGAGCTCTGCGGGGTCGGTGGTGCCGTCATAGCGAGGAGGCAGGTTCGGCTTGAACTTGCCGGGCCAAGCGATGCTACGCAGCTCGGTGGTGAAGGCGCGGCAGCCTGCTGTGGCTACCGGAGCTTTCTGCAGACGCGGCAGCCTGCTAACGTGGCAGCGCAGGGTCTTGGAGTGCTGGCGTAGGGATGCGGTCTTGCCGCACTAGTGCGGGGAGCACGCGAGCGCCTTCTTGAGGACGAGGGATCTCTTGACAGCTTCTTTCTTGTCGCGCAGGCGCCGGATGCGGCGGGTCGCACCCAGGGGCCGCGCGCCTTGGAGCCAGGGCGCCTTCTTGGGGAGGAGGTGGCGGAGGCACCCCTTGAGCCGCATTGCCCATGCAGGACAGAGGGCGAGGCAGCGAGAGGGACTGCGCAGGGGAGCCCCCTGCGGCGCTGACAAGCTCGGTGATGCGAGCCAACCAATCCTCGTAGAGGTCGTCGACGGGGCGGTAGTGCAGGAGCTCATGTGCTAGGAGCAGCGCAGCGTGCGCGTCCGCGGGGGCGCGACGAGCATGAGACGATGAACTAGCTGGGGTCAGCGACGGAGTGGCGATGCGGCCTTCCCGCCGCACCAAAGGGTGCAGCGAAGATGCTTGCTGCTCGTTCCCCGCCGGGCCGGTGGCGGCGTGGGCGGCAGGCAACGAAGAACGACGAGGGGCCCCACCGACGGGAGCCGTCTAGGCGACGTGGGCGGCGAGAGCAGCCCGGCGCTCGGCGCGGGCTCGGCGAGCATCTGCCATGGATGCGACGAAGCGATGGGACGCATACGAGCGAAGAAAAGATTCTGGCGCACCCCTACCTGGCATGCCAAATGTCGGATTTCGGGTTCCGGCAAAACCCTTAAGGTTCGAACTCTGGGGTGCACGCGGAGATCTTCTCCCTACCGATCCGCTCCCACAACCTCATCGTGATTCTAAGCTCACAAGATGAACAACACAAGGGACATGAAATTTATACTGGTTCAGGCTACCATTTTGGTGTAATACCCTACTCCAGTGTGTGGTGTGTGGATTGCCTCTTGGGCTGATGAGGAACGGTACAAGGGGAAGAACAACCTCGCGAGGGGAGGTGTTCTTGTGCTGGTGTGGGTGGTTCTGGTCTGAATTTCCTCTCTTTGCTATGGTTGTGGCTAGCCCTATTTATATAGGCCTTGGTCCTCTTCCCAAATGTTGAGTGGGAAGGGATTCCACAATGGCGGGATTTTGATAGGGGACAACCAGTACAGGCTATCCTAACTATAGGTGGTCTTCGACTGCCAAAGGCACTGGCGATGACGCTGTCTTGGGCTCCACGATGACCTCCGTCTTGCCATCTTTCTGGTCCTGGTCTCATTGCACCGATATGGAAACCTTTGCTTGATGCCTCGGTACTCTGCGCCTGCGCTTGCCCCCTTAGCACCAAAGGGGAAACAAGGATACTACGCTGGCCGGCGCCCGCCTGGTCTCGATCGTCATGGCTTGCATCATGTGCACCTCGCGAGGTACTCCTCGCCTTGATCTCTCCGCCTCCTCGCGAGCCTGCCTGGTTAGGCTGCCCCTGAGGAGGCCATGCGTCGTCCGCCCCGCGAGGCTTGGCCCCTCACGAGGGTCTTGAGCTTGCGTTGATGAAGACGGGCCGTACTGGGCCACTTATGAGCCACGCCGCAGGCCGCATGCAGGCAAGTCTGGATACCCCCATATCCAGGACGCCGACAGTTAATAGGTTAGTCCCAAAATTAATATAAAATAGCATATTAATGCATATAAAACATCCAAAACAGATAATATAATAGCATGAAATAGTCAAAAATTATAGATACGTTGGAGACGTATCAGGCACGACCGGGCAAGTGCCATCCACGAGAGAGGTGGTGCTTGGACCTGACGCTGCTCGCAACGACCCGGAGTGCTTAGGGGTGAGCGGCCAAACAGCCCCTTCGCGCTTAGGATGTGGACCGGTCGGGACCTCTCTGCTGAGCCTAGGTAGGACTATGGTGTGTCGATCAGCCTAGGTCGGGCATGACCAGGAAAAGTGTGTCTGGATGGAGTTAATCGAGCGTGTTGGGTAAGTTGGTGCACCCCTGCAGGGAAGTAGTCTATTCAAATAGCTGTGTCCACGGTAACAGATGCTCAAAGTTGTATCCCGATCTACTACAACTATAACTGGATACTTAAGTTACTAAACTGATATGATGGCTCCAGTATTGCTTCCTCGCGGGGTGGACGAGGAAGGATCTCTGGGCATTGCTATTATATACTTGTTACTATATGGTATGTCACTCTACTCTCTTCTGTTGCTGCAAGACGCTGCAAAATGCTTGTCTTCGATAGGCTAGGCCTTCCCCTCTATTTTTGCAATTCTGCAGTATAGTCCACAGATACAGCCCCTTCCCCTTGGTATTGATGCATACTTAGCATAGATCTCATGTAAGTCTTGCGAGTACTTTGGATGAATACTCACGATCGCTTTGCTACCTTTTCCCCCTCTATCTCGTTGCTGCGATCATATGAAGGAGCCCAGGAGACAGCTGACCCCGTCGACGACTACTACTACACCGATGGAGCCTACTACTAAGTGGAGACCGACGACCAGGCATAGTTTGGTGTCTCCCAGGCAGGAGGCCTGCGCCTTTTTTATCTAGATGTCATTGTTTTGCTCAGCCTTCTTAAGACAAACTTGTCTAATTACGTTTGTACTCAGATATTGTTGCTTTCGCTGACTTATGTATTTGAGCCTTTGTGGCCCTGGCTTGTAATATAAAGCTTTATGTTTGAATTTTTGTCTTGACTTGTGTTGTAATATCTTCTCGTGAGTCTCTGATCTTGATCGTGCGTATTTGCGTGTATGATTAGTGCATGATTGAGTCAGGGGTGTCACAGTCTCCTTCGGATCCATGGTTCGATGGTGGGAGAGAAGAAGAGAGTGGGGAAAGGGCGGAAATTTGGTGGAGAGCGACCGGATGGAATAACCGAATAAGATAGTGTGGGATTTTGCCGTGAAAACAGGGCAGGCGGTTACAAAAGTGTCGGCTCTGCCTATGTTTTTGTTGGGCCGAGAGTGTCAAAGTCCTATGTGGCTTGTGTTCGGACTCCGGCAAAGCCCCCTCTCCTCAGTTTGTTTCGACTTTGCGGGGAAATTATGGTCCAGACTACTTCGCAGACCGATGGGGGCGGCGTTGGATGGCTTGCAGGGTTCGGATGGATATAGACGGTTTGAGGGTCGGCGTTGGAGATGCCCTAAGACCAAGTAGTAAACTTTCATGTAGTGTAGGGAATTCCCCCTCGCATGGGCCACAATCCCCCTCCTAGCCCAACTAGGAGCCAATAGACTCATGGACCAAAGATCGCCTACCCTCCAACCTCCTCATTTTAAGGGTAGCTTGGGCCATTTTTCAAGGACACCTAGGTTATAAATAGCCCCATGGGCATGTAACTCATTCACTCCCACCTAAATAAACTCACGAGGAGAACCACCATCCCTCCATAGGACCAAGGTTTGCAAGGTAGGAATTAAAGTCTGAGGGGTCTAGTAAGGATCACACCGCCGAGGGTAGGTGAGACTTCGGGAGCAGCAATGTTCTAACCGTTCAATGCGCCAAAAACCATTGTAGGCGATTCTTCTCATAGGATGTAGGTCACGCTCCAACGAGGCAACTAGACCTATTTAAAAAATATTTTGTGGCGTCGGTGTATGTCGGCCTTCGTAATAAGAGCGTTGTACACACCCCGGATAACATTTCACTAACCATACTACTAAGTATGCCCCTAAAGACATGAGCATACTTTCATATACGGTGGACCATATATCAATACACATGTTCTTCCACACAAAACTATTGCTGGGATGCGTGTGAATCTCTAATACATTTTGTTTGAAACATTTTTTTCATAAATGATGTATGACGTAACTCTTTTTAGTGGATACGTGTGACATGATTAAAAAATCATACAATTTAGAATTTCTTATGTTTGGGTGAATTTTTGTTTGAACTACATGAAAAAGAATTGTAGACACTATGAAACATGTTTCCTTTTATTGAGAAAAAGTAACTTTCTTTTATTAAACATGATTTATTTCTATTTTTAGATTTCATAATGAGTTGATGATTTAAGCTAGAAAGCTGGTAGACAGCAGAGATTTAGAATGTATTCAACTAGAAAAATGACTTTCTCACTACATAACCATAACCAGCTCAATTCAACAATCAAACAACCCTATTTAAATGGTTACCTATATGTGTGTGTAGGCTTCACAAAACGCCTAGTTTATCATGTAACGTGACCTTAATAGTGACACATCACCCTTTACAACTAGTACGGATGTCCATCTACTGTTGAGAGCGCTATATTAGGGGCCTCCATGTCGCATGTAGAACGCGTTTCATATATGGGCTCGAGGCCATATTGACGGTTATTATGGCTGGACCTATGTCGACTCTGCTAGAGGTGCTCTAAGGACATCACAAGGGCATACCTTATAT
>NC_041383.1:625327009-625327942 GCF_002162155.2 Triticum dicoccoides
GCGTTGCCCCGTGATAGCGATTAGGCAGATCGTAATTAGCCACCGTTTTTCACTCGATCTGCCCCCCTGTGTGACACAGCGTGAAGCTCTACAGGACCCATCCCCAGCTCATGTACAACAATTACAGACTCCTGGCAAAAAAGGCCCATCATCCGAAGCCCAGCAGAAGCACGGCCGCAGCCCCTGGCAGCTCGATCGACAGGATTTGACGGCAGCATCACGCAGATCATGGCTTCGTGCGATGTTTCTACCCATCATCCGCTAGAGTCTCCGGCAACCGCCGCCGGCAGAAATTTTCTCCTGCCTCCAAGATCAGAAGGGGACTGATCGAGGTTTAGCAGGACTGCATAGGTTCAGGTTAACCATTACTCCTTTGCTTCATCTCTTGATTTTTATTTTATTAAAATCTGCGCGACTCTATATATACCATTAAAAAGCGACAAGCATTACAAGTTAATTAGGAATTTCTTGATTGTCTAGTTATGTTTGTGTAGATGTGAATATGAAGAGAACAACAGAAAATGGTTGCTTATGGCATTTGCGTCCAACCCTTCAAGCCTTCAATCCCCAATCTATCATATCACCGTCATCCAGCATAAAGAGAATTAGGGAAAGCACCACCAAGAACGACCTGTGATCTGATGACATACCACATCCCATATGCCTATATGGTAAGTACACTCTCACAATTAACTTAGTAACAAATCTCAGATTTGTTGTCGTCTTGTAGTTCTAGTAAAATTAGATTTGGAATCAAGTAGTTCTAGTACCACACACTGAAATTTTCTACATAGCTAATTTTAAAACTATTTTGTCTTGTAAAAATTAAAAATTCAGTAAAAAAAATTGTAGTGTTTACACTAGTGAAAGCATGAGTTTGGTTTATGCCTCTCGCACACTTAAACTGTTTTTCTGCTCGGCCTTCTCATTATT
>NC_041383.1:625328052-625329139 GCF_002162155.2 Triticum dicoccoides
CCTGGCTCCGTCCCTGATTTCAATATTTTATATTGTTAAAACAAAGTCTAAAATATATACGTAAACAATCCTAATTTTTTTGTCTTGTCCACATTAGAAAACGGAGTAATAAATAATTTAGAATTTCAATATCTTTTAGTACTCCTTCCGTCCGAAAATACTTGTCGAAGAAATGAATGTATCTAGACGTATTTTAGTTCTAAATACATTCACTTAGATCAATTTCTTAAACAAATATTTCGGGACGGAGGGAGTATCTAAGTATAAATGCTAAGAAAGATAAAAAAGGATTGATTTGCAGCAATAGATGTCTTTCACATGAAACTAAAGAATAGGTATTTTCTTTTTTGAATGGCAGTTAAAACATACTCCAAGTCGAAAAAGTGTATTCGTAAAAATACTTGGAATAAACAGACTTATTTTTCCATAGTACAATCTTATTCTTTAATAAAATCACCATCATTTTCTAGTGGCAATGAGCATCGAAAACAAAAGTGTTTTCATGGGCAAACAAATAATTATGTTTTGGAATAATATGAAATGACTTATCAAATTTTTTTTTGAGTTATTCAATAATAATCTGGATTCTTCTTTGAATGTACTTCTATGTGTCGAATTACTTGGTACAATGTTCTCATAACAAATCCGTCTGATATAGAATCCATATAATAAAACACGAGGATTATATATGTGAAAATTACGAATGGTGGAGTATTCTTACAATAGGACTTACAACGTTAGCCCATTTCTTTGCGAACAACAAATGTACAATGATGTGCATTTGTCCAGTTCCCTTTTTTGTCCGACCTATGTTTGCCCATTTACATTTTTTTGAACCAAACATGAATACTCAAAATACATGGTATAAACATATACAAATAAATAGTTTAAATTTACAAATACATGGTTCAAACATAAATATTTATTCAAAGTACATAGTTTAGACATAAAAAATCATATGACATCGTAAATATATTGGTTTTCACGATGCATACATAAATGCTCCACATGATTGTTGTCGCATGACCGTTGAGAAGTTGTTGATGTACTTCTTGATCCCGAAGTTGTCGGTGTATCTTTAGAAAAT
>NC_041383.1:625329342-625367928 GCF_002162155.2 Triticum dicoccoides
CATGTTCTTGGGGCTACTCAAAATCAATATGGCATACACCATCGTCCTCATCCAGTCATCCTTCACGCTTATGTTGTGCATCATTTACACATGCAGTCATCACCCCCACGATGTTTGCAGTCCATGAAAAATATTCCCGTGACCTTGGAGCAATCTCTTTGCATTATTCGTAACAACTCCTTGGATTTGGGCAAAGAGATTTTTTTTTGTTACCACAGGGGGCTGGAAGATCATCTTCACAATGGCGTCCACTGAAAATACATATCATCACCAAGATAGTATCGTGTGGTGTAGTTGTTCCCATTAAGGTGTACATCAGTACAAGCATACCGCACAAGTAGGTTGATTATTCTGGGCTTCGTCTCAGTTAACTTGCTCTGAGCTGCTCCCGGTGTCAAGGAAGCACCGACTTTTCTTCCTCCCCGTGCTGTCCGAGCAAGACAGAGACACGTGAAAGAAGTAATCGTCCCGGCCACAGATCAAAGCAGGCTGTCCTAGGACAGTTGGACTCAGTAACGACAAATTTTGTAGCAATTTTGTGAATTTACTTGTAGCAATTCTGTAGGGCAAATTGATACCAGAATCAGTGATGAGTTTTCCTAGTTTTTGAGTACTACTGTATAGCCTTCGATTCGGCAACAGCAGCACGCAGGCCATCGGCGTCTGACCATATATGTTGGTGCAGCAGCGCAGGGCAACGACCAGGCAGAGGTCAGAGGCCAGAATGGCCAAACCAGACCAGCAGTCCGATGGAGTCAGATCTTGTAGATAAATGTTGGGTGGCCCAACGCCTCCAACCCATCACGAAACCGGGTGCGGCCGCCAGCGTAGGTACGTGCAGGCTGCTTGACCAAAGCTCGCAGCCGCTGGCCAGTTTCACCCATGCATCTACCTGCATTAGCCTTGCCTGGCCTGATAGTAATGCCGTTTTGGCACCAACCTCTACTCTCTCACACGTCCCACTCAGCTGGCGGCACCTCCCCACCAAATCAAGGCTACGTCTACGTACTCCCTGTTGCATGCTCGCACACGCATGCTACACTGTTTCCGCAAGCGAGCTGGCCAGCCCGCGAACCTGCATGCACACTCCGATCATGTGTAAATCAAGCATGGTTCACCTGGCTAAGGTGAGCAAGCCGAGCGTACCGTGTAGAGTAGTACGTGCTAATAATCGGTGTGTGCCGCGCGGTGCAGGGCGTACCACGGTCGGGCGCATGCGCCGTGCGCCTTCAATGCGTGCGCATTGAATGGCTCCCCCGGCCCCCATTGTTAGGTGCGAGGCCAGCCGCGAGCGGCACGCGGCGCGCTCCCGCGCGCGCCTGGGCATGCATGCGTGCATGCAAAGCCGGCGCCACTGACGCGCCGCTGGTTCGGTTCGGAGCGGAGCGGTCCGCCCGCCCGCCCAACGGCTCCAGCGGCGATTAATGGCCTGACCCGGACGTTCCCCCCACGGACGAGTGCCCATCGGTCCGGTGGTGACCTGCACGTCAAACCTTCTCATGCCCCGCCTCCATATATCTCGCGCACACGCAGGGCGGATGGGGTACGGGCCGCGCTCGGGCGACTGCCTTGGCCTACTCCAGCTGCAGTGATCACTGGCCGCCTTCCCAGTAGCTCCCAAGTCGTCGCGACAGCGGCAAGCCAATTCATTGCCAACCATCTTGCTCGCCCCGGCCGGCCGCTTCTATATAGCCTCGTCCTGCCGAGCACATTCCATATTGCACCACCTCTCCCGTCCTCAGCTCTCACTGCGCTCCGGCGATCGAGCTTGGCTAGCTTGGCGATGGAGGCTGGGACGTGGGCGGTGGTCGTGGCGGCGGCGGCCGCGTACCTGGCGTGGTTCTGGCGGATGTCGCGCGGGCTCAGCGGGCCCAGGGTGTGGCCGCTGGTGGGCAGCCTGCCGGGGCTCCTGCAGCACGCGGAGGACATGCACGAGTGGATCGTCGGCAACCTGCGCCGCACCGGGGGCACCTACCAGACCTGCATCTTCGCGGTGCCGGGCGTGGCCCGCCGCGGCGGGCTGGTCACGGTCACGTGCGACCCCAGGAACCTGGAGCACGTCCTCAAGGCGCGCTTCGACAACTACCCCAAGGGCCCCTTCTGGCACGGCGTCTTCAGCGACCTGCTCGGCGACGGCATCTTCAACTCCGACGGCGACACCTGGGTGGCGCAGCGCAAGACGGCCGCGCTCGAGTTCACCACCCGCACCCTCCGCACCGCCATGTCCCGCTGGGTCTCCCGCTCCATCCACCACCGCATGCTCCCCATCCTGTCCGACGCGGCGGCCTCCGGCGCGCACGTCGACCTGCAGGACCTCCTCCTCCGCCTCACCTTCGACAACATCTGCGGCCTCGCCTTCGGCAAGGACCCGGAGACGCTCGCCCGTGGCCTCCCCGAGAACGCCTTCGCCACCTCCTTCGACCGCGCCACGGAGGCCACGCTCAACCGCTTCATCTTCCCGGAGTTCGTGTGGCGGTGCAAGAAGTGGCTGGGGCTCGGCATGGAGACCACGCTGGCGCGCAGCGTCGCGCACGTCGACCGGTACCTCTCCGCCGTCATCAAGACGCGCAAGCTCGAGCTCGCCGGCAAGATCGACGGGTCGGGTGCGACCACGCCGCACGACGACCTCTTGTCGCGCTTCATGCGCAAGGGGACCTACTCCGACGATTCCCTGCAGCACGTGGCGCTCAACTTCATCCTCGCCGGCCGCGACACCTCCTCGGTGGCGCTCTCCTGGTTCTTCTGGCTGGTCTCCACCCACCCCGACGTGGAGCGCAAGATCGTGCGCGAGCTCTGCGCCGTCCTGGCGGCGTCCCGCGGCGCAGACGACCCGGCATTGTGGCTGGCCGCCCCGTTCGACTACGAGGAATTGGACCGCCTAGTGTACCTCAAGGCGGCGCTCTCGGAGACCCTCCGGCTGTACCCGTCCGTGCCGGAGGACTCGAAGCACGTGGTCGCCGACGACTACCTCCCCGACGGCACGTTCGTGCCGGCCGGGTCGTCGGTGACGTACTCCATCTACTCGGCCGGGCGCATGAAGACGGTGTGGGGCGAGGACTGCCTCGAGTTCCGGCCGGAGCGGTGGCTGTCGGCCGACGGCACCAAGTTCGAACCGCACGACTCGTACAGGTTCGTGGCGTTCAACGCCGGGCCGCGCATATGCCTGGGCAAGGACCTGGCGTACCTGCAGATGAAGAACATCGCCGGGAGCATCCTCCTCCGTCACCGCCTCGCCGTGGCGCCGGGGCACCGCGTGGAGCAGAAGATGTCGCTCACGCTGTTCATGAAGCACGGGCTCCGGATGGTGGTGCGCCCGCGCGACCTCGCCCCGACCCTCGACGAGCTCCGCGCCGCGGCCGCGGCGCCCGCCGTCGCGGCCTGCGCGTAGAAGATCAGTAGACCCCCCCGGTGCCGTGCATGCATGCTCCACGTACGGTTCGTGCCATATGGGGAAGGTCCGGAGGACAAAGTTGGAAGTGGCAAGAAAATTGTGTAGATACACGAGTCCAACACACCAACAGGTACTACTTAGTAGGTGAGTATATCTACATCGGGATAAAAGGATCTGTCTAAAAATATCCAAATCACAAAGAAAAGGAAAACACAGGGGCAGCAAACAATAATGCTCCTCTCCTGTACTGCAATGTACTGTACTGCGTTTGACAAATTAGAAGTGTGAGCACCAAATTCGTCTGGGCGGTTTGTGTTAATGCGCCGCCGATTGTTGTTGTTAGCAGAGAGGTTGCGTGTGCAAACGCAAGGTGAAACATATACAACTCGATCGAGTTATTTTCTGGATGGACCCGTTGGTCCGGGCTTATTAATTCCCCTTTCTATTTCTGGCGTCTTGATTGCCGTTAGGTAGCTACTGATGCGCGAGGTCGACATGGAGATCAATGGACATCGCTGTTTCCATCTTAAGGTTGTTTGAGGCTCGTGCACGAGACCGAGAGAGTGACACTTTTTTTCCCGCTTTGATGGTGAGACTTCCTTTGTCGAGGCGATACATCAGACTGTGTTCTCCAGGACGGTGCATCAAGGAGGCAATGCAAACTGATAAAGAGTTCCTACGCGCCTTTGCATTCCCATTTGATGGGTTTCCGGTCGAAAATTTATGTTCACGAGTTGGGAGGGCCTATGGATCAGGCACCTGATTTTTTTCGTTGTTTTAGTCACTTTATTTCTGAATCGTCCGACCAGTATCCAACCAACAACATACAACACAGAAGGAAAGAGGGAAAATGTGATTGAAATTATTTTATTTTCAGTCACTTTTTTCCGTACATGTGCTCAGGTACACTCCATGGAGCTCGTCCTTTGCAACGCCACACTCATGGATATTCTTCAAGTATGTATAAATTTTCATCAACTAATTTGATTATTTGCATGCTGCACAAAAAAGACAAATATCTGACACAAATACAACAAAGAAAAAGCCTATTTTTAATCTGTGTATTTGTTTTTTTTTGTATACATCACATATGAATAAATATGTTTATGAAAATTTATACACGTATACTACATGTATATGTCTACATGAAAACATTTTTTAGATTTTTTTTGAGTTATGGAAAAAGTATTTTGGCTGAAAAATATATATAGAGCTCAATGGAGCTCGGCCTCTGCAGCCACTTTTCGATGCTTCCATGCGCTTGCTTATTATATCATGTAGACATGTACAAGCACTCATTTTGCTTTATCTCCAAAAAAAACACTCATTTTTCTATGAGATCCATAATGTATTGATTTAACTTAAGTTTCTATTAGAAACAAATTTGCAAACATGGCAAGTAATTACAAATATTGACACTAGCTTGTACACATCTCCATCTCTTTTTTCTACGTAACATAAAAGATATTCCCTTTGTCCTTGACAAGAAAATGACATATTCAATAATATAATAGACTTATCTGGAATATATATATAAGCGCATAATATATTTGATCATAGCCGAGGCGAACATGTATGCATCGTACCTCAAAGAAGATAGTTTATTTCTAAAGAAGAAGAAAAATATATTTGTTGTGCTTACTGACAAAAACAAACGGAAACTTTCTTTCAAAGAAAGAATGAATTATGAGAATGTTTACACCTAAAAGAAACAACAAGACACTATTATTAAAACATTGTGCAACTATACCTAACAGGAACAAATCATAGTGGATGGGTGTTTAGCCCAGTGGCAAGAGCGCGGTTGTGCGCCTTGGCAGAGCCAATCCCGTGGGTGGATTTTTCATGGATTTAAAACTTGATGTCCCACACCTTTCTTTTTAATTTAAATGCCGCGGGGCTCCTCTCCGGTCGGTCTAGTATTATGAACAAATCATAAAGACATGTAAAAATCTTTTCTTTTATGTGAGAATTAGAACATACTGCAAACTTGCACATAAAATATATAAAACTTGCACTCTTCTGTACTGCTTTTTTATAAATTAGTGCAACTTCAGTAATATTTATTGTACAAAAATGGATCAAATTTGAAGTTCCAAATACAAATTTTAATAGTGTCACATGATTGCAACATCAAACCACCGCCGAACAAAAAGAATAGAATAAAATACTAAAAAATATTATCGAACAAAGATGAAATACAGAGAAACTGTAATCTAGATTATAAATAAAGAAAGATAAATAATAATAATAATAATAATAATAATAATAATAATAATAATAATAATAATAATAATAATAATAATAATAAACATAAGGAAGGAATAATTCTAAAGGTGATTTTTCCTCAAATGAGAAATAAAAAAGTTGGAAACATACAAGATCAAGTTTGTTATACAATGGAAATAAATCATTGGACTTGTGTTGTCCAAAAGCAGAAAAAAGGACAGACCCAAGCCTCTGTATAATCCTTCCCTAGTCCCCATATGGCTTGGGATCTTCTAGCATTGTTGAAGAAAGAAATGCACAAAAATTAAATAGAAATGACAATGAAATTGAATGCAAGGAAGAAAAAAGAATCTAGGAGCGGGGTAACCATAAGAAAGAATGTAGAAAAAAAAGAAGAGAGAAGAAGAAATCCCTTCCAAGAAAAAAAATCTAATAGTGGTGTTACCTGGTAGAAGAAATAAAAAATCATAGAAGGACACAATTCGTTTTAAGAAAGAGAGTAGTTTAGCCTAAAAGAAAGAACAAGGACTTTAGGGAAAAAAGAGCAAACGAACTTTAGAAATGGCAATTGATATTATACAACTATGCCTCACATGAACTCTTTTCTTATATGTAGGAAGTAGAATATATTGATAACTTGCACACAAAGTTATACTCTTTCGTACTGTGTAAGAACAAGTGTAAGATAGTGCAACTTTAACAATAATATTAATTTAAGTATATTAATAAAAAGTGAATTCCATTTTAAGTTCAAAACTCAAATTTAAGTAGTGTCACACAACTGCAGCATCAAAACCATGGCATTTGTTGTTCGCTCTAGAACTTTTACTACCCATCTCAGCTTTTCTTAGTTTACCTGTGTTTTCTACAAAGTAGCCCAATCATTCAGCCATCTAGCAATCATGTTAAATAGGGACACAAGGTCAGAATTTTTCTTATTATCAAATATTGTTCCGTTTCCAATCTTCCAAATATTTCAAAATACAACAAAAACACCAGCAACCCCCAAGTGTTTATCATCATAGTGGAATCTGTGGATCCAATTGTCAAGAAGAGCATCAATATTATCAGGAATATCAATGATATTAAAGGAACATTTGATGATGTTCTAAAGCATTCTAGCTAGAGAGCAATTCATAAGCAAATGATCAATGGGCTCATCCATTCCACAAAAGGGGTGATGAAGTCAAATCCAGCAGATCTCAGAGAGGGGGCCCTGAGCTGGTAGCCTTGGGACGATGGTAACAAGGACACATGATTTACCCAGGTCCGGGCTCTCTTGAAGAGATAATACACTACATCCTACTTTGATTGTATTGATTTGGAGGGTGTACAAGTTACTGGTTAATCTACCAAGAGATCGTGTATATATGAGAGTTGTCGTCTACGTTCCTCACCCATCGGCTTATATAGATACCAGGGGTGCCTGCCTACCTGGGGTTTACGCATATATAGGCTAATTATATCTAGCATAATCATGACGAAGACAAACCTCCAAGTCTTGGATTACGCGCCAAGTCTTTGGAATCTTCCATGCATCTTGGCTCTCCTTAGCCTGACGAACGTATCCCACGGGTTGATAATCTTAGGGGTCCTCGGCCCGGCCCACATGGTCGGGAGCTGACGTGGCCAGAATTTCAAATTTCCCACCGTCGGCTCGTTCTTCGGTCCCACCTGTCGTTCTCTTTAGATTGTTGGTTCAATCCTCACCGTCCATCTGGGTGGTCCCCGAGAAACAGTTTATGTGAATACGTCTTCACGTTCGTGAAAGTACATGTAGTCCCCATGTGTGGTTTTGGTAATTAACTAATGACAGTCCTTATGGACTAATGTTTACGTTGAGATATGAATTTGAAGGTTAGTCCCATCAGAAAATGATTGAAGAATAATGGAAGACTACTCCTTTGAACCAAAAATTACATCGAGATGATCAAAATGAAGTTCATTGGAGTATCTTAAGGGATGCCATGCTTAGGGCTTTGATTTGAGCCATAATGGATCAAGATCTTAAAAGGATGACTTGAATGATGAATTCTAGGAGTGGCTCAAAGATATGATCATAATGGACTCATGTGTTGAGTCATGATTGATCAAGTATTCAAGCAAGCTATTCAAGTGAATAATTCAATATACCCTTCAAGACGTCAAGATTGAACATGGAGTAAAGATATTGGTTGACCAAGATGAAGCTCGAAGATAAAACTCTAAATGGTCAACGCACGAGCGCAAATGATGCACCACATAAGATCTTTTGGTATGATAAGAAATTATCAATTGCACTCTGTGTACTAACCCATATTATGCATTGTCTATGTTTTTGAGGGTTAGGTGATTCTCATGGACTCGCGTCGAGAGAGAGATTTCAATTGTCTATGAGGGGATGACATCAAGTGTTGGTGATCATGGTTGATAAGGGCAAGTTCAAGATAACCATCACGAGGGATTACATGCTTGAAGCTTGTGGATGATCACATGATGGACAAGTGAAGATGAATACAAAGCAAAGCTTCCCATATTGTGTATGGGGGAGCTACTTGAAGACTTCACCAATGTCTTGCCTTCAACTTGAGCCAAGAAGAAACATCAACGTCAAGCTCAAGTGAAAGGCTTGAGTCAAAGGTATTAGTTCCTTTGGCGTTAGTGTTGTGGAGAGATGACCACCGAAGAAACATATACACTCAAGAACGGATTCTCGATAGCTATGTAGTATAGCTCTTTTATATTTCTTGAGTTATAGGGATCCCACACTATTAAGAGGGGATCAAAGGGGTTAGTGATAGATTTGCTCAAGTCAACATCTTCTATTTCTACTTCCTCACATCATATTCCAACATAGGCATATTTCACTCATATCCAATACAAATTCAATATGCCTATACATCTACCAAAGTAAATCCATAGCCAAATAGGTTCCCCAAAGTATATGATCTTAACTTTCCATCCTTTTCACCCTCCATTTTGGTTTATCTTGGGTGGTTCCCTATGTGAGGACCTGGAGCTTTTCCATAGCTTCAAAATGAGCCCAAGATCATCAAAATCGGAGTTCGGATGAGAAAGTTATGCATGTTTTACTTTTGGAGCAGCTGCCGTTTTTGTGTTGGCCGGATGTCTGGGCTTCTCCACGGATGTCCGGCCACTGCTATCCAGAGGGCGTCTGATTTGTGTGAGATCGCCGGATGTCCGGCCCCTAGCCCGTATGTCCGGTCGTAGATGTCCAGAAACCTTACCGAAATGTTGTTTGTATATGCCGGATGTCCGTCACTTGGCCGGATGTCTGGGGCCCCAAGTTTGGCCAGATGTCCGGGCCCTGTAACCTGTTTTTATGCGTACGCGTGTGCACACTTCACAGCAGCGATATGTCCGGCCCCAGGCCCGGATGTCCGGCCCGGCACAGCCACTTACACTCCAACGGCCATATTTGCACTACCACTATATATCCCTCTACCCATCCGGTAGAGGGTTGACCACTCCATTCTAAATATCCCAAGAACCCTAAGTGGCTTCCTCTCACTCTTCCACCCCAAATCCTAGATCTCGGAAGCATTTGTGAGAGTTCTTGAGAGGTGTTCCAATCAAAAGATAGATCCACTCCCTCTCCCTCTTGTGACCAAAGCAATTGGTGATTTGAGCAAGTTTTGAGCATTTCCCCTTTGTTCTTCTTACTCTTGGAGGTTGGAGACTCCTAGGCGGTAGGAGTGCTCCGGTGAGGAATCAACTTGTGATTTGTCCCCGGGAAAGATTGTGAAGGTTTGGAGGTTGTCTCAAGGTCTACCACTAGTGGTTGGGAATTGCCTTCGTGGTGATATCTCAAGGGGAGAATAGGGTGAGCCTTCATGGCGTTGGTGTGCCTCGTGGTAACATCCATCCCTCCGACGGTGGCTAGCTTTCCTCCAAGGAAGTGAACATCAGGATACATCCTCGTCTCCGTGTCTTCGATTAATCCTAACCCTAGCTACTACTTGTGGTTTACTTTGGTCTCTTGACCTTGCATTCACTATATCTTGTTGTCCTCATTAAATTGTGTTGGTTACCATATTGTAGAGATTATTTAGGCCAACACTTTATAGTCCGCAATTCATACTTGCTACTATTGTTCTATCTTGTGCTTAGTGTGAATTGCTAGCTTGTAACATTCATTTCCATATCTTGTGACATAACTTGTGTAAGCTTCTAGTGCTTACTTGAGTTTGGTTGTATCATTCAATTCCATGTATTGTGATACAATTTGTGTAAGCTTGTATTGCTTACTTGTGGTTGTGTGTATTATTCATTTACATATATTGTGATATACATTGAGTAAGTTTGTGTAACTTACTTGTGCTTACTCATATCCTAGTTGTTCTCATCTTGTTTATCCTAAGTTGTTGGTGCACTTAGTGAGCCTAGTATATTTAGGATTTGTGCTTGAAAAGTATCCGCTTAGTTTATTTCCGCATTAGGATATAGCCAAATCCGTAAAAGATTTTAAAACGCCTATTCACCCCCCTCTAGGCGACATCATGATCCTTTCAATTGGTATCAGAGCTAGGTCTCTCTTTATTAGGCTTCATCACCTAGAGAGTATCGATGTTGACTAGTAATTTAGTGCACAACAATACTTTTGATTTGGATGGCACAAATTATCACCTATGGAGAATTTGTGCTTTGTCACTTCCGGGCCATGGGTCCAAATGCTTTGTGAATTGTTCTTGTAGGAATTTCTATTGCAAAGGATGGGTTGTCTCCATCTGTTGAGGATATGTATCTTGATTGTGATACTTCTCTTGTCATTCATCGAGCTTTAACATTTGAAGTGTTTAAGCAGTCACGACTTGCAAGTCAGCTCATGAGACTTGGACCAAACTTGAAGATATATATGGTGGGTCCAATCTTGATGAAGATAATATTCTGTTGGGGGAGTTTATGGAGGAGTTCTCCACATTTTTAAATCATGAAGAGCTCTCTATTGCTTCCACCTTCGATTACTTGCACACTTCAATATCTTCCACTTTAACAACATGTGGCGTGCCACAAGGTAATGACATGGTGAGTGAAGAAATATCTTGTGATGATATGCTTGATCTCCCGTGTTGCCATGATAGAAATGCTTTGGTTTCCTCTAGTTGTTCTATGACTAACAATGTAGAGGAAATCAAGAAATATGAGGCACACTTGGTTGAAGAAGAACCCTCTTCTCCAAAAGAATCATCATCAACCTTCTTTTTTCACATGTGCCTCATGGAAAAAGGTAATGACGAGGTATCATCTTCTCTTAGCGATAGCGATGATAGTTATAATGATGATGATGATGATGATGATGATGATGATGATGATGATGATGATGATGATGATGATGATGATGATGACTTGACTCAAAATCTCTATGAGATTGGGAAAATGCTTCATAGAGCTAAAAATAACACTTATAAAAGGTTCCACGATGTTCTTGCTTGCTTTGAAAAACGTAATGATTTATTCCTTAACAAGCAAGCTAAATGTGAACAACTTGAACATGAACTTGCTAAGGCTCATGAAATGCTTAGTGACTTGAGGTCTTCAAAAGAAGAGATTAAAGTTACTCATTGTAAGCTTAAATAGGATTTTGAGATCCTTCTCCTTGAATGCAATGGTATCGAGGGAGAGCTCATAAAAATCTAAGTCTCATGAGGAGCTTCAATCAACTCATGAGAAGTCACTAAGTGCTACTTGCTCCTCTCATATTGATAATCATGTTTGTTCTACTAGCTCGATTTCATGTGAAGCATCAATTTTGAAGGAGAATGTTGAGCTATGTGCTCAACTTGCTTTCCTAACAAGCAATTATGGGAAATTGGAAGAAAGTCATGAAAAGCTCTCAAGCACTCATGAGGATCTTTTAATCTCTCGTAGTAAGCTAAAGTTAGCTCATGAGGCTATGGTCACCGAGGTAAAATCTTGTGAGTCTCATGTGAACATTAGCACATCTACTCTAAATGCTTTGTTGCCATGTGCCAATCCTTGCAATTCATCCACCTCTCATATTATATACACTCATGATGAATTGCTCACCTTGTCTTGTTGCTCTAACCATGAAGTTTCTACTTCCACTAGTCCTATTGTTTCTAGCATTGAAACTAACCATGTAGAGGAAATTAATGAGCCCAAGGCCCAAGTCACTAGTTTGAAGAAAGACTTGGAAAAGTGTTATGTTGGACATAATTTTCACTCCAACAAGAAGAAGTCCAAGAACAAGAAGAAGGGACAAGGGCAATACAAGAATTCGGCCAACATTACTTGCTTCAAGTGCAAAAAGATTGGACATCATGTGAGATCTTGTCCATTGAAGAAAAGGGCTTATAATGAGAAGCTACATGGGAAGCGGCCTCAAGCTCAATCTCATGTTGAAGAACGGCCACTATCCATGAGGAAACATGTTATTGCTCCCCAAGTTGAGAAAGGAAAGAAGAACAGAAGGGGAGTATATGTTGCTATATTTGTCGTAAGAAGGGACACATAGCTTCATCATGTCCCAACGGTAACATCTCTAAGCCTCCAATCATCAATAATCATTATTCACTTAGGAAGGATATTGATGGCAATATGTTTACCAAGTATGTTGGTGCCCAAAGTGGTTTGAAAGTGGATAAGACCATTTGGGTTGCCAAGCCTACTGTTACTAACTTCTTAGGACCCAACGTGATTAGGGACCATTGAGCTCAAACTTGATCAATAGGTGTGTGAAGGGCATTGGAGACTTGGCTAGTTCATGAAGAAAAATGATTCTCACCATTCATTATGGTTCAAACCAAGTCAAGTGAATTATCACCATATTTGTCATTCCAATGCTCCTCGTGGCGGTAACTTGTATTTATATTGTATACATTGAGAGTTACTAGCCCCATGCATGTTTAGGTTTTGCACCTAGCATGTTCTTGTATATGGTGTGCCTCCTAGTATGCTTGATTTGTGTTATCTAGCATGTGTAGGTCGCAATGCACTTCATATATTTGTGTGTGTGTGTTTTGAGCCTTTATTGCTTAATTAGTTGAATCTTCCTTGGCTCTTTTGAGATATTTATGGAACATCACATTATGGGGGAATGCTATGTATTACGCATATCATAAACCATATATATATATATATATATACATCGTCCCCCACCGCGGCGCCACCCCTCTACCCCGACGTGCCGTCGTCTCTTTCCCCAGATGCGCCGCCGCACCGCCCCTCTCCCCCGACGCGCCGCCCCTCTCCCTAGATGCGCCGCCACGCCACCCCGCTCCCTCGACGCGCCGCCCCTCTCCCCCAGCTTGTCGGCCGCCCCCTACCCCCACTCTTTCCCAAAAGAGGCCGCCTTCGAGCTCTACCATGCGCGGCTGCGCCTGCTCCACCGTCTAGGTGACACCGGTCGAAGCCCCAACCGCGTGCCGCCATATACTGCTGCTCCTTCCCATCAGCCACCTCGCCTTCTCCTCCGTGGATAAGTTCGCCGACAAGCTAGGACTCCGAATCGAGCCGACCGACGCCAACTTGCTGGCGTGCCACCCCCGCCCCAGCCATCTCCTACACCACAGTGCTCCGCTGCCTATTTTGGGCATGGGCAAGCACAAGCGCCACCCCCGGTACGACCCCTCCTCTCTCTGGATCGAGCATCTCCACTTTCATTCATGTGAACTTTGCACTGATGAAACCTGAATTGTTGAACTATTCATCCACATGTGACGCCTGTTTTATTTGAACCAATGAACTGCTACCTATGATCCCGAGTTCTTGAACTGTTCATGTAGACTTGGTAGCGGGTATTCAGCACTGAAAACGCACCTATGAAGCCAAAAAGCGTCTTGAATTAGTGAAAAATACCTCAGTAATGAACCTGCACTGTAGGTGCATTTAAGCATCAAAAGGTAAATTGGCATGGTTTTGAACCTGCACTGAAAATGCTCATGAAACGAGAGACATGCACTTTGGACGTGTGTGTTTGGTGACTCCTCTCCCTTTCTCTTTTCATGTAATGCATTCAGGACATTAGAGATTCCACCACAAAATCATGTCACACATGTTTCCTGACGACCGCGCGCCTCTCTCCTCTCGCCCCCCTATGCATCTATGGAGTCCATCCTGGTTGATCTGCGCTAGCTGTTCAACTTTGCATCTTCCGGACGCTCGGCCAGTGTTTGACGAGGAGCATCCTGGTCTTGCTCGTGTGTGGAGTTTGGAGAATCTTCTAATGTTGTGTTCTGTTTTCTTCTATTTTCAACTGAATGTGGTGCCATGTGTTTTTCAACTTGTGCTGTTGGTGCTAGTGTGGATGTGTAGCAAGTTCAAGTACCAGTCTATGCCGAGTTCATGTATGTTGTCGTGGACGACCAAGTTCAGTGATGCCTCTGTCCCTAAGGCAAGTTCAGGTACTAAACCAGTTCTTTGTACTAGTCCTATTTAGTACTACTTGTTAGCATTTTATTAACTCTCTTCATTTCTTTATAACAGGGTAGTTCAGTTTTGCTAATCCCTACAGTTCTCTAGTTAGAAAACTAGTGGTTCATTTTTCTAATTCGTGTGGTCTACAAAATTATTTAACCACCGTCATTGGCTGTTCTTTTTCGTCATCTCCTAAAGGTCAGCTTTCGTCATCTCATCCTTGTATCTGTACGTATGTTCAATTGCTTCTCGCTTAAGAGTTCACAAACAAGATTTTGAACGGTGATCTCTAAATATTTTCTTGATCACTAAACAGGACCAATTTTAGCATGTTTCCTGAAATATTTTCTATTTACATCGACAAGTTCACACACTACAGTCTCGAATGTTCAAACATTTGTTTCCCTGATGTTCATATATTATCGTCTAGGAATACATGCTGTAACTTTGAGAGAAAAAGTTCATGTTGATTACTCCGGTCAAGTGTAAAAGTTCACCAATATGCAATCTATAAGTTCAATATCCAGTATATTAGTTTAGTAGCTGGTACTAACTACTACCTTTTTTTCTAGATGTACCTGTGGTGTATAATTTTTTCTTTCAGTTCAGTTTGTAAATTTCATCCAATTCAATTCTTATTGTAGCTGCTATTCAGTCCACGTGGTTAACTGTTGGCTGGTGTGTGCAGTGTACTGCAACAATGAGTAGGCGCGAAGTGTATCACTCCAGCACGCCATGCTCCAGTGCATGTCGACATCATCTCTGCTGCAATGGAAGCTGCAGATTTTACTCCACTTTACTTACCTTGCGAGTGTTTGCTTTAATGCCTCAATGCTGCACCGTGCATCTTTTGCACTCTGAAGACAAAGTTAAAAAAAGTGTTTCCCGCCCGAAAACGTCCAGAAAACGAGTGGTTGTATAAAAGTTAGTCTATGAATCACTCTACTGAAGATAGAACTAGTCTGCATGGTCTGGAAACTTTGGATTTCAGTTGCATTGTTGATCGAATACGAGCTCCTATCAGCCTCTAGTTCATCTATGCTCTCTAGTTCATGCAACATTTTGATATTAGTCCAGTTCAGTCTGATTAGTCTATTTCTACTATTATTTCAGGCAAACATGATTATACGATGTCTTGTTTTTGTTATTGTTACTTGATGTCTCCATTTCCTTTTTTCTCTTAATTTTTCTTATAGGCAAGGTTCTTGTAATTACTAGTTGTTTGATTGTGTGATGCAGCCGCTTACTCGATGTCATTGTCATTGTCATTGTCATTGTTCTTGTAGTTACATATACGAAAGTGTGTGCTTGGTTTGGTTCCATTTATCTCTCTCTCATGCCTGCCCTTTTGATCTTATAGGAACTGAGGCTATGCCAAGGAACAAGACCGGTAACAGCTAGCGCAAAGGAGACTATGTCGAGAGGTGGTGCTGCTAGACTTGCTGATGTGTAGTTATGATGAAAAATATAGTATATTGTATAATTCCACAAGTTGTGCGTAGCAAATCTGTCCATGTGGATCAGTACAACTAGTATTCTTCGGGACTCTTCCTAACACTTTGTAAAGCAAGAGTGGTCCATTTTTTGTGAGCAACAATTCAAACATATCTATATCAGTTCATAAGATATACAAAAGAAATTTCACTAGCCAAAAGGTCTAGAGAACTCCACCTTATAATTTGTGTACCTTGAAGATAATGGTAAGTTTGAATTAAAAATCAGTTTGCATTAAAAAAAGTGATCAGTTCAAATTAAAAACAATGATCAGTTTGAATTAAAAATGACTGAATTAAAAACAATGAACATTTTGAATTAAAAATAAATGATCAGTTTGAACTAGAAACAATGATTAGTTTGAATTAAAAACAAACTGTTTCCAAAAAATAGAAATGTGGAAGTGTCAAGTGCAAACAATGGTGTGTCAGATGTTCCAAAAAGGATTGAATGCAAAAAATCGAGCAAGTTCAATAAACCCATGAAAATTCAAATGTTAAAAGTTCAAGTCGCAAAATGAGAGAAGTCCAAAACATCATTGCAAAAAAATGAGTTTAAAAAAGAAACACACAAAACATTTTCTTTTTGAAAAAATGTAATTGAGTTCAATGACATAAACCATCCAAGTTCGGGGACTATGATACCGTAAACCGTTATAAAATTACGAGAACCATATAAAAATAGAATAAACTCTAGTTTGTGAAAACACGCTCAGTACAAACCCATACGTACATCAGGTCAAGAATAAAAAAATGGTTTGAATCAAAAATATTGATCAGTATGAATTAAAAACAATGATCAGTTTGAAAAATAAAAGATGGTTAGGTTTTGGTATTTTGTGACGTTGACGTCCAAAAAAAGTCCAAGTTCTGCAACTGATCCGTCCAGATGGGACAAGGAGGTCAGTCCAGCATGCGTATCTTAAGTGCCATGTCAGTGCGCCGCCCACCCGTCCCCATGCCTCTCCGCCGCTTGTCGTGTCGCGTCGGCTTGCCATCAATCACCGTTGTGGCTTAGCCCTCTAGTGCTTCCACGATCACCACACACAGCTTCCTTCTATCGTTGTCCACGCCCTGCTCTCATGCATATTGGCATTGTAAAAACATAGCAAGTGCACAATTAATAAGTTCAAGCAAAAATAGAAACCCCATGAAAATCCTGCTTAGTAAGTACCTCAGTACAAATCGTAAAATGAGAGAAGTTCAAAACATCGTTGTCAAAAAAATGTTGAGTTCAAAAAAAAGAAACAAAACAAAACATTTTCTTTTTGAATAGAATATCATTCAGTTCGATGATACAAACCATGCAAGTACAGGGGCAACGATACAGTAAACCTTTGAACATCAGTACAGGTACTCTTTTTTCTGAATAATTCAAAATTACTCTACAAAAAATAGCTCAGTACAAACACACACATATATCAGTACGAGTCCTCTGTTTTTCAGACGGAAAAATAGCAGGATCCGTCTTGTCGTATTTCAAATTACTCTTAAACGGTTGTGAGGTAGAGAAAACGTCCAACATGACTAAGTTTCGCATTGTCGATAGCTATCCAACGGTATATTATTTGCCCCATTTCGACAAACTTAAAAAAAACATGTTCAAAACCAATTTTAACCGTATTTGAATTCGTATTTAAACTGTAAAGAATTAGAAAAAACTTTCTGTACGCAAAAGTTGCGTATTTTCCATAGCTTTCCAATGCCGTATCATTTGCATCAATTCGACAAACCGTTTGCAAGAAATAGTGAAAAAACATTTCGCCCAGAATTTCACTGTTTTTCAAATTACTTTTAAATCATATAGAATTTGAAAAAATAGTAGATATATGGAAGATGCGGATTTTCACAAGCTTTCCAAGGCCATCTCATTTGCTCAATTCCGACAAACCATTTGAAAATTATGTCGAAAATACGATTCACGTTTTCGGTTTTGAAAAAAAACGGGTTTTTCAAAACTGCTCTTAAATCATAAAAAAATTTCAAAAATAAATTATAAGGTTATAATATGGATGGCAAGAGCTTTCCAACGATATATTACACGTCCCATTTCGATAAAAAAATTGCAAAAGAAATTGAACTAAAGAAGACGATTTTTAACAGCAATAGAGAGCATCAGTTCAACCGCTCGAATTTCATCAGTTCAACCGCTTGAATTCATCAGTTCAAGTAGGGTAACAGAATAATATTCTGTTACGCGTAACAGAATAGCCCAGATGTGTGTGTGTGTATGTGTGTGTGTGTGTGTATATATATATATATATATATATATGGGTTAGTACTCCTAGGAGTACGTACTCTCATGCCATTTGTCACTTCCCTGCATCCCACTTTTAAATTTCTTTTATTAAAAAAATTAACACCGAATATTAGCGCATGCAGAGATCACGGTTGTTCGGATATTTGTTGATCGATCCATATTTATAGGGGTCCAGGCGACTCGGCTTTATCTCACTTCTGACGTAAAAATAGAAAAACCTAACAATATATTCCCCTGTTACCTACAAACGGGTGCGGCGGCGGCGGCCAGGATACCACCTTCGTCTGATTCGGCGGCGGCGGCCGCTGACTCGGCGGCGGATGTGGCTACGCCAACAACAGCGGCATAATTTTCTTTGATCACGGAGCCCAGGTACGTTCTGCTATTCACTTTCATTGAGTTCAGACGTATTTATGCATTCTTTGTAATCAAATCTAAACGAGTAAGCAATATAACTGCAAGGTTGTAATCAAGAAGGACGACGATCTCATGAAACGCGCGGCCGGAGGCGACCTGATTCATCCATGTTCAACCACGACGAGAGCAGCAGCTGGATGATATATGAGTATGAGATTTGGCTCATAGGCTCATAGCAGATCGCCGGCGTCATGCAACACACGGCCAGCGGTGACAGATGAACAACGCTCTCACACAACATGCGGAAATGTACAAATGACCGACGACGTCCACGGAGTCGTGTTTAGAGTATTCACGATGAATCGATCACAAAATCTGATGCATCAGTAAAGATGTGGACTAGTTAGACCTTAGGATGTCGTGGTTAGACTTTAGAGTATACTAAGTTTTTCAGTGGTCTGGTGTATACATCTGCATGAAAATGTAGAGGCGAAGTGCACATGCGTGCTAATTTAATCTTGTTTTTGGATGGACCCATTTTTGTCAAGATTGGTGTATAGTACTTCTGTAATATAATTATTCAGTATATACACATTTTACCATTCTTGTTCTTAAATTTTCTATTGAGATTTGGCACCATACTTGTACTACAATACTCCCTTCACACCAACTATATAAATTGTTATACGTATAATAATTACCTTGAGATACTTCTTTTTAAATGCAACACTACACACTTATCTTAATAAAATCATTGTATATTCTGTTGTTTAGAGAAAGGAAGTATATACCTTTGGACTTCCAAACAATTTTTTTTTGCATGGAACTGCCAAACAGTACACTCTTTTGCGACTAAATAGTACTATTCCTCTTCCCTAGAAGAAAAGCAGTACGCAGTATGTACTCTTAAATAAAAACTTGTATAGTATATATGCCCAAACTTGGCCAGCAGTATATACCCGAACAATATATATGTCTTAACTTGACAAGCAGTATATACCCCTTTTATAAAAAAATGTATATACCTCAGTGATTGTAATATTATATACCCCTAACCTGGCAACTAGTATATACACCATAAAATAATATACCACCCCGGTTACACTGAAAAAACCAAGAAAGAATAGCTTACGTTTTGAATGAGTGGCACGGCTGGTTGGAGTAGTTACGAGTAAATAGGAAACTAATTAGTTTTTTTTAAGTAGCATGGCTGGTTTGTTTCAACTTGGATGCGTCCCTAGATCTCTCAACTAACCCGATCCAATAAGAGTAGGAGTACATACATTCGGGAGTATAAAAGAGGAGTCCTACATATATAAATGGGTTAGTACTCCTAGGAGTACGTACTCCTACATATATATATATATATGGAAGATGCGGATAACACCTAGTTTTTATAGTGCAAGATTATCTAGTCACTATGTGGTATGACAAGTTCATTTGAAATTCAAATTCTCATCCATTGATTATCTTTAGTTGGATTTGAAGGAAATATGCCCTAGAGGCAATAATAAAGTTATTATTTATTTCCTTATTTCATGATAAATATTTATTATTCATGCTAGAATTGTATTAACCGGAAACTTAGTACATGTGTGAATACATAGACAAAACATATTGTCCTTAGTATGCCTCTACTTGACTAGCTCATTAATCAAAGATGGTTATGTTTTCTAACCATAGACATGTGTTGTCATTTGATGAACGGGATCACATCATTAGGAGAATAATGTGATGGACATGACCCATCCGTTAGCTTAGCATTATGATCGTTACAGTTTCATTGCTACTGCTTTCTTCATGACTTATACAAGTTCCTCAGACTATGAGATTATGCAATTCCCGAATACCGGAGGAACACTTTGTGTTCTATAAAACATCACAATGTAAATGGGTGATTATAAATATGCTCTACATGTGTCTCCGAAGGTGTTTGTTGGGTTGGCATAGATCGAGATTAGGATTTGTCACTCCATGTTTCGGAGAGGTATCTCTGGGCCCTCTCGGTAATACTCATCACTATAAGCCTTGCAAGCATTGTGATTAATGAGTTGGTTGCAGGATGAAGTGTTACAGAACGAGTAAAGAGACTTGGCGGTAACGAGATTGAACTAGGTATGATGATACCGACGATCGGGGCAAGTAACATACCGATGACAAAGGGAACAATGTATGTTGTTATGCGGTTTGAACGATAAAGATCTTCATAGAATATGTAGGAGCCAATATGAACATCCAGGTTCTGCTATTGGTTATTGACAGAAGATGTGTTTCAGTCATGTCTACATAGTTCTCGAACCCGTAGGGTCCGCACGCTTAATGTTTGATGACGATATGTATTATGAGTTATGTGTTTTGATGACCGAAGTTTGTTCAGAGTCCCGGATGAGATCACGGACATGACGAAGAGTCTTGAAATGGTCGCGACGTAGAGATTGATATATTGTACGACTATACTTGCACACCGGAAGTGTTTCGGAGAAGTTCCGGATAAAACCGGAGTGTCGGAGGGTTATCGGAACCCCCGAGGGAACTAATGGGCCCCAATGGGCCTTAGTGGAGAGAGAGAGGGGCGGCCAGGGCAGGCTGCGCACCCCCTCCCCCTTGGGTCCGAATTGGACTAGGAGGGGGGTGGCGCCCCCTTTCCTTTTCTCCCTCTCCCTCTCCTTCCTTCCCCCTCCCTCCCTCTTGGTGGAATCCTACTAGGACTAGTAGTCCTAGTAGGACTCCCCTTGTTGGGGCGCGCCTAGGAGGGTCGGCCGGCCTCCCCTTTCTCCTTTATATACGAGGGTAGGGGGCACCCTAGGACACACAAGTTTTTCTCCCAACCGTGTGCGGTGCCCCCTCCACAGTTACACACCTCGATCATACCATCGTAGTGCTTAGGCGAAGACCTGCGCCGGTAGCATCATCATCATCGTCGCCATGCCATCGTGCTGATGAAACTCACCCTCGTCCTCAACTGGATCAAGAACACGAGGGACGTCATTGAGCTGAACATATGCTGAACACGGAGGTGCCGTTCGTTCGGTACTTGATCGGTTGGATCGCGAAGACGTTCGACTACATCAACCGCGTTATTGAAACGCTTCCGCTTTGGTCTACGAGGGTACGTAGACACACTCTCCCCTCTCATTGTTATGCATCATCTAGATAGATTTTGTGTGATCATAGGATTTTTTTTGAAATTACCGCGTTCCCCAACAGGATTTCATATGCCTCTTATGTATAATACATGGGTTTTCACATTATGGGGCAGTGATATGCTTTGTGCGTAGCACAATCCTTGTTAACATGAACAATTGAGGATCGATACTCTAATTTATGTTGTTGGATTACCTTATATCTTTATGGCTTGCTATTGCAACAATCTCCAAATTACGTTAACACCTTTTTGGTGTGCATCCTATGGACTTGTTTGCGTATATCATTCTTGCGGTTTGCCCCATGGTTTTATTAGCAATTGTATTTGGGAAATCATTTGATTCAAGCCATTCCAATTGTTGCTTTGGATGATGATCTATCTAATTGGAAGGTCAATAATATGCTATCCAATCATTGTGTTTATTTTTAAACTCTCATGTTATGCTTATGTTAGTACAATGATTATGTACTTATTTGGTTTCTACACCAAAGGATAACTCAAAATACCATTTTGTTCGAGTTCATCTTATTGGTTTGTATGGACTTATGGGAGTTTGCTATCTCATTGTTTATAGTGTTCTACATCTACTTGAGTGAGATATTCCTATGAGTATGTGTACAACACATATCTTATATGCTCTTTGTTTTTCCTTGGTTAATATGTTGAACTTTGTGTGCTATCATATGTTGATTTGTCACTTTGTTTCATTTTGGCAACATGAATGTCCAGTGATGTTATTGGAAGTATTAACGGTTATGTGTTCTTTTATCCAATTTGTATCTCCCTGGATTTTGGTAGGCTTGTTCATGCATATTTACTATGTGTAGATTCGCATGCCTTGTTTGCTTTATTTGATCCCATATATATATATGGTAAATCCATCAAATCCTTAATAGCTAAGTGTAAGTGCATCTAGTGCCCCTTAGTGATTTTGGTGTATTGAAGACTTATAGGTTAAGGGACTAATATGTTTGTGAGTGTACACATGCTCTATAAGTCTATGAGGAGTTTGATATTTATAGTGAATATCGACCCCTAAAAATGAATGTCTTCAGCTTAAGACTTTGGTTCTCCTGAAGACTTTGAAAGTGAAGAAATTGGTGTGACCTTGAATACTTGGATATTCATGCGAGGATTATGAAGCATGAAGACTTTTGTTTTCATAGTTTCATTTTCTCTTTCTTGAGTCATAGGAAACACTACCCAATCCTACACCTACCCAATCCTTTTGAGTGAAGCCATCGGAAATCTCATATCAGTTCAGTCAATTTCTTCAGTGACAGAGACGAAGATCTTCTTGTCTCTGAGGAATTTGTTCTGACTGAGGAGTTAGGAATTCGCCAGTGCGGATTGCCTACACAGTGAGGAACATGATAGCCCTGAGGAATTCAAACCTCAAATCCAACCGTTGCTGTGCTACACGCCAGCTGTCCAAAATATCTTACCACCTAACGGTCATATCATTGAAGGGCATTTATGACTTATCATGTCGGGCTGCTCCCAAGGCTATAAATAGCCGCCCCTACAACCACTAGCTGGTTGGTGATGACCCACAAGTGTAGGGGATCTATCATAGTCCTTTCGATAAGTAAGAGTGTCGAACCCAACGAGGAGCAGAAGGAAATGACAAGCGGTTTTCAGTAAGGTATTCTCTGCAAGCAGTGAAATTGTAGGTAACGGATAGTTTTGTGATAAGATAATTTGTAACGGGTAACAAGCAATGAAAGTAAATAAGGTGCAGCAAGGTGGCCCAATCATTTTTGTAGCAAAGGACAAGCCTGGACAAGTTCTTATAATGAGAAAAGCGCTCCCGAGGACACATGGGAATTATCGTCAAGCTAGTTTTCATCACGCTCATATGATTCGCGTTCGTTACTTTGATAATTTGATATGTGGGTGGACCGGTGCTTGGGTACTGCCCTTTCTTGGACAAGCATCCCACTTATGATTAACCCCTATTGCAAGCATCCACAACTACAAAAGAAGTATTAAGGTAAACCTAACCATAGCATGAAACATATGGATCCAAATCAGCCCCTTACGAAGCAACTTATAAACTAGGGTTTAAGCTTCTGTCACTCTAGCAACCCATCATCTACTTATTACTTCCCAATGCCTTCCTCTAGGCCCAAATAATGGTGAAGTGTCATGTAGTGGACATTCACATAACACCACTAGAGGAGAGACAACATACATCTCATCAAAATATCGAACGAATACCAAATTCACATGACTACTAATAGCAAGACTTCACCCATGTCCTCAGGAACAAACATAAATACTCACAAAGCATATTCATGTTCATGATCAGAGGAGTATTAATATACATTAAGGATCTGAACATATGATCTTCCACCAAATAAACCAACTAGCATCAACTACAAGGAGTAATCAACACTACTAGCAACCCACAGGTACCAATATGAGATTTTGGTACAAAGATTTGATACAAGAGATGAACTAGGGTTTGAGAGGAGATGGTGCTGGTGAAGATGTTAATGGAGATTGACCCCCTCTTGATGAGAGGATTGATGGTGATGACGATGGTGATGATTCCCCTCCCGGAGGGAAGTTTCCCCGACAGAACAGCTCCGCCGGAGCCCTAGATTGGTTCCGCCAAGGATCCGCCTCATGGCGGCGTTTCGTCCCGTAAGCTTGCTTATGATTTTTTCCAGGGTAAAAGACTTCATATAGTAGAAGATGGGCACCGAAGGGCTGCCAGGTGGCCCGCGAGGCAGGGGGCGCGCCCAGGGGGGAGGGCGTGCCCCCACCCTCGTGGGTGGTGGGTGGCCCCCCCTCAGGTATTTCTTCCGCTGAATATTTTTTATTAATTCCCAAAATGACTTTCATGGAGTTTCAAGACTTTTGGAGCTGTGCAGAATAGGTCTCCAATATTTGCTCCTTTTCCAGCCCAGAATCCCAGCTGCCGGCATTCTCCCTCTTCATGTAAACCTTGTAAAATAAGAGAGAATAGCCATAAGTATTGTGACATAACGTGTAATAACAGCCCATAATGCAATAAATATCGATATAAAAGCATGATGCAAAATGGACGTATCAACTCCCCCAAGCATAGACCTCGCTTGTCCTCAAGCGGAAGCCGATATCAAAAAATATGTCCACATGTTTAGAGATAGAGGTGTCGATTATATATATATATATATATATATATATATATATATATATATATATATATATATATATATATATATATATATAGATATATTGTCATATGATCTTATGCTCAAGTAACAATCTATTCACAATGTCAAGTATGATTCAGAAACTTCATTGAGAACTAACAAACTATAATCTCAGTCATTGAAGCAATTGCAATTTATCATAACATCGGAAAGAGTCAATATAAGAGCTTTTCAGCAAGTCCACATACTCAACTATCATTTAGTCTTTCACAATTGCTAACACTCATGCAATACTTATGGTTATGGAGTTTTAATCGGACACAGAGAAAGATAGGGGCTTATAGTGTTGCCTCCCAACCTTTTACCTCAAGGGTAATGTCAACAATAATAGTTCATGCTAACTTACATCCAATTGGATATATATATCAGAATCTTTCCAACACAAGGTGCTTGCCAAAGGATAAAATGAAAAAGGGGGAAAGGTGAAGATCACCTTGACTCTTGCATAAGGTATAAGACATAAAGTAAAAGATAGGCCCTTCACAGAGCGAAGCAAAGGTTGTCATGTGCTTTTATGGTTGAATGCACGAAATCTTAATGCAAAAGAACGTCAATTTATATTGCCACTTGTGATATGAACCTTTATTATGCAGTCTGTTGCTTTTATTACTTCCATATCACAAGATCGTATAAAGCTTATTTTCTCCACACTAATAAGTCATACATATTTAGAGAGCAATTTTTATTGCATGCAACATGACAACCTACTTGAAGGATCTTACTCAATCCATAGGTAGATATGGTGGACTCTCATGGCAAAATTGAGTTTAAGGATATTTGGAAGCACAAGTAGTATCTCTACTTGGTGCAAGGAATGTGGCTAGCATGAGGGGGAAAGGCAAGCTCAACATGTTGGATGATCCATGACAGTATACTTTAACTAAGATGTGAGAAAACATAACCCATTATGTTGTCTTCCTTGTCCAACATCAACTCTTTAGCATGTCATACTTTAATGAGTGCTCACAATCATAAAAGATGTCCAAGATAGTATGTTTATATGTGAGAACCTCTCTTTCTTTATTACTTCCTATTAATTGCAACGATGACCAAAACTATGTTTGCCAACTCTCAACAACTTTTAATCCTCATACTCTCTATATGTGAAGTCATTACTTTCCATAAGATCAATATGATCTCTTGATTTCTTTTTACTCTTTTATGCACTTAAGATCATAGCAAGATAGCAAAGCCCTTGACTCAACACTAATGTTTATTATATATAGCTCGCGGACTTGATTACATAGAGGGATCGAAAAGCAAAACTCAAAACTAAATCATACCAAAATTTTATTTTACTAGATCAAGATATTTCCAAAAGGATCGAACTTAGTAAAACGGTAAAGATAGGAGTGTGATGGTGATACGATACCGGGGCACCTCCCCCAAGCTTGGCAGTTGCCAAGGGGAGTGCCCATACCCATGTGTTTATGTCCTCGGAGATGGTGATGATGGAGTTGTTGATGATGTAGGCTTGTCATCCGTCTTCCAAGGCATAGGCTCACCATCATAGAAGGATGATCGAGTCTCCGGGATCTTCAAATCTGCAGCCAAACTCATCCTCTTGAATCTATATTCATACTCACAGTTTTGGTTTTGCAGGTTATAGATCTGGGCTTGGAGGTGCTCGATTTTCTCATGAAGCTTGAAGATGGTCTCCCCGATGTTCTTGGCGTCCAGCTTGTGGTTGTTGGTGAACTCCGCGATCATCATCTGGTTGGCATTGAGTCCGCGTTCCACCATCCCTTGGCACTTGAAAAGTTGTTGTCCCATTGTTTCGAGCTTTGTCTCCATGCTTCTGGTACTCCTTGGTCCCTCCACATCGCGGATGTGCAGCACTCCCTCACGCATCTCAATGGTTTAAGGATGATGCAGCACCTCCGTGAGGTAGGGGTTGATGACCCTCTCGAAAAACTTGTCCTTGGGAGCGCTTGAAGCCGTCATGGTGCTTTAGATCTGTCAGAAAAACAGCTCGAAACAAAGACAAAGGATTTTTGCGTGATACGGTGGTCAAGACATTCGGGAGATTATATAATGATTTTTTATCGACCTAAAGAAGTATCGTGCAAGAAAACAGAGTCCGGAGAGCACACGAGGTGCCCACAAGGCAGGGGGGCGCGCCCACGGGGGTAGGGCGCCCCCTCCACCCTCGTGGACGCCTCGTGTCCTTCCTGGACTACTTCTTATTTTCCCATTTTCTTAAATATTCCAAAACGGAGAAAAATTGCTATTAGAACTGTTTAGGAGTCGGTTTACTTACCTTACCACATACCTATTCCTTTTCGGAGTCTGAAACATTCTGGAAAGTGTCTCTTATGTATTCCTCTGGGGTCACGATTTCAATAATATTAGTTTCAACATTTATAGGATTACCTGAGATATAATGTTTCATTCTTTGACCGTTCACCACCTTCAGATTTGTGCCTTCGAAGTTGTTGATTTTTATGGCACCGGAACGATAGACCTCCTCGATAACGTAAGGGCCTTCCCATTTAGAGAGAAGTTTTCCTGCAAAAAATCTTAAACGAGAGTTGAAAAGCAACACATAATCACCTACGTTAAACTCACGCTTTTGTATTCTTTTGTCATGCCATCTTTTAACTTTTTCTTTAAACAGTTTGCCATTCTCATAGGCTTGGGTTCTCCATTCATCAAGTGAGCTAATGTCAAATAACCTCTTCTCACCGGCAAGTTTGAAATCATAATTGAGCTCTTTAATAGCCCAATATGTCTTATGTTCTAGTTCGAGAGGTAAATGACATGCTTTCCCATAAACCATTTTATACGGAGACATACCCATAGGATTCTTATATGCAGTTCTATAAGCCCATGATGCATCATCAAGTTTCTTGGACCAATTCTTTCTAGATCTATTAACAGTCTTTTGCAAAATTAATTTAAGCTCTGTGTTACTCAATTCTACTTGACCACTAGACTGTGGGTGATATGGAGATGCAATTCTATGATTAACATCATACTTAGCAAGCATTTACGAAAAGCACCATGAATGAAATGTGAACCACCATCAGTCATTAAGTATCTAGGGACTCCAAACCTTGGAAAAATAACTTCTTTAAGCATCTTAATAGAGGTGTTATGATCAGCACTACTAGCTGGAATAGCTTCTACCCACTTAGTAACGTAATCAACAACAACTAAAATATGTGTATAACCATTAGAGGCAGGAAACGGTCCCATATAATCAAAGCCCCAAACATCAAATGGTTCAATAACAAGAGAATAATTCATAGGCATTTCTCGACGTCTACTAATATTACCAATTCTTTGACATTCATCACAAGACAAGACAAACTTACGGGCATCTTTGAAGAGAGTAGGCCAATAAAAACCGGATTACAATACCTTATGTGTAGTTCTATCTCTAGCGTGGTGTCCTCCATATGCCTCGAAGTGACACTTGCATAGGATGTGTTCATGTTCATGCTCGGGTACACAACGTCTAATAACACCATCTACTCCTTTATAAAGGTGTGGGTCATCCCAGAAGTAATGTCTTAAATCATAGAAGAACTTTTTATTTTGCTGGTATGTGAAACTAGGTGGTATGAATTTAGCAACAATGTAATTAGCATAATCAGCATACCATGAAGCAATATGAGAAGCATTTATGACAACTAATTGTTCATCAGGAAAGCTTTCATTAATAGGTAGTGGGTCATCAAGAACATTCTCTAACCTAGACAAGTTGTCTGCAATGGGGTTCTCAGCTCCCTTTCTATCAATAATATGCAAATCAAATTCTTGTAGCAAGAGAACCCATCTAATAAGTCTAGGTTTAACATGTTTCTTTTCCATAAGATATTTAATAGCAACATGATCGGTGTGAACAGTTACTTTAGAATCAACAATATAAGGTATGAACTTAGCACAAGCAAATACAACTACTAAGAATTCTTTTTCAGTAGTAGAATAATTTCTCTGAGCATTGTCTAGAGTTTTACTAGCATATTGAATAACATTTAGTTTCTTATCAACTCTTTGTCCTAGAAAAGCACCTACAGCATAATCACTAGCATCACACATAATTTCAAAGGGTAAATTCCAATCAGGTGGCTGAACAATAGGTGCAGAAATCAAAGCTTTCTTAAGTATTTCAAATGCTTCTACACAATCCTCATCAAAGACAAAAGGAATATCTTTTTGGAATAGATTAGTCAGAGGCCTATAGATTTTAGAAAAGTCCTTAATGAACCTCCTATAAAAACCGGCATGACCAAGGAAACTTCTTATACCTTTAATGTCCTTGGGACATGGCATCTTTTCAATAGCATCAACCTTAACTTTATCAACTTCAATACCTCTCTCAGAAATTTTATGCCCCAAGACAATGCCTTTATTGATCATAAAGTGCCACTTCTCCCAATTCAAGACGAGACTAGTATCTTCACATCTCTGCAAAACTCGATCAAGGTTGCTCAAGCAATCATCAAAAGAGGATCCATAAATGGAGAAATCATCCATGAATATCTCACAAATCTTTTCACAAAAGTCAGAGAATATAGCCATCATGCATATTTCGAAGGTAGCAGGTGCATTACATAAACCAAAAGGCATACGTCTATAAGCAAAAGTACCGAAAGGGCAAGTAAAAATAGTCTTTTCTTGATCCTCTGCTAACACAGGTATTTGAGAGAAACAGAGTAACCATCTAGAAAGCAAAAATGTGTATGTTTGGACAATCTTTCTAGCATTTGATCAATAAAAGGTAAAGGGTAATGATCTTTTTAGTAGCTTTATTTAATTTGCGGAAATCAATTACCATCCTATAACCTGTAATAATTCTTTGCATGATCAATTCATCTTTATCATTAGGAACGATAGTAATACATCCCTTCTTAGGGATGCAATGGACATGACTTACCCACTGACTATCAGCAACGGGATAAATTATACCTGCCTTGAGGAGCTTTAGTATTTCCTTTCTTACCACTTCTTTCATCTTAGGATTTAATCGTCGTTGGCGATCAATAACTGGTTTGGCGTCTTCCTCCAATTTTATTTTGTGTTGGCATAGAGTGGGACTAACGCCCTTAAGATCATCAAGAGTATATCCAATAGCAGCACGATGCTTCTTAAGAGTTTTCAATAATCTTTCCTCTTCCTGCTCTGAAAGGTTAGCACTAATAATAACAGGATATATCTTCTTTTCATTAAGATAAGCATATTTAAGAGTATCAGGTAATGGTTTAAGCTCAAACACGGGATCACCCTTGGGTGGTGGAGGATCCCCTAGGATTTCAACAGGCAAGTTGTGTTTCAAAATAGGGCCCTATTTAAAGAATACTTCATCTATTTCCCTTCTTTCATTCATAAACATATCATTTTCATGGTCTAGCAAATATTGTTCTAAAGGATCAGTAGGAGGCACGACAATAGAAGCAAGACCAATAATTTCATCCTTGCTAGGTAATTCTTTATCATGGGGTTGTCTACGAAATTTAGCAAAATTAAACTCATGAGACATATCCCCTAACCCGATAGTAACAACATCCTTTTCGTAATAAATCTTAGCATTGACAGTATTCAAGAAGGGTCTACCAAATATGATGGGACAAAAGTCATCTTGGGGGGAACCACGAACAAGAAAATCAGCAGGATATTTAACTTTCCCACACAAGACTTCAACATCTCTAACAATCCCAATTGGTGAAATAGAATCTCTATTGGCAAGCTTAATTGTAACATCAATTTCTTCTACCTCAGCAGACAATATCTTGCATAATTTCTTCATATAAGGAATAAGGTATTGCACTAGCACTAGCACCCATATCACATAAGCCATGATAACAATGATCTCCTATTTTAACAGAAATAACAGGCATGCCTACAATGGGTCTATGTTTCTTAGCATCGGATCTAGCAATTCTAGCAGCTTGATCACAGAAATAAATAACATGCCCATCAATATTATTAGCCAAGAGATCTTTAACCATAGCAATACTAGGTTCAACTTTAATTTGCTCAGGAGGTGTATATGTTCTAGTATTACTCTTACGAACCATAGTTGAACCTTTAGCATGATCCTTTATCCTAATAGGGAAAGGTGGTTTCTCAATATAAGTAGTAGGAACAATACGATCATTATAAGTGATAGTCTTTTCTTCAACTGTAACAGGTGCAACTACTTTTACTTCAATGGGAGGATTATATTTAAACCACTTATCCTTAGGGAGATCAACATGAGTAACAAATGATTCATAGACAAAAGCTACCATCTCAGAGTCAAGTCCATATTTAGTGCTAAATCCACGAAAAGCATCGGTATCCATAAAAGATTTAACACAATCAAACTTAGGTGTCATACCTGACTCCTTACCATCACCGGAGTCCCAATCTTCAGAGTTGCATTTAATTCTTTCCAATAAATCCCATTTGAATTCAATAGTCTTCATCATAAAAGACCCAACACAAGAAGTATCAAGCACGGTGATGAAGTCATGTACCTAGGGTAGGGTCAGGGACCTGTCCAAGGTACCCTCCCCAAGGGCATCCCTTAGAAGAAGCCGTCTTCCAGTCGACCAAGAGGAATTCCACTCGACCGGCTAGAAGACACTCGACGAACCTGAAGACACTCGACCATGAAGACTCACTCGACCATCAGGAGTTCAGGATCTACTCTGTATCCAAACGGTCTGTAATTAAGTAGTCTTAATGGTCATGATGGCACTTTATGTAGGGCGTTACTAGTAACGCCGGACCTTAATGTACTTTAACCCTCTGCTACGTGGGCTGGCTGGGGCCTTGGCGTCCTCTATATAAGCCACCCCCCTCCACTGGTAGAAGGGTTCGCACCCCTGTACCTTTCATACACGTAATCCAGTCGACCGCCTCCGAGCTCCGAGACGTAGGGCTGTTACTTCCTCTGAGAAGGGCCTGAACTCGTTAAACACTCATGTGTACAACTGCTCCATAGCTAGGATCTTGCCTCTCCATACCTACCCCCGTTTCTACTCTCAGACTTAGAACCACGACAGTTGGCGCCCACCATGGGGCAGGTGTCTTAGCGACTTGTTGGAGAAGTTGCAATCTTTTCAATTCCCATCATCATGGTTTCAGGTGGAGTTTTGGTTGAGGGCCGCGAGATCCGTCTCGGTGCGCTGACATTCATCGCCGACGACTCTGCCTAGCTGCAGGAGGCCCCGCTCGACGTGGATGCGCTCCCGGTCCGCGGAGCTACGCACTTTCGAGCATGCGTCCGCGGCGTCCTTCTGCGGCAACCGTCGACTCAGTATCGGCCGGCTTTCGTGTCATCCTCCCTCCCAGCTTCCCGCCGGCATAAGCGCTCCGGTCGGTCGAGGCTTCAGCAGTGGGTGAGGCACGCAGTGGCTCGCCAGTCGACCACTGCCCAAGTCGTGGCAATCGAGCCCGACGAATCTCTCTACGGCCTGTTCGACCTGTCGACTGGCTCCCCAGAGACTGCATCCGAATGCGACAGCACTGATCCGGCGGCGGAGGTCCTGATGGTCAGCGGACCGCACGTTCCCCCCGGCTTTCCTGGCACCGAGGGAGGCAACGGCGGAGGCGACCCGTCGCACAACCATGAAGAGTACTGCCCCGAGCCCCTTGACTCACAGCAGAGGGAAGAGCTTCGCCGCCGGAACATGGATGCGCTGCATACTCCGATCGTTGGAGAAACCCCTGAGGCTCGCGCCTTAGAGGACGCGCGCTTGGCCAACCTGGCTGAGCGCACTCGACTGGAGAACCTTCAGCGGGCACTCGACGAGCGCGCGCGGCAACGGATTCCAGACTCCAGTCGACGCCAACTCTTTAAACCCCCGACTCAGGTATACCGCACTCCAATCCAGAATTTGGCAGCTGCAACACGTATAGCAGAGTCGATTCATCCTTCCTAGTCAGAGGCTGGCAGCGGCTTGATGCAGATCAGGGATTTGCTCCGGGCAGTTGGAGATCAGAATTCAGCTGTGTCGCAGTCGCGGAACAGGATTCATAGCAGGTCCGTGGCGGCAAATACTGTCCAGTCAGCTCATAGCCCCAGATCGCCCCCGAGGCGTGAAGGGCATGGTGACCGACACGATCAGTATAGGAACTATGAGCAGGATGATCACCGAGTCGATCGCAATGATCGATGTCGAGTGCCCACTCCTCCCCGGAGGGGTGGATCATATATGCCTCGGCAGCAGGATGACAGACGCCGGTTCAGTGGTGGGCGAAGAATTCCAGTCGACCCCAGAGAACCAGGCTTTGATGCGAGGTCCATCATCGTTCAAGGTCTGGTCGACCGGAACAGAGCCCATAGAGAAGGTAATGACAGAGATATACCCACCAGCAGCCGAGTGCACGTCTCCGAGCCAGAGTGTTTCAGCAGAGCCATCAGAGCCGCAGTGATTCCTCCCAACTTCAGGTTGGCGACTGGAGTCAGGAAGTTCAACGATGAGTCCAAACCCGATACTTGGCTTGAGGACTACCGAGTGGCAGTTCAGATCGGCGGTGGGAATGATGAGGTGGCCATGAAGCACCTGCCCCTCATGTTGGAAGGGTCGGCCAGGGCATGGCTGAATCAGTTGACACCCAGCAGCATTTACACGTGGGAGGATCTCTCCCGAGTGTTTGTCAGGATGTTTGAAGGAACATGCAAGCGGCTGGCAGGACTGACAGAGTTGCAATCTTGTGTGCAAAAGTCGAATGAGACTCTGAGGGATTACATCCAGAGATGGATCACACTGCATCACACAGTAGAAAATGTATCTGATCACCAGGCAGTTTGCGCCTTCAAGGAGGGCGTAAAGTACAGAGAGCTAAGCCTGAAATTCGGTCGAACTGGAGACATGTCTCTGAGTCGAATGATGGAAATAGCCACCAAATATGCCAATGGTGAGGAAGAGGATTGACTCCGGAGCGGCAAACACAAGTCAGTTGCCCAGGACACTGGAGGTGGAAATTCCAGTCGGAAGCAAAAGCGTAAAGCTGAGCCAGCCGCACATGGAGAAGCCTTGGCCCTGAACCAAGGAAAATTCAAAGGGAAACCCAAGGGGCCTTGGAATCCCAATAAGGTAAAAGATAAGGAAGGAAATGACGTGTTGGGTTTGCCATGTCACATCCACACCAAGAAAGACGAAGAGGGTAATTTCATTTACCCGAAGCATACCACTCGACAATGTCAACTCCTGATATAGCAGTTCCAAGGGAAGCAGTCCAAGGACAAAGAAAAAGAGTCGGACAAAGTTGAGGACAAGGAGGATAGTGACGGAGAATATTCGCAGGTCAATTCCACCTTGATGATTTTTGCCGATGTTGAAAGCAAAAACCAACTGAAAGTTATAAACCGAGAGGTGAACATGGCTGCTCCATCAACACCCAATTACCTGAAGTGGTCTCAGACTGCCATTACGTTCGACCAATCTGATCACCCCACGCACATAGCCACCCCTGGGAGGCAAGCGTTGGTGGTCGACCCGGTCGTTGAGGGCACTCGACTGACCAAAATGTTGATGGATGGCGGCAGCAGTTTGAATATACTGTATGCTGAGACACTGAAAGGGATGGGCATTCCGATGTCCAGACTGAGCACGAGCAATATGAGTTTTTATGGAGTCATTCCTGGCAAGAAGGCCGCGTCACTCGGTCAGATTGCTCTCGATGTAGTTTTTGGCGATTCAAAGAATTTCCGCAAAGAGAAGCTGACATTTGAGGTTGTGGACTTCCAGAGTGCCTATCATGCAATTTTGGGCAGACCAGCATATGCACGTTTTATGGCTCGACCCTGTTATGTGTACCTCAAACTAAAGATGCCAGGCCCCAAAGGCGTGATCATTGTCACTGGTAACCGCAAGAAGGCAGAAGAGTGCTTCCAGAAGGGCTCGAAGATCGCCGATGCTCAGATGGTGGCAGAAGAGTGGCAGGAACATCAAAGGAACGCAGACCCGAGTGATTTGTTGCGAGCCAAGAAGCCTGCCACGGAATCAGTGTTTCAGTCGTCTGGTGAGACAAAACCCGTTCACATCCACCCGACCAACCCAAACACTGCTCCGACTCATATCTCCACAACACTCGACCCCAAATAGGAAGAAGCGCTCATCCAGTTCCTCCGTGAGAACTGGGACATCTTCGCATGGAAACCTTCTGACATGCCAGGTGTACCCAGGGGACTGGCTGAGCATCGTCTACGAGTTGACTCGAAGGCAAAACCTGTGAAAGAACATCTGCGACGGTCCACCGTCCAGAAAAGAAAGGCCATTGGCGAAGAAGTGGCTCGGCTCTTAGCAGCAGAGTTTATCCGAGAGATTTACCACTCCGAGTGGCTCGCCAATGTCGTCATGGTCCCCAAAAAGGACAATTCTCTTCGCATGTGCATCGATTTCAAGCATATCAATCGGGCCTGTCCGAAAGATCCTTTTCCTCTTCCCTGCATCGACCAAATAGTCGACTCGACTACGGGATGTGAGCGACTTTCTTTCTTGGACGCTTATTCCGGGTACCATCAGATCCGTCTATTTGGACCCGATGAGATCAAAACGGCTATCATCACCCCATTCGGGTGCTTCTGCTATGTCACCATGCCATTCAGCCTCAAGAATGCCGGAGCCATGTTCATGAGGATGATCAAAAGTGTCTGCTCACTCAAATCAGTCAGAATGTGGAAGCGTACATGGATGACATTGTGGTCAAGTCACGGAAAGGTTCCGACCTGCTGACTGACCTAGCTGAAACATTTGCCAACCTCAGGAGGTATGATACAAGCTTAATCCATCAAAATGCACATTCAGAGTTCCTGGCGGAAAGTTACTCGGTTTTCTTGTTTCCGAACGGGGAATCGACGCTAACCCAGAAAAAGTTGGCACTATACTCCGGATGAAACGCCCCGTGCGTGTGCACGATGTCCAGAAACTTACTGGATGCTTGGCCGCATTAAGTCGATTCATCTCTCGCCTTGGTGAAAAGGCATTGCCTCTTTACCGACTAATGAAGAAGTCAGACAAGTTCGAGTGGACTCCAGAAGCTGATGCAGCGTTTGCAGAGTTAAAAACCCTACTCTCCACCCAGCCGGTGCTTGCTGCCCCAATCAGCAAAGAGCCTTTGCTGCTTTACATCGCAGCCACAGGACAAGTCGTCAGTACTGTACTTACGGTCGAGCGGGAAGAGGAAGGAAAAGCCTTCAAAGTTCAGCGCCCAGTGTATTACATTTCCGAAGTCCTGACCCCGTCCAAGCAACGATACCCTCATTGTCAGAAGCTTGTATATGGGATTTACATGACCACGAAGAAAGTTTCCCACTACTTCTCTGACCATGTTATCACAGTCGTCACCGACGCCCCCTTATCAGAGATTCTGCACAACAGAGACGCAATCGGTCGAGTGGCAAAATGGGCGATTGAACTTCTTCCCTTGATATCAGATTTGAGGCAAAGAAAGCTATCAAGTCCCAAGCAATAGCAGATTTCCTCGCCGAGTGGACTGAACAACAGTTACCAACCCAAGTTCACTCGTCACTGGACTATGTTCTTCGATGGCTCCAAAATGCTGAATGGTTCCGGTGCCGGGGTGGTCTTGGTTTCCCCCCGAGGAGATAAGCTCAGATATGTACTCCAGATTCACTTTGATTCCTCCAACAATGAAGTAGAATACGAAGCACTCTTGTACGGGTTGCGTATGGCCATTTCACTCGGCGTCCGTCGCCTCATGGTCTACGGCGACTCGGACTTAGTGGTCAACCAAGTGATGAAAGAGTGGGACGTCAGAAGCCCAGCCATGACTGGATACTGCAATGTAGTCAGAAAGCTGGAGAAGAAATTTGAGGGATTAGAGCTCCATCACGTTCCCCGACTGAAAAATCAAGCAGCCCATGACTTGGCCAAGATAGGTTCCAAGAGGGAAGCTATTCCGAGTGGCGTGTTCTTGGAGCATGTTCACACACCGTCGGTTCAAGAAGATCCTTTCACCGAGGAAGCCCCGCAGCCAAAGAGCGCCACAGATCCGACTGAAGTTGAGGTCCCAGCTGTGGTCGACTTGGTCATGGAAGTTCTAGTCATCACTCCCGATTGGACAGCACCTTATATCGCCTATATTCTGAGAAAAGAACTCCCTAAGAATGAAGAAGAGGCTCGGGAGATCGTCCGCCGATCCAAAGCCTTCACCGTCATGAGGGGACAGTTATACAGGGAAAGCACGACTGGGGTCAGCCAGAAATGCATAACACCAGAAGAAGGTCGAATGATTCTCAACGACATCCACTCGGGGACCTGTGGCCATCATGCGTCTTCTCGGACCATCGTGGCTAAAGCATACCGAGCTGGTTTCTATTGGCCCAGAGCAAATGAGATGGCGAAAGAGATAGTCGACAAGTGTGAAGGATGTCAATTTTACTCCAATATGTCACACAAACCCGCCTCAGCCTTGAAGACCATTCCACTCGTCTGGCCTTTTGCTGTGTGGGGACTGGATATGGTCGGACCTCTGAGGACAGGCAAAAACGGCTACACCCATGTGTTGGTAGCAGTCGACAAGTTCACTAAGTGGATCGAGGCTAAACCCATCAAGAATTTGGATCCCGGCACCGCCTTCAGCTTCATCAGGGAGTTGGTGTTCAGATATGGAGTTCCCCACAGTATCATCACGGACAATGGTTCAAACTTCGACTCCGAAGAGTTCAGAGCCTTCTGCGCATCTCAGGGTACGCGAGTCGACTACGCTTCAGTCGCTCACCCTCAGTCGAATGGACAAGCAGAACGAGCAAATGGCTTAATTCTCAAAGGACTGAAACCCCGACTGATGCGCGACCTCAAACACGCAGCTGGTGCATGGGTCGACGAACTTCCGTCGGTGCTTTGGGGGTTAAGGACCACGCCAAATCGGTCAACTGGGAGGACTCCGTTCTTCTTGGTTTACGGAGTTGAAGCAGTCTTGCCGAGTGATCTGCTTCACAACGCGCCCCGAGTCGAACTTTACACCGAAGCTGAAGCAGAGCAAGCCCGACAGGACGCAGTCGACCTTCTAGAAGAAGAAAGAGAGATGGCCTTGATCCGATCGACCATTTACCAGCAGGACTTGCGTCGCTTCCATGCCAGAAATGTGAAGAGTCAAGCTTTCCAGGAGGGAGATTTAGTTCTCCGAGTGGATCAGCAGAAACCACACAAGCTTGCTCCTACTTGGGAAGGTCCTGTCATCATCACCAAAGTTCTCCATAATGGGGCATACCGCCTTTACAATGTCGAGCACCAGATTGACGAGCCCAGAGCATGGAACGCGGACTTACTCCGCCCTTTTTATACTTAAGTTTTTCACTCGGATGAGTTGTAATAAAAGTACTCCTGTAGTGTATTCATCAAAGACAAGAGTTTCATAATTTTCTTAGTGATTGTTGTTGCTTTTGCTCTCATAAATCCGTCCCCCAGTGGGTGGCTTAGCTGCGAACCCGTTTCGCCTAAGCTTGTAAAAAATCCTACCGAATGGTAAGCCAGCCTTCCACTCGGAGGCTTAGCTGCGAATCCGTTTCGCCTAAGTTAAAACAAAATCCTACCGAGTGGTAAGCCAGCCTTCCACTCGGGGGCTTAGCTGCAGCCCAGTGCTCGCCTAAGTTTTCTGAAATCCTACCGAGTGGTAAGCCAGCCTTCCACTCGGAGGCTTGGCTGCAGCCCAGTGCTCGCCCAAGTTTTTGAAAATCCTACCGAGTGATAAGCCTGTCTTCCACTCAGAGGCTTAGCTGCAACCTTGTGTTTGCCTAAGAATAAAAGACATTGTACGCTTCGCAAGGAGGACAAGGCGCAAGTCGACCCTCGCTTCCTCCTTCCGAGCTACATCACAAACACAACGTGCATCCCGCAAGGAGGACGAAGCGCAGGTCGACTGCTACCTTCTCTTCCAAAACCGTGCCACGAAAATCCTACCGAGTGAAGAGCAAACCTCCCACTCGGGGGCTTAGCTGCAGCCCAGTGCTCGCCTAAGTTTCTAAAAATCCTACCGAGTGGAGAGCAAACCTCCCACTCGAGGGCTTAGCTGCAGCCTAGTGCTCGCCTAAGTTTCTAAAAATCCTGCCGAGTGGAGAGCAAACCCCCCACTCGGGGGCTTAGCTGCAGCCCAGTGCTCGCCTAAGTTTCTAAAAATCCTGCCGAGTGGAGAGCAAACCTCCCACTCGGGGGCTTAGCTGCAGCCCAGTG
>NC_041383.1:625368176-625579010 GCF_002162155.2 Triticum dicoccoides
CTAGGTTTCTAAAAATCCTGCTGAGTGGAGAGCAAACCTCCCACTCGGGGGGCTTAGCTGCAGCCCAGTGCTCGCCTAGGTTTCTAAAAATCCTGCCGAGTGGAGAGCAAACCTCCCACTCGGGGGCTTAGCTGCAGCCTAGTGCTCGCCTAAGTTTCTAAATTCCTGCCGAGTGAAGAGAAAACCTCCCACTCGGGGACTTAGCTGCAGCTCAGTGCTCGCCTAAGTTTCTAAATTCCTACCGAGTGGAGAACAAGTTTCTCACTCGGAGGCTTGGTTGCAACCAAGCACTCGCCCAAAACATGATGAGCACAAGTCGACTGCAATTTGTGCTTCACTCCTACCTGCAAAAGAGCATTTCAGATGCTAGCATATATTCCAACCCAAAGAAGATGGTTATCCGAAAGAAGCAAACGTATTTCAACGGCAAATCAAGTTCGGATAACGTCCTACAGACCCAGAAGTGCTCAGGCATGAAGCCTGTTAAAGTTTGGTGGTTACAAAAATCACTCGGCATTCCGAGGCAAATTCAAATTATCAAGCATAACAGTTTTTTACCCCTCCTGTGGAGGGCTGGAAGGCGCAACGAACTCGTCCAGGTCAATCCCATTTGCAATCCAAGTGGCGGCCGCGATGAAGGTCTCCATGAAAGAACGGAAGTCATGCTTCCTAGTATTGGCTACCTTGAGAGACACCAGCTTGTCTTCTCTCGCTTCTTTGCAGTGGACGCGGACCAAGGACAGAGCGACGTCAGCACCGCACCGGGCAGAGGACTTCTTCCACTCTTGCACTCGACTCAGAATCTCGTTCAGTCGAGTCATCAGCGACTCAAGGTCGTTCTAAAGCATTTCCTCTGGCCAGAGCGATGTGTCGATGCACGATACAGCAGCCTTCAGTCTTGCAAGGTAATCGACCACTGCAGCAATGCGGGACTCGAGGCGGAGCATGTTCATAGCAGTTTCATCCTTCACTGGAGAATTGATGGGATCCAAGCCGGTCTCCACTCAACTAGTCTCCTCTTCAAAGTTTTGGCAGAATTCTGTGAATATGATTCAAGGATAAGCTAACGCCCCTACAGCAAGTCCGTAACTACCAATCGGAGATAATAGGTTACCTTCGAGCATGAGGAACAACTTTTTGGCGAGTCCTCCCAGATAAAGCTCCAAGTCATTCTTCTTTCCTGCCAGTTCACCAGCTTTGTCGTCCAAGACCATATTGGAATTCCTCAGTCGAGTGACTTCTTGGTTGGCCACGTCAAGAGCGGCTTTCAGATTAGTGTTTTATTCTTCATGTTTGTTGACGGAAGCCAACTTCTCTTCTGCAAGCCTAGTCTTGTCCGCAGCCGTTTTCTGCGCCTCGTCAAGGTCAAGGTCCTTCTTCTTCAGAGCATCCCTCAGTTTTTCTGCGAAAATCACAATAAGATCAGATTCGGAGACAGGCAAGAAGCGAAGACAGTCGTCAAGATTCTCACCGAACATACCTTTTGCCTCCTCCTTCGCCTTCGTGAAGTTCTCTTGGACAAGCTTTTGGTCAAGCTCAAGATGGATATACTTGTTCTCCAATTCGGTATAGCGAGAAACAAGGTCACAAGATTTTTGCGAGAGTTCAGTCGACAAACATCAACAGCAGATCACTTTCGAGTGACTAAAGGAAAAATCGTACTATTTCTAAGACTACAGATGAATCTAAACATTCAACTGTAGTCTCGGGGACTACACCCAGTGGGTGCACTCAGCGTGCCCCCACTAGTTCTATCAGCTAGACTCAGAGTCAATCAGTCGACCAGAAGTAGTTAACTGTCAAAAAAAAATTCAGACCAAAGTCGGTTGCCAGCAATCGACCACGGTCTCGGGGACTACACCCAGTGGGTGCACTCAGCGTGCCCCCACCAGTTTCATTGTTCCACTCGACCATGGTCGAGTGGAACAAGTAAAGTGAAAAATCTCAAGACACGAAGAGTATAGTCGACTGCCAGCAGTCCACTGTAGAATTGACACACCCAGTGGGTGTATGACAAATATCAAGATTTCCAGTCGGTGTTCAACTAACCTGGACATTGCCCTGGAGAGCTGAGCTCGTGTCATAAGCTGCTTGGCTGGTAGTTCGGATCGCCTTCACCTGCTCCATCATAATCCCGGCCTGACGTATGGCTTCCTTGGCAGCGCTTGCTTGGTCCTCCGGGACGTGATAGGTGGAGAAGAGAGAAGGCGGGTCAGCACTCAACGACAAAGGGCGGGCAACCGTCAACGGCTCCGCAAAGGACACGGTAGTCCGAGCGACATTGCCCCCTTCTGGAATCTATGGTCCAGGTGCTGATACAACCTGAGCAGCCTTGCCAGCAGTCGCTTTCCTACTCCTCCTCTGCCTTAAGGGCGCTTCATCGTCATCGTCAGGGAGATTGATGACAACGCTAGGTGGAGCTGCAGAAGAAGTCCGGAGTCAAAAATAAAGATTCAATCGACCAAAGGCAAAACCGCTCAGAGCATACCAGGATGAGAAGTAGCAGCATCTTCCATTTCTTGATCCTCATGCCTGGCAGAAGTCTCAGAAGTAGCAGCACTGCGGTTTCAAATATCAGTCGGTCAGCGATTGAAGTCGACCAAGAATGAAAAGCATGAGTTATGCCGCTTACCTAGAAACAGTCAGAATCTCCATCCTCATCTTAGGTAGGGCCTTCCCCGGTTTTGTCGGGGCTGCTCGCGGTTGCTTCGACGCCTTTTCAGTCGGCGCCGGTGAAGTTGTCCGAGGACATTCCGTCGACTGCCTAGCAGGCGCGACTCCCTTGCCACGATCAGCCGCAGGGTTGTGGGCGAGCTTGGACCTCCTTTTGGAACGGGGAGGCGCAACTTCCTCCTCCTCTTCCTCCTCCTCCTCCTCTTCCTCCTCCTCCTCCTCCTCGTCAGAGCCTGCGTCTTCCTCACCCTCATTGGCGTCCGACTCCCACTCCTCCTGACTTTCACCTCCACTTCCTTCCTCTTCTTCAGCCTGTGCCTGTGCCCCGTTGGGCATCGAGTACAACTCGGCGGTTTCCTGAAAGACAGCAAGCAAGACAAAAGTCAATCGACTGATCTACAATGAAACAGAACAGACGGAGCAATCGGAGGAAAGTGGTCGTACCTTGTCCACCTCGTAAGATTGGTCGAGTGGAACGATCCTCCTAGCTCCGCGAGGGTTGTCCTTGTTCCCCGTGATGGCAGTCATCCACCTCTCTAGTGTAGCATCGTCGACCTCCTCTGGGTGGACCCGACTGGTGTCTTCAGTACCAGAATACAGCCACATCGGGTGGCCCCGGTACTGGAGTGGTTGGATGCGCCGCCGAAGGAAAACCTCCAGAAGGTCCATGTCGGTCACACCGTCACGAATCAACTGAACTACTCACTCCATCAGCATTTTTACCTGAGTCTTCTCCTCCGGAACTACTTTCAGAGAGGAGGGCTTGTTCACTCGACTCATAGAAAAGGGAGGGAGCCCGGTCGACTGCCCTGGCATCGACCGGTCTTGGCAGTAGAACCAGGTCGACTGCCACCCTCTGACCGACTCGGGAAGGGTCATAGCAGGGAAAGCGCTCTTACTCCTCATCTGGACCCCGAGAACCCCACACATCTGGATCACCTGGGTTCTCTCGTCATTGGGGCTGGCCTTTTTCACCGTCTGGGAACGACAAGTGAATATATGTTTGAAGAGGCCCCAGTGCGGCCGGCAACCCAAGAAATTCTCACACAAATATACAAAGGCGGAGAGATAGGCGATGGAATTTGGAGTAAAATGGTGAAGCTGAGCTCCGAAGAAATTCAGAAATCCTCAGAAGAAAAGATGCGACGGCAAAGAAAACCCTCGATCTACATGAGTCGCCAAGAGGACGCACTCACCCTCCTGAGGTTGCGGTTGGCACTCCGCCCCGGAATCCTCACTGCTCCGTGCTCGATCAACCCCTCATTGGCTAGGTCATCGAGGTCCTTCTGGGTGATGGTCGAGCGGATCCAATCTCCTTGGATCCAACCCTGCGGCAGGCGAGACCGCGATGAAGATCCACCCCGACTGGTCGCTCTCCCCTTTGCTTGCGCCGTCGCCTTCTTCGCCCGCTCCAAAGCCGCCGTCTTCTCCTTCACCATTGTCGCCGACGAAGCCGGAACGTAGCAGCGGCGCTAGGCAGTTGACGAGTGCAGCAGATGAATTTGGAGACAAGGGAGGAGAAAATGAGGAGGCACTGTTCGGAAAACCTCCGCCTGGTTCCTTATATGGGGTCATTTCCGAGTGGCTGACGGGTAGGCCCAGGCAATCCTGTCAAATCTCGAAACAGTAGCGCACGCGATACGTGGCGAAAAAGGTGGCGCGGGAATCGAGGCGTCCCTGCCTTGTCCCATCCGAGTACCACGGCTTTCTCCGCTTCGCGCGCTTCCCCAAAATTCAGATCCCACTAAATCCGCTAACCACAGGGCAACTTGTCAGACGGAAGATCTCCTGCGATCCGTCGCTCGGAAGTCTCCAAGTTCATAAAGTTCACTCGACAAATATAAAGAATGGATCAAGGCGACTGAACAAAAGTTGACACCCTCACTTGAAAGTCATTGATCCAGAGCAAAAACACTCTTACAGTACCAGAAAGCAGGTCGGAAAGATTGCCAACTCCGTCCTCACTCAAACCTCGATCCATTCGGGGGCTACTGATGAAGTCATGTACCTAGGGTAGGGTCACAGACCTGTCCAAGGTACCCTCCCCAAGGGCATCCCTTAGGAGAAGCCGTCTTCCAGTCGACCAAGAGGAATTCCACTCACCGGCTAGAAGACACTCGACGAACCTGAAGACACTCGACCATGAAGACTCACTCGACCCCTGTTCCTTTCATACACGTAATCCAGTCGACCGCCTCCGGGCTCCGAGATGTAGGGCTGTTACTTCCTCTGAGAAGGGCATGAACTCGTTAAACACTCGTGTGTACAACTGCTCCATAGCTAGGATCTTGCCTCTCCATACCTACCCCCCATTCTACTGTCAAACTTAGAACCACGACACATGGTGCGATTGTTGAGAGAAAGTCGAGCATAATTTTTTTTGAATAATCATTTCCCTTGAGAGCTCATGATTGGGGCATGAATATAACATTGACTTAAGCCTCCCCCAAGCTTGAGCGATACTTTCTCCTTCGCGAGGCCAAAAATTATATATATAATTGCGATCACGATGAACAAGATGCATAGGATAAAACTTCTGGTGAAATTCCAATTTCAATCGTTTATAGTCCCAGGATCCCATATCATCACATAGCCTATACTATGTCAATGCGTATCCCTTCAAAGATAAAGGGAAAACCTTCTTCTTAATAACATCATCGGGCATACCTGCAAGCTTAAATAATCCACAAACTTCATCCACATAGATAAGGTGTAAATCGGGATGCAATGTTCCATCTCCTGCAAAGGGATTAGCTAGCAGTTTCTCTACCATACCCGAAGGAATTTCAAAGTAAACATTTTCAGTAGGTTCAGTAGGTTGAGGAGAAAATCTTTGCTCTACTGGTCGGGGTGAAGATACCCTGAACAAGCCCCTCAAAGGATTATGTTCCATAGTAACAAGTAACAGTAAATTTCAGCACACTATATAAATGTTTCCTTACCAAGTTCCACTTACCAAAGGCGCTTCACTCCCCGGCAACGGCACCAGAAAAGAGTCTTGATGACCCACAAGTGTAGCGGATCTATCGTAGTCCTTTCGGTAAGTAAGAGTGTCGAACCCAACATGGAGCAGAAGGAAATGACAAGCGATTTTCAGTAAGGTATTCTCTGCAAGAACTGAAATTGTAGGTAACAGATAGTTTTGTGATAAGATAATTTTTAACGGGTATCAAGCAATGAAAGTAAATAAGGTGCAGCAAGGTGGCCCAATCCTTTTTGTAGCAAAGGACAAGCCTGGACAAGTTCTTATAATGATAAAAGCGCTCCCAAGGACACATGGGAATTATCGTCAAGCTAGTTTTCATCACGCTCATATGATTCACGTTCATTACTTTGATAGTTTGATATGTGGGTGGACCGGTGCTTGGGTACTGCCCTTTCTTGGACAAGCATCCCACTTATGATTAACCCCTATTGCAAGCATCCGCAACTACAAAAGAAGTATTAAGGTAAACCTAACCATAGCATGAAACATATGGATCCAAATCAGCCCCTTACGAAGCAACTTATAAACTAGGGTTTAAGCTTCTGTCACTCTAGCAACCCATCATCTACTTATTACTTCCCAATGCCTTCCTCTAGGCCCAAATAATGGTGAAGTGTCAAGTAGTCGACGTTCACATAACACCACTAGAGGAGAGACAACATACATCTCATCAAAATATCGAACGAATACCAAATTCACATGACTACTAATAGCAAGACTTCACCCATGTCCTCAGGAACAAACGTAACTACTCACAAAGCATATTCATGTTCATGATCATAGGAGTATTAATATACATTAAGGATCTGAACATATGATCTTCCACCAAATAAACCAACTAGCATCAACTACAAGGAGTAATCAACACTACTAGCAACCCACAGGTACCAATCTAAGGTTTTGGTACAAAGATTTGATACAAGAGATGAACTAGGGTTTGAGAGGAGATGGTGCTAGTGAAGATGTTGATGGAGATTGACCTCCTCCCGATGAGAGGATCGATGGTGATGACGATGGTGATGATTTCCCCCTCCCGGAGGGAAGTTTCCCCTGCAGAACAGCTCCGCCGGAGCCGTAGATTGGTTCCGCCAAGGATCCGCCTTGTGGCGGCGGAGTTTCGTGCCGTAAGCTTGCTTATGATTTTTTTCCAGGGTAAAAGACTTCATATAGCAGAAGATGGGCACCGGAGGGTTGCCAGGTGGCCCACGAGGCAGGGGGCGCGCCCCCACCCTCATGGGTGGTGGGTGGCCCCCCCCTCAGGTATTTCTTCCGCCGAATATTTTTTATTAATTCCCAAAATGACTTTCATGGAGTTTCGGGACTTTTGGAGCTGTGCAGAATAGGTCTCCAATATTTGCTCCTTTTCCAACCCAGAATCCCAGCTACCGGCATTCTCCCTCTTCATGTAAACCTTGTAAAATAAGAGAGAATAGCCATAAGTATTGTGACATAACCTGTAATAACAGCCCATAATGCAATAAATATCGATATAAAAGCATGATGCAAAATGGACGTATCAGTTGGCTGCTCCGAGAGAAACTGACACTTGTCAATTGAGAGAATCCCATCCTCCGAGGACTCTGAGCGAAAATCATCAAGTGGGGAAAGCCAAAACCCAAACCCAAACACCTACAAACCCAAAGTGATTGAGCATCACTGAAGAGATTGTTCCTGTGTGGAACTGATGCTTGTTACCTTTGAGGATTGTGTATCCTCCAGACGGTTATGCGTCATGGTCTGAGCATCCAAGAGGAATTGTGGATCACCGAGTTACCAAGTCTGTGAAGGTTTGGAAGTCACCTGTGAAGACTTACCACAAGTGTTGGGCTAGGTCTGTGTGATCTTAGATCAAGGAGAATACGGTGAGGACTGTGTGTCTGGGACTGTGTTTCCTCGAGTTTAAATACTCAGCCGCTCCAACCAGACATACAATTGTCACAGCAGTTGGAACTGGTCTACCAAATTATTGTCTTCACCAAGCCTACTAGTTCTTTTCCTCAACCCTTTCATTTCCTCATTCATGTGTTGATGAACGTAATCATTACTGTTTGAAGACTTTGACTGAAGACTTTCTCTATTTCCTCAATCCAATTTCTTCAGTCACATTGTCTTCAGCCTGCTTATCCTGTGTTTACGCTTTCTGTACTGTGTGTTTGTTCTCATTTCATCATGATAACTCTGCTATTGCTCTGTTATGATTATACCGGAGTAGTTATTCCGCTGCTAGTTGTTCGTGACTTAGGAATTTCCTCACCCTGAAATTCCTCAGTGACGAATTTGTAAAAATCGCCTATTCACCCCCCCCTCTAGTCGACTTAACGCACTTTAAATTGCTAGCAGAGCAAGGTACTCCCTTGTTCTATGTGATTTTGGTTTAACCGCCTGGAGTTTTAGTTTTGTCGACTGCAGGAATGAAGAAAGTGACATGCCCCATCTTTGACGGTCATGAGTATCCCAAGTGGAAGGCCATGATGAAGAAGCGACTCATGGCGATGAACAGTGAACTGTGGACCGTCACTAACATTGGTCTTACCGATCTATGCAAGATGGTGGAGGTTGATGATATTCGCAAGTACACTCTACTTAACCTCACGGCGAAGGATGTCATATGCTCCTGTTTGTCCCAGAATCAGTTCAGGAACATCATGCATCTCAACCATGCGAAGCTTATCTGGGACCGACTCTCTGAGGTCTATGAAGGCCATTGTACTCGTCATGATCCTTGCTTTGAGGATTTCAAGGAATCTCTTAAGGAGATGACTTTTGCCCAAGATTCATCATCCATTGCACCATGCCTCATGGCAAAGGGTGCCAAGGTAACTGAATGCTACCTTTCCGAATCCTGTGATGATGAATCGGGTGATGAATTTGGACCTAGCTACACTAAACTTGCTTCCCTTGCCACTAAACAACAAAGAGCTCTTGAAAAAGTTCAAAACATGCTTGATGAAAGCAATGATATGTTGGGTGAGTAATTGAATCGAACTAAGACTCTGACTGATAATCTTCAGAGACTTCAGTCTAGGTTTGACAACCTTCAAAATCATCATAACACTCTCTTAACTGATCATGAGAAGCTTTCTTATGAATTTCTTCAGAGAAAGCAAGATCTTGAGAAGTTAAAAGTGAGTTATGAAGATCTTCATAAGGAAAACGATTCATTGCTTGCTCAACAAATCAGTTTCGCTCAGGAAGAATTTATTCCACCATGTCTGAAATGCATTGAGCATGAATCTGCTAATTCTTCACCTGAATGTTCAAATGCTTCTATTACTGCAAATTCTTCAACTGTATCTGTGGTCACAAATTCGTCATCTAAGGATACCACAAGTATCAGTGACGATAATGCATGGCTGAAAAAGCAGTTCTTGAACAGTAACCCTAGGAAAGAGGGTATTGCCTTTGAAAGGAAACTCAATGCTGATGGGACCTACTAGAAACCTGAGCAGTATCCCAAAACCTCATGGGTTGCTGCGAAAGGACCTCCTGTAGATCCATGCACTCTATTTGGCTTTACTTGTGATTCTTCATATTCCTCTGATGAGTCTTTTGACTCCAACTATAAACTGTTCAAGAATCAGAATGGTGAAGTATTTGCTCTATATGTTGGAACTAACTGCACGAGCGGTCCCCCTGTCAGGACCCCGACTCAATGTCACATCGATCTAGCCTGTAACACCTCATATCACTTTGCGGCCTCACGCACGGTATTCCCACGGGTGTCGCCTTACCTTTGCCCGGGACCGTTTGCGCCTTTTGGCTCACGTACATGATGATGTCGCTAGCATCCATATGATAAGGAGCCCGGGCTGACATGACTAGTCGTAAACCCAAAGTGGCACAGACTTACAGGGACAGGCATCCATGACCCAGCATCGAACGTGTCGGTCATCAGCAAGTGGGTCCGGGCTGTAGCACTGGGCTAGCAGGACTCCGGTAAACCGGGCTGTAGCGGGCTAACAGGGCTCCGGTACTCAATGCGTGACATTTCCCCGAAGGGACAGACACAGGAACGAAGAAGGACACATGCCGGCCAGCCTAAGTGTTCCGGAGCAGTAGCAAGCTACCATGGCTCAATGGAAACACTAGGAGACATTTCCCGGTAAGAGAGGCTACTAAAGATAAACAACTAGATAGTCAGATCCCACACATACCAAGCATTTCAATCATACACACAATATGCTCGATATGTGCAAATACAACAAGGCATCACAACATGACTCTACGACACAAGTACTTTATTTAAAGGCTCAGAGAGCCATACATAACATACATACAAGTACGGGTATCACGACCCACATTCAAGTCATACAGTCATACAAACTAGCAGCGAAAGTAACTTGTCTGAGTACAGACAACTAGTAAAATAAAAGAGGCTTGGAAAGCCTAGCTATACTACGTGGACCTTCACAAGCTCAGGATTACCACCTGGGCCTTAGCCTACCCATCGATGTCAACGTCTACGAAGAACCCATCAGAAGGGGTTGCAGCGTCTTCTGTAAAATGTAAATTATAGCAACATGAGTACAAAGGTACCCAGCAAGACTTACGTCAGATCCTACATACATGCACATTATCAAGAAGGGTTGGTGGAGTTATTGCAGCAAGCCAGCTTTGACCTTTGGCTAAGCTATCCTACGATACACCAACTTGAAATGGTTTTTGCGCACACGAGTCCACTACTCACCACTTCAATATACTACCGAGAATCCACCTCCGTCTTCCTACGGAGGGGCCATCATCGGCACTCACGCTTATCTTGAAGCTTTTAGTAGTTTCCAGTTTACTTGTCTATGAACTGTATAAGCAACCAAGTAGTCCTTCACCGCGGACGAGGCTATTCGAATAGATTAGGTTAACCCTGCAGGGGTGTACTTCTTCATACACGCTCTCACCACTTATCGCCGTTTACACGACATGTACTCGGCAACCTTCAAGCGGAAGCCCAACGTGGGTGTCGGCCATGACCTACCTAATCACCTAAGTCTCCAATCCAGGTTTATCGCCTATCTAGGTTCCATCCGCAGGGAGTCCGGCCGAGGTTTCCCATACGGCCCCGAACGATGTGTACAGGGTTCCCGAGATACCTAACGGGTATCCGGTACACCGTGCCACGTACCTACCGCATCACAGCCCACCCCTACGGTCAGCGCTGTCCACGGCCTCCAGTAGGCTACAAACACCAGAAACTACTTGCAACTCCTGGACAGAGAACTAGGGTGAATAAGAAGCCGAGAGGGTCCATTGGTTTTGGGCCCAATGCATGGTAGTAGCTGATTCTTAAATCACACATACAGATCTCAGTGCTTAAGGTCGGCTTCAATGAAACAACCCACCATGTACTCCTACATGGCCTCTCATCGATACCTTTACCAAATCGTGTTCACCACATCACTCTCAATACCGGCATGATCATTTCACTCTAGCCCATCACCCAGATGAACCAGACCTGACACGACTCTAAGCATAGCAGGCATAGCAAGGTAGGAACAACACATACATATGGCTCAATCAACTCCTACACATGCTAGTGGGTTTCATCTAGTTACTGTGGCAATGACAGGTCATGCAGAGGAAATGGGTTCAACTACCGTAGCACACAGCAGTTTGAAATGCGTTGTCTTAATGCAGTAAAAGAGAGCAGAAGCGAGAACATGGGATTGTATCGATATGATCAACTGGTTGGTTGCTTGCCTGATGGGTCGGTGCACTGATATTGCTCTTCGTTAGGGTAATCACGGTACTCCTCGGGGGCAGAACCTGCGGCAAAGAACACCGATACACAACGTCACCAAACAATATGCAACAATATGATGCATGCATGAGACATGGCAGTATGAGTGTGTTGGGCTAATGCAACTAAGACCAGATGGGTTTGAGCCAATTTGAACCAAAGATTCAAATTCCAAACACATTTGTGATCTTAAATAGTGCTTTATCATGTTTTGCACTAAACAGCAAGTTAACTTGTTTAAACATGCATGAAAACAGTACAGATGGATAGATTGGATTTTTCTGATCATTTTTCATATATAACTTGTTTGATTTGGAGCTACGGTTGAATTTATATGAATTTTTGAAGTTTGCAACAATTTCTGGAATTTATAAATCATTTTAGATTTATTTTAATTTCAGAAAAGGTTTACTGCGTCAGCATGAGGTCATGCTGACCTCAGCAAGTCAACAGACCCGGTCCAGGTCAAACCTGACGCGTGGGTCCAGGGTGTCAGTGGCTAATTAACTAATTTAATTTAGTTTAAACTAATCTGGATAATTAGCAGAAGGGGGCCCCACCTGTCATTGACTCAACAGAGTCAACCAGGGCCCACCCGTGGTCAAAGTTAACACGGCTGCATCGGCATTTAGCCGCCGGCGAGCCCGACGCGGCGGCGGAAGTGGTTTTGGCCATTCCGGCCACCAAATGGGGCGCGGAAGGCATCTACGTGGAGCTGAGGACGAGCCGCGGCTCTTGGTGGAGTCAGTTGGGGTCGAGGTGGCCGGAGTTGGTGCCGGCGACGACCTAGGCGGCCACCGGAGTTCGGTTGGGGACGAACTCGAGGCTAGGGTATGCGGTGAGGTGCGGGGAGTGCACGGTTGGACCCAACGCAGCATGGTGAGTGCGATGGACACCGAGAGGTGGCCGGAGGATGGCCGGGAGCACGTCGGCAACGAGATCCACGGCGGTGCATGCGGGTGATCTTCGTGCGGTGGCTACATGGCTCGGGGGTGAGAGAGGAAGAGTAGGAGAGGTAGCTAGGCTCACAGAGCACCCGTAGAGGCCACCGGCGGGGTCGGGGACGAGCTGATGCGGCGACGGCGTTGAAAGGGATCTCCGGCGACGGCGAACTCGGGCGAGGTCGGTGCGGTGGACTCGGGCCTCACGAGCACGCTGGGCTCGGTTAGCTCGATGAAGTGGACGGCGGTGGAGCTCCTGGACACGACGAGACGACGCACGGGCGGCGGGGAGCGCGGCTACGGCGATGGAGCGGCGGCGGTGGCGTCGGCCATGGCTGGGGAGCGCGAGGGGGAGGAGCTGGAGAGGAGAGGGGACGTCTGGGGGGTTCGGGGCAGAGAGAGGGGTCGATCCATGGTGTTAGCCGGGCGAGTGGAGCGGCGAGGCGGCGAGCAGGTGCGTGGCACCCATGCGGTGCTCGCCGTCGAGCACCTGCCTGCCTGCCTGGCCGGGCAAGCAGCTCGCTGGCGCGGCGCTGGGCTGGGCCGGCAGGTGGGCCGGTTAGCGGGCGCCAGGTAAGTCTTTCTGTTATTTTCCTTTTTCTATTTTTCTGCAACTTTGTTGAATTTTTAAAAATACCTAGAAAGTTCCAAAATTCACCAAACTGCTCCTGGTTCAAAGTTGGAATATTTCCAACATGAAACATTTCAGTTTAGGAATATTTGAGCATTTGAAATATTTTATATAATTTTAAATGCCCAAATTCAAATACTTATCATTTAATCCAAAGACCCTAAGATGACCTAGAAAATTGTGCAACACTTTTGGCAAAGGTTCTGAACCAGGACAAAAATGATGGACGTTTTAGAAGGGCATTTCAGGTTCATTGAAATTATTTTTAGTAAACCCTAGTTGTTTTCAGAGGGGGCTGGGGGTTCTGGCATCCCCATTTCAAGTTTCTGATGAAAGAGTAGACATGATGCAACACTCTAATGCATGAACTAGCTAGGGTGTGACACCCCCTACGAAGAAAATCTGGGTTCCCAAAAGGTGCCTTGAAAATCTTCAGGTGAATGTCATCATGACACCACCTATGAAGAAAAGGAACCCCAGATCAAATTCTTCATATGGACCAAATTCTTCATCTAGATCAAATTCCTCACGTGGATCAAAATCCTCATATGAACATCATCGTGCTAATACTTCTATTTCACAGGGAAAGTCTAAAAGGCTATGAATATGTGAATTATTCATTATGTTCATAAGTCCTCGAAGAATTTCTCTGCTTATTCATATGCTTATCCTAACCACTCTTCTGTGAAACGAAGTGCACTGGCTTCAATGCCATCTTTTTCTTATGGAGCTCGCAGAATGATGAACTCTTTGCCACCCCTCCAAATGTGGGTGGTGAAGAAAAAGAACTAATCTCTTATGCAGGGTCAGGTCTCCAGACGAACTTAATCATCTGAAGAATTTGCTAGAGACCTGAATGTGCTTGAATGGACGCAAGCTAATCATGAAGAAATGAATTACTCATTTCTCATGTCCTCATATTGCTATATCTGTTACTGTTGATGAAGTTGATATCATATTCTGAAGTATATGGGTTCATAATCTGCACTAATTCATCTATAGGATGAACAACCTAAAGCTACTGAGTGGGTCCTCGATAGTGGATGTACAAATCACATGGCCGGTGACAAGAACTTGTTGATGGACACTGATTTGTCACCATCTCATCTGAAGCATACCACCTACGCTGACAAAGGCAAAAGTAAGGTATTGGGTCTAGGTAAGGTTGCAATCTCCAAGGATAGACACATGGACATAGTCATGCTTGTCGAGTCCTTAGGATTCAACCTCATGTCTATCTCAATGCTTTGTGATCTTGATATGGTTGTCGTCTTTGGCAAATATCGTTGCATTGTGCTAATGGAAACTAACAATTCCAAAGTATTCGAAGGCTTTAGGAAAGGAGACTTGTATATTGTTAATTTCTCTGCAGGACCACAACCTGCCACATGTCTACTTGCAAAAGCTTCAGAATGCTGGCTATGGCATCGACGACTTGGTCATGCTGGGATGAGGAACTTGCATACACTCGCAAAGAAGAAGCATGTCATTGGCATCGAGGGTGTCAAATTCCTCAAAGATCATCTTTGTGGGGCTTGTGAGGCTGGAAAGATCACCGGAGCCAAGCATCCCTCGAAGACTATCATGACCACTTCTCGTCCCTTTGAATTACTTCATATGGATCTCTTTGGCCCAGTTGATGATTATTCTCGTTATATATGGGTGCATATCATCACTTACAAAAATGAAGTGCATGAAGTCTTCAGACGATTTTCCTCAAGAGCTTCTACTAACTTCAGTGTGAAGATCAAGGATATTAGGAGTGATAATGGAACTGAGTTCAAGAACACTGGCCTCGATGAATATCTTGATATACTTGGTGTTACTCACGAGTTATTTGCTCCCTATACTCCTCAGCAGAATGGCATCATGGAGCGCAAGAACAGAACTCTTGTTGAGATGGCTTGCACCATGCTTGATGAATACAAGACACCACAACGCTTTTGGCCTGAAGCTATTGATACTGCATGCCACATCATCAATAGAGTACATCTTCACAAATTCTTCAAAAAGACCTCATATGAACTCCTCACTGACAAGAAACCCAATGTAAGTTATTTCAAAGTCTTTGGTGCTAAATGCTAGATTAGAGATCCTCACGATCGCTCTAAATTTGCACCAAAAGCACATGAGGGTTTTATGCTTGGTTACAGAAAGGACTCGCACACCTATAGAGTCTTCAACATCAATCATCACAAGATTGTTGAAACTGTAGATGTGCGGTTCGATGAAATTAATGGCTCGCAAAGAGAGCACTACCTCCTGTGCTAGATGAAATGTCACCTGAGGAATCCATCAAGTTCAAAGCTACTGAGGATATCATCCCTACCAAAGATTCTGCTGAAGAAGTCATTCTGGATCATGAAGAAAATCACACTGGTGCTGCTAAAGAAAATGGTCCTGAAGAAATTGCTGGGCCTAAGCAAAGTCGTCAACCTGCACATCCTCGCGTTGCAAACAAAGTGCAGATCGAGAAAATCATCAGCAACATCAACGCACCAGGTCCTCTCACGCGCTCAAAAGCTTCACACTTGTCTAACTTTTGTGGGCATTTTGTGTTTGTCTCTATCATAGAGCCCACTAAGGTTGATGAAGCATTCATGGAATCTGATTGGATTCAAGCCATGCAAGATGAATTGCATCAATTCGAGCTCAACAGCGTGTGGGGGCTTGTAAAGTGACCAGACCCACGCAAGCACAACATCATCGGTATATGGATCTACCGCAACAAACAGGATGAAAATGGTCTTGTGGTGAGGAATAAGGTCCATCTTGTAGCTCAAGGCTACACACAGGTTGAAGGAATTGATTTGGATGAAACTTTTGCACCTGTTGCTAGACTTGAAGCTATTCACATATTGCTTGCTTACGCTAACCATCATAATATCATCTTACATCAAATGGATGTGAAAAGTGTATTCCTCAATGGTAAGCTTGAGGAAGAAGTATATGTTGCTCAACCACCAGGTTCTAAGGATCTAAAATTTCCAGATCACGTCTACACACTCAACAAGGCTCTCTATGGCCTCAAGCAAGCACCTCGGGCGTGGTATGACACACTTAAGGAATTCCTCATAAGAAAGGCTTCAAACCTGGTTCACTTGACCCAACTCTTTTCACCAAAGCATATGATGATGAATTATTCGTGTGCCAAATATATGTTGATGATATTATCTTTGGCTGTACTAACCAACATTATAGTGACGAATTTGCCTATATGATGAGTGAGGAATATCAAATGTCTATGATGGAAGAGTTGAAATTCTTCTTAGGTCTTCAAATTCGTCAGCTACACAATGGCATATTCATATCCCAGGAGAAATACCTCAAGGATGTGTTGAGGAAATTCGGCATGCAAGATTGCAAAGGCGTCAAAATCCTATGACCACAAATGGCCATCTATGCACCGATGAAAATGGTAAAGACTTTGATCAAAAGGTATACCGCTCCATGCTTGGCTCTTTATTGTACCTATGTGCATCTACGCCGGATATTATGCTTAGTGTTTGCATGTGTGCCCGATTTCAAGCTACACCGAAGGAATCACACCATAAGGTTGTGAAGCATATTCTTCGATATCTAGCTCACACTCCAACACTTGGATTATGGTATCCCAAGGGCTCTTCCTTTGATCTCATTGGATATTCTGACTCTGACTATGCTGGTGATCGGGCGGACCGCAAGTCAACATCAGGCACATGTCATTTCCTTGGACGATCCTTGGTATGTTGGTCCTCGAAGAAGCAGAACTACGTATCATCACTCTCTACTGCTGAAGCTGAGTACAGTGCTGCTGGATCTTGATGTGCTCAATTGCTATGGATGAAACAAACCCTCAAGGACTATGGCATCAATGTGAAGAATGTGCCACTCTAATGCAACAATGAGAGTGCTATCAAGATTGCTCACAACCAAGTTCAGCACTCGAAGACAAAGCACATCCAGATTCGTCATCATTTTCTTCGTGACCACGTGTTGAAGGGCGACATCTCCATCGACCATGCAAATACTGAAGACCAGCTGGCCGATATCTTCACAAAGCTGGATCAGAAGAGATTTAACAAGTTGCGGTGTGAGCTAAATATCTTAGAATCTTCGAATGTTCTTTGAAAAGGACACACATCCTAACACTTATGCAAACTTGATGACTTAGATGTGCAACACACGAATAACATTTTTGTTCAATCAATGAATACTAACCCTCTAAGTGTGAAGAAATTAATGAAGAATTTGATTCTCAGAACCCTACGACAATTGTACGCGGTGTCTGAAATCATCATTCTTATACGGTGGGTTACGCCACCAACCAAAGTTGAAAATCTTCAATTTGAGTTTTTCTTCATTTTTGAAATCCCTCAGTTGTTCAATTTCTTCAACTTTGCATTGTCTTCACTCTTTCCATCGTTGTTCTTCATTGACTATATATACTTGAGTTTTTTTGTCCTCTACAGCATTCACTTATTGCTAATTTTTCAAGTTGCTTTTTTCTGCTAAGTGAATGTGATCGGACCCTTTCCCCCTCTATGCTAAACTCAACTCAGTCTGTTCACAAATTCTTCATGTGTGTTCTATTTGAAACCCGTTCAAAATCTTCACTGTGTCCTTGTCAGCTGAAAAATTGTGAATGAAACATTAAAATATTCTTATCTGAATTTTAGGCTTTTGCCGCTCAAACCATTCCACATCCCACGATATGATTTATCTATTCACCCACGATCTCACATGATCTCCATCACATTGTACGTGGGTGACACATGTCGCTAGGATGAGAAGGGTCAGGGGCACGTTCGTCCATTTTCCTCGGGCGAGCGGTTTTTCACCTCGGCTATAAATACCCCTCACCCTCCTTAAACTGTATTTACCCCACTCGATCTCACTTCCCTCGCTCGAGCTCTCAAGCCCTAGCACCGCCGCTACCTTCATCATCGCCGGTGAGGAAGATCTTAACTTCCTCGACCTCGTCGTCGTCGTACTCGCGCTGGCCGTGGATATCTTCACTATGTCGCCGCTGTAGCCGTCTTCCTCTGCCAAGTTAGGGCGTGGAAGATCTGGACTGACGAACTTCCAATCTAACACTCCCAGTTCATCGCGTTCTTCGTCAAGGGTAATTAAAAGTTACTTTTACTGCCTTTATTGATTCTGATGATTTCCATAAACTCTTCAAAAGGTGTTTATTCTTCAACTTCCACACTCTAAACACCTCACACAATCATCTGTTCTTGATCTATTTCTCTAAGTGACGTTTTTCCTAAAGATTCCTCAATTGTGTGAATTTCACAATCCATACAACTCTGGAACCTAAGTCAAAGAACGCTTAGTGAAATTCTTCAAGACACAGCTGGTCAATTTCCTAAAACTTGTTCTGTTTTGCAAAAACTTCTGAGAACGCATATGACCTCTCCAAATTCTTCGCACCTATACTCTGTTCACAGGTACACATGTCTGCTACTGAATCACTGGGTTCTCATCAACTTAACTCATTTGCAACGTTCCTCGAAGAAAAGCTGCATACTTCTTTAGAGAACTCAATAGTTCAAAATTCTCAGGTGAAGAAAATGGCAGATGGCAAGAAACCTCATAAGGGAGGGAAGAAACTGGAAGTCAACACTACTTTTGAAATCCCCGATGACATATATGCAGGGTATTGCACACCAGATGAGGCAACTCATGGAAAGGAAACGGAGAATGAGCGCAAGGTGCGCATTCAGAAAATTGAACGAAGATGGGCACGGGAATGGAGGGAATACATATATGTTACTCCAAAGTACATGAAGAAAATCGCTCTAAACCCTCCTTGCCCAAGACCTTCGTTGGCACCTGGCAAAACTTTTGATCCCACTAGCATCAAGCATGGTGAGGACTATGCTGATGAATGGGCCAAGCGGCAAGCCAAGTTGGCCAAACAGGCCAAAGAAGCAGTGAGGAAATTCGACGAAGACTCAGTTGCTGCTGCTGCTGAGGCCTCTACTAGCAAGAAGGCTATGCCGAAGAAGCCTGCTTGGAAACCACATTCCTCGGCAATGCCCTTACGACCAAGCTCATCTGTGCCCTCACAGCCTATTCCTCAAGCTGCTCCAGTTCCTCAGGTTGCAAAACCCTCAGCTCCTCCAACAAAGTCCTCGGCACTTGTGCATCTCGCCTCTTGCCAAAGGACCACAAGCATCTCAATTGCCTCAGGAGCATCTGCAAGTTCTTCAGCTCCTCCTCAATCTTCAACAGGCCCCACTTTGCTGAAGACTAAGGCTACTACTGGACGGGGCACCAGACCAAGTCCTCACAAGAAGCAAGTTGCCTTCCAAGTACCGTCAGATGATGACAAAGCTGATGATGAAGAATTAGCCAAAATCATCAGAGACAGATAGCAAAGGGCTACTAGAGCCAAGTGCAGTGCTATGCCACTCATGCTGGATCCAAAGAAGATCCTAGACTTCATTGATCTCTAGCACATGGACCCAAACACTCCCTTGCTAGAGTTAAACCTCACACCTGGCCAAAGTCATATGTTGACGACCTTCATTTCTGAAGAAAAATGGAAATTTGAGAAAGCCAGGTCTGTGAAGAAAGCCCGGTACAAGAAACAACGCTTTCTGAAGGACAATGTTCTACTGCTAAAGAACTGGTCGCTCTGCAATCTGAGATCAAGAAACTCGGTGATGAATTTGACGCGTACAAGGCAGAATGGTTGGGAGCCAAAGTCAGATTCGTCAAACTGGCGAAGGGATTTACACCCAATGTTGCTGCTCCAACACACATTGAAATTCCTCAGGCTGAAGCATATGCATAGCCTACTGAAGAACATGCCAGCACCGCTGATGAAAATCAGGCTGCTGATGAAACTCAAAGCACCAGGGATGATGAAGTTATTCCATCTGCTCAAGAAATTGCCAGGGCAACGACTAGTGTTGTGCCTGAAGAACAAGTCAGGCCATCTGAAGCATCTGACGCTGTGCCTGAGGAAACTAAACAAGCCAGGACAACTGCATCAGTTGTGCCTGAAGAAACTGCACCAATTTCCTCTGCTCCTCCTGCGCCAACACCAAGTCCTATTCTTCCTTCTGCATTAGACGTGAAGAAAACCAAGGCTGCAGAGCGAGCTGCACTGAAGAAAAGGAAAGCATCTGCTTCCTCAGAGTCATCTACTCCCAAGAAGGCGAAGACTTTGACCAGTTCATTTTCAAATCCAATTGATGATGTTCCTATTTCAAGCATGCCATCAAAGGAATTCATTCCTTTTGGTGAAGATTACAAGATTCCAAGTGAATCTGATGAAGAAAATCCTTCTGTTGCTTGGACAGAGCAGATGGATGAAGAAATTGAAGTGGACAATGTCACTCAACCCCTCTGGTATCATCGAACATGCCTCAGTTCATGACTGAAGAGGCAGGCGTTGAAGAAATGGATGAAGAAGAAGAAGACGTGGACATTGGGTGCACCACTCCAGTGTTGAATGATGACTATTGGGAAAGTCATCACCCCAATTCCTCCATGTTCACCCCACTGCAACAGATTCCTCAGTTCCCAGTCTAGACTGAAGAAATTCACACGGGCTCTGATGAACCTCAAGCACCTCTTCTTACCATGCTTGAAGAAATTCCAGCCACTAGTGCTGATGATAAAGCTGCTGAAGAAAAGGAGACCCAGGCTGCTACTGAAGCAGAAACTAAAATTCCTCAGCCTGCGGCTCCTGATACTGTGATTCCTGAGACTATGACACCTCAGCCCAAGCCGAAGAATCCGTTCTCGAAGACGCCGAAGTTCAAAGCTGATGACTTCTTCCACGAGCATGTGTTCTTCATAGAATACAACCCATATGACTCTACTCGTCTTCGAAGGAAGCGTTTCTGGACCGCCAGCCAAGCAAACTTCTATTCTTCACTGCTTTTTGAGAAGGACAATGTCTTTGACCATGAGCATATTCCTCATGTGGACATGGAATCGTTGCCATGCTTCACACCAGTCCTCAGTGTTCTTCATGACGCTGGACTGCTTAACTTCTGCACTGATATATGTGATTGGAATGAAGAACTATTTCTTCAGTTCTATGCAATGTTGTATATCATAGGAAATTATGATGATATAAATTCTTGGGTGTTGGACTGGATGATAAGAACACTCACTTCAAAGCACCGGCCTCTGAATTGCTTCATGGCCTGCCTATTAGTCCTCCCCTTAAAGGCGCACGTCTTATGTATCATGAACCTGAACTCACAGATCACTACATGCAAGTGTTGATGAAGCCGCTGAAGCCCGGTCAAGCCCCCAAGACCAAATTCCTCGTGAAGGAATTGCTATATGTGCCACGGACCATCTATCGCATCCTGACTAAGACATTAAGTCCAATTAAAGGCCACGACTTGAATGAAGAAGAAGTCGTTGGCATCATGAATAATCTGCTATTCAATATCATGCATGGTATTCCAATAAACTACCATGACTTCTTCATGAGGACTATGGCAAATGTTGCACTGTCTCCTTTTGAATTGAAGCCTTACGCTCCATGGATTATGAGATTCCTCAGAACAAGGTCTTCAATCAATTACAAGGCTGACACACTCAACCACGGCAGCTACTTGCCCCCCATTGAAGTCCTCAAGCGGATGTTTTCCTCAGCTGATGAAAAGGGCAAGGTCACTGCTATTATTGATGAAGGCATTCGTCCATTAGATGGACAGTTCCGCAAAGTTGCATCTTACTCCATAAATGACGACTCTGCCACTCATGACTCTGCCACCAATGCTTCAAAGCAAAATCCTCAAGGCACAGCTCCAAGGGTGATGAAAGATCATGAGCTTATCCTCAATCTTCATCAGAAGGTCGATCACAACCACAAATGGGTCAAGCGTCAGTTTGGTTCAATTCTTCACAACATGACTGCTACACACAATTTAATGAAGAAGAACCATTACTACCTCCATGAAGTATTTGATCGCACCTGGGCTGTTCTGACTCATCTCTACGGTGAACAAGATCTTAAGCAGATGGGCTTCAACCAGGACTTCAACTGGTCTAAGCGACAGACGTATAAATTCAATAAAGTCAAAGTTCCTTCTTTGGTGGCCAGCTCATTTTCTTCATCACGTGACACTGATGAAAATGAAGATTTGGACGACACCGCGGTAGGCCCTACTCCAACAACCGACCCCAACAATGCTGGCGCTCCTCCATCAACTTCGTGATGATATTCTTCAGGGGCGTTAGTCCTCACTTTTCGTCCCTTTTGGTCATTTGATGACAAAGGGGGAGAAATTTGAGTTAGTCTTCAAGCGGGTCTATCTATATGGGCGTTTTTTTTGTTAAGTTGCAACTCTCGCTCTTCTGAAGTGTTTGTTGGATTGAGTTGTAAACTTAAGTCCGATGGTAACCTAATACTTTTGCTTTGTTTTTCTGCATGCTATTTCCTCATCTATGTTATCCACATATGCTGAATTACATCAGTCACCATATTTCATCATGCATTTCAAATTCTTCATTCGATATGTTAAATGTGTGTATGAATTACAAGATATAGGGGGAGATCTCCATGATTCTACTCTTCAAATGTGCATTGCTTCAAAAGAAAATTCCTCACTATGCACATCTTTAGGGGGAGTTCTTCTATATCTTGCAATCAAATTCCTCAATATGAGTATTTGCACTTCATATGTTTATCCCCGTTGAAAACTTAACCTATATTGTTATCAATCACCAAAAAGGGGGAGATTGTAAGTGCATCTAGTGCCCCTTAGTGATTTTGGTGTATTGAAGACTTATAGGTTAAGGGACTAATATGTTTGTGAGTGTACACATACTCTATAAGTCGATGAGGAGTTTGATATTTACAGTGAATATCGACCCCTAAAAATGAATGTCTTCAGCTGAAGACTTTGGTTCTCCTGAAGACTTTGAAAGTGAAGAAATTGGTGTGACCTTGAAGACTTGGATATTCATGCGAGGATTATGAAGCATGAAGAATTTTGTTTTCATAGTTTCATTTTCTCTTTCTTGAGTCATAGGAAACACTACCCAATCCTACACCTACCCAATCCTTTCGAGTGAAGCCATTGGAAATCTCATATCAGTTCAGTCAATTTCTTCAGTGACAGAGACGAAGATCTTCTGGTCTCTAAGGAATTTGTTATGACTGAGGAGTTAGGAATTCACCAGTGCGGATTGCCTACACAGTGAGGAACATGATAGCCCTGAGGAATTCAAACCTCAAATCCAACCGTTGCTGTGCTACGCGCCAGCTGTCCAAAATATCTTACCACCTAACGGTTATATCATTGAAGGGCATTTATGACTTATCATGTCGGGCTGCTCCCAAGGCTATAAATAGCCGCCCCTACAACCACTAGCTGGTTGGCTGATCCAAGAGAAACTGACACTTGTCAATTGAGAGCATCCCATCCTCCGAGGACTTTGAGAAAAAATTATCAAATGAGGAAACCCAAAACCCAAACCCAAACACCTACAAACACAAAGTGATTGAGCATCATTGAAGAGATTGTTCCTGTGTGGAACCGATGCTTGTTACCTTTGAGGACTGTGTATCCTCTAGACGGTTAGGCGTCATGGTCTGAGCATCCAAGAGGAATTGTGGATCACCGAGTGACCAAGTCTGTGAAGGTTTGGAAGTCACATGTGAAGACTTACCACAAGTGTTAGGCGAGGCCTGTGTGATCTTAGCTCAAAGAGAATACGGTGAGGACTGTGTGTCCGGGACTATGTGTCCTCGAGTTTAAATACTCAGCCGCTCCAACCAGACATACAATTGTCACAGCAGTTGGAACTGGTCTACCAAATCATTGTCTTCACCAAGCCTACTGGTTCTATTTCGTCAACCCTTTCATTTCCTCATTCATGTGTTGATGAACCTGATCATTAATGTTTGAAGACTTTGACTGAAGACTTCCTCTATTTCCTCAATCCAATTTCTTCAGTCGCATTGTCTTCAGCCTGCTTATCCTGTGTTTACGCTTTCTGTACTCTGTGTTTGTTCTCATTTCATCATGATAACTCTGCTATTGCTCTGTTATGCTTATACCTAAGTACTTATTCCACTGCTAGTTGTTTGTGACTTAGGAATTTCCTCACCTTGAAATTCCTCAGTGACGAATTTGTAAAAATCACCGATTCACCCCCCTCTAGTCGACTTAACACACTTTGATTCAAATTCATATCGATATGCACATACTTAAGTGGTTTTACCCTATGAGTTGTAGTTATGCTAACTACTTCTGACCCAATAAGTTTGGGGACCATATTGTACTCAAAATGCTTTAGGTACATTTGAGAAGCATTGGGTGCTTGGCTTATTCATGAAGGTGGTGGCACTATGAGGAAATTAGAGCCAAGGTTGGACATTTTATTGATCTACGACTTCATACCAATGCTTTCTCATAACAAGTATTTACTTCATGCATATATATATAGAAATGGGGTCAACCTTGTGTAGGTTGCATCATGGCATGAATTTCTTGACTCGTTCCAGTGATACTTGTTTCCTTTCTCAAAGCATCCCAACAATGATCTCTCATTGCTAGTTGTGATGTCTTTGATGGTTGTGTGTTTGGAGTTCATTAATATACAACAAGATTATATTAAGTCATGTGCTATGCTTTCAAGCAAAGATCTCATTGGTATATTTTATGATTCCCGTTTGGATATCTTATTCTTTCCTTTAGTAACTATTTCATGTGTACATCCTCCCTTGTGGACACACACACACACACACACATGAGAGAAGTTACATCTCTAGTTGACATCCATATTCTTTTATGTCCACCGTTTCATTCTCTTTTTATATCTTTGGTGGCTCCGTGGAAGCATTTGTTGTATGAGTGCGTGTCTTACCTCTTTGCATCTTAGTTCACACATGTTTGATGAAGATTATTGTCCTCGTGCTTGTCTTTACAAGTCTATTATTTCAGATCTTCATCATGGGTTGTCACAAGCTTTGATTTTTAATTTGCTATTAGTGAGCTTGTGAACCCATTTGCTTGATGTGTGTTGCTATGTCTTGAGCTTGCGTTGGTTTTCCTTGAAGAGGAAAGGGTGATGCAGCAAAGTAGCGTAAGTATTTCCCTCAGTTTTTGAGAACCAAGGTGTCAATCCAGTAGGAGGCTCCTAAAAAGTCCCACACACCTACACAAACAAACAAAGAACTTGCAACCAACGCAATAAAGGGGTTGCCAATCCCTTCAGGGCCACTTGCGAAAGTGAGACCTGATAGAGATAGTATGATAAGATAAATATATTTTTGGTATTTTATAATATAGATGCAAAAATTAAAGATGCAAATAAAAGTAGATTGAAAGCTAATATGATAAAAGATAGACCCGGGGGCCATAGGTTTCACTAGTGGCTTCTCTCAAGATAGCATAAGTATTACGGTGGGTGAACAAATTACTGTCGAGCAATTGATAGAAAAGCGAATAATTATGAGATTATCTAGGCATGATCATGTATATAGGCATCACGTCCGTGACAAGTAGACCGACTCTTGCCTGCATCTACTACTATTACTCCACACATCGACCGCTATCCAGCATGCATCTAGAGTATTAAGTTCATAAGAACAGAGTAACACATTAAGAAAGATGACATGATGTAGAGGGATAAACTCAAGCAATATGATATAAACCCCATCTTTTTATCCTCGATGGCAACAATACAATACGTGCCTTGCAACCCTTTCTGTCACTGGGTAAGGACACCGCAAGATTGAACCCAAAGCTAAGCACTTCTCCCATGGCAAGAAAGATCAATCTAGTAGGCCAAACCAAACTGATAATTCGAAGAGACTTGCAAAGATAACTCAATCATACATAAAAGAATTTAGAGAAGATTCAAATATTTCTCATAGATAAACTTGATCATAAACCCACAATTCATCGGATCTCGACAAACACACTGCAAAAAGAGTTTACATCGAATAGATCTCCACAAGAGAGGGGGAGAACATTGTATTGAGATCCAAAAAGAGAGAAGAAGCCATCTAGCTAATAACTATGGACCCGAAGGTCCATGGTAAACTACTCACAACTCATCGGAGGGGCTATGGAGTTGATGTAGAAGCCCTCCATGGTCGATTCCCCCTCCGGCGGAGCGCCGGCGAAGGCTCCAAGATGGGATCTCATGGATACAGAAGGTTACGGTGGTGGAAATTGTTTTTCGTTGGCTCCCTGGATGTTTTCGGGGTACGTAGGTATATATAGGAGGAAGAAGTATGTCGGTGGCCTCTTGTGGGGCCCAGGAGACAGGGGGCATGCCCAGGAGGGGTGGGCGTGCCCTCCTATCTCCTGGCTGCCTCGATTGCTTCTTGACTTGCAATCCAAGTCCTATGGACCACGTTCGTTCCAGAAATCACGCTCCCGAAGGTTTCATTCCGTTTGGACTCCGTTTGATATTCCTTTTCTTCGAAATACTGAAATAGGCAAAAAAACAGCAATACGGGCTGGGCCTCCGGTTAGTAGGTTAGTCCCAAAAATGATATAAATATGTAAAATAAAGCCCATAAACATCCAAAAGGGGTAATATAATAGTATGAAACAATCAAAAATTATAGATATGTTGGAGACATATCATGTGTGTGACCTTCTTAACTTTGTGTGAGTGGGAAGGACATGTCTTGCACCTTGTATCTCATTTACTCAAGACTATGTTGATGCTTAATTCTCATCCTTATATTAGTCTTCTCAAGTGCTTTGACGTGACTCTCACACACCATTTTGGTTGTGCCTATTCTTAGGTTGCCTCATGTACATGTTGCTCAACCATATGTTTGTTACAAATGCTAGGCTTCTTTTCTTATCTATGATTGCTTGCAATTGTTGTGTGTTTCTATTGATTTTGGGGGAGTGATGATCCTACTTTGTGCACTTGTATCCAAATAATAAAAAAATCTAAATAGTGCACAAATCATGGGGAGCTTCTCTATTTTCCTTAGAACACTCCTATGCCCAAATCATAATATTCTTTTATCTTTCTGGCTCGTCGGATCTTTTGATTGCTTGTGTCACTTTGTGTTATGCAAACGATATCAATCTGTGCCATGTGATTTGTGCCACGTGCCTTGCTATTATGCTAGGCTCAAAGTTGTATAATAGTGGATTCACTTGTGGATGTCATGTTCTTATCAATTACAACCTTTTTTTGTGTATACGAGTTTCTTTGTGGATACATATCATGATTATTATTAGCCACTTAGAAATTTGTATACATAAGAAAGTTCATATCTTTACTTGATATCATTTATTCCTTGCTGGCCACTTTGTGTGTTCCTTTTATTCATATAGTGGCTTCGGTAAGAGGTTGTGTCGTGAGTGCTTGTATGCATTGCATATATCCTTGCACACTCATGTGTTTTGGATGTATTTTGGACCCATACTTGACATGATGATAACATTGGGTATTCCTATTTTATCTTGTCCAAAATATGTTCTTTGGATCTTTTGAATGTTTTCCTCCCATGTTTAATCTTATTTTCATATCATATTATCTTGTTGCATTCTAGATCCTAAATATGGGTTGAGCTCCTCAAAATTTTCATCATTGAATATGTGCATTTGATTTCACTCACATTTTCGCGATATGCACACATTAAGGAGGAACTCATACTATATTAGTCTTCTAGATTTTTCCATCCATTTTGGCATTTGTTGCCAATGGGGGAGAAGTTTAGAGGGTTTAAGATAAGTATTTTTGTAGTGCTTGTTGTCACTCATGCATATCTACCCTTGTTATATATTCTTGTTGCATGGATGAGTATTGTATATAGAGAAATCTTCTCCTAGTTTATGTCAACCAATATATGCAATGCCATTCAAAGTTCATTCACACATGCATGTATTGTGGGGGAGTTTGCTCTATATACTATGGGTGTACTATCCACAAATGCTTGTGTAGTGTCTTGATGATAGTACAACCGTCCCAAGTATACAGTTTATCCTCAATAAATTGCATGATTGTTTAAAAATTCATTATATAAACCCTCTTGTTGAGATTGTCATTAATTACCAAAATGGGGGAGATTGAAAGTACATGCATTCCCCATGTGTGGTTTTGGTAATTAACTGATGACAATCCTTCTGGACTAATGTTTGCATTGAGATATGAATTTGAAGGTTAGTCCCATTGGAAAATGATTGAAGAATAATGGAAGACAACTCCTTTGAACCAACAATTACATCGAGGTGATCAAAATGAAGTTCATCGGAGTATCTTAAGGGTTGCCATGCTTAGGGCTATGATTTGAGCCATAATGGATCAAGATCTTAAAAGGATGACTTGAATGATGAATTCTAGGAGTGGCTCAAAGATATGATCATAATGGACTCATGTGTTGAGTCATGATTGATCAAGTATTCAAGCAAGCTATTCAAGTGAAGAATTCAATATACCCTTCAAGACGTCAAGATTGAACATGGAGTAGAGATATCGGTTGTCCAAGATGAAGCTCGAAGATCGAACTCTAAACGGTCAACGCATGAGTGCAAATTATGCACCACATAAGATCTTGTGGTATGATAAGAAATTATCAATTGCACTCTGTGGACTAACCCATACTATGTTTTGTCTATGTTTTTGAGGGTTAGGTGATTCTCATAGGTTTGCATCGAGAGAGAGATTTCAAGTGTCTATGAGAGGATGACATCAAGTGTTGGTGATCATGGTTGATAACGGCAAGTTCAAGATAACCATCACGAGGGATTACATGCTTGAAGCTTGTGGATGATCACATGATGGACAAGTGAAGATGAATACAAAGCAAGGCTTCCCATATTGTGTATGGGGGAGCTACTTGAAGACTTCACCAATGTCTTGCCTTCAACTTTAGCCAAGAAGAAACATCAACATCAAGCTCAAGTGAAAGGCTTGAGTTAGAGGTATTAGTTCCTTTGGTGTTAGTGTTGTGGAGGGATGACCACCGAAGAAACATATACACTCAAGATCGGATTCTCGATAGCTATGTAGTATAGCTCTTTTATGTTTCTTGAGTTATAGGGATCCCGCACTATTAAGAGGGGATCAAAGGGGTTAGTGATAGATTTTCTCAAGTCAACATCTTCTATTTCTACTTCCTCACATCGTATTCCAACATATGCAGATTTCACTCCTATCTAATACAAATACAATATGCCTATACATCTACCAAAGTAAACCCATAGCCAAATAGGTTCCCCAAAGTATATAGTCTTATCTTTCCATACTTTGCACCCTCCATTTTGGTTTATCTTGGGTGGTTCTCTATGTGAGGACATGGAGCTTTTCCATAGCTTCAAAACGAGCCCAAAATCATCAAAGTCGAAGTCCGGATGAGAAAGTTATGCATGTTTTACTTTTGGAGCAGCTGCAGTTTTTGTGTTGGCCAGATGTCCGGGCTTCTCCACGGATGTCCGGCCACTGCTATCCAGAGGGCGTCTGATTTGTGTGAAATCGCCGGATGTCCGGCCCCTGGCCCGGATGTTCGGCCGTAGATGTCCAGAAACCTTACCGAAATGTTGTTTGTATACGCCGGATGTCCGGGCCCCCAAGTTTGGCTAGATGCCCGGGCCCTGTAACCTGTTTTTCTGCATACGTGTGTGCACACTTCACAACGGCCGGATGTCCGGCCCCAGGCCCGGATGTCCGGCCCGGCACAGCCACTTAGACTCCAATGACCATATTTGCACTACCACTATATATATCCCTCTACCCATCTGGTAGAGGGTTGACCACTCCATTCTAAATATCCCGAGAACCCTAAGTGGCTCCCTCTCACTCTTCCACCCCAAATCCTAGATCCCGAAAGCATTTGTGAGAGTTCTTGAGAGGTGTTCCAATCAAAAGATAGATCCACTCCCTCTCCCTCTTGTGACCAAAGCAATTTGTGATTTGAGCAAGTTTTGAGCATTTCCCCTTTGTTCTTGTTACTCTTCGAGGTTGGAAACTCCTAGGAGGTAGGAGTGCTCCGGTGATGAATCAACTTGTGATTTGTCCCCCGAAAAGTTTGTGAAGGTTTGGAGTCCGCCTCAAGGTCTACCACTGGTGGTTGGGAATTGCCTTCATGGTGATATCTCAAGGGAAGAATAGGGCGAGCCTTCGTGGCGTTGGTGTGCCTTCGTGGTAACATCCATCCCTCCAACGGTGACTAGCTTCCCTCAAAGGAAGTGAACATCGGGATACATCCTCGTCTCCGTGTCTTCGGTTAATTCTAACTCTAGCCACTACTTGTGGTTTACTTTGGTCTCTTGACCTTGCATTCACTATATCTTGTTGTCCTCATTATATTGTGTTGGTTACCATATCGTAGAGATTATTTAGGCCAACACTTTATAGTCCACAATTCATACGTGCTACTATTGTTCTATCTTGTGCTTAGTGTGAATTGCTAGCTTGTAACATTCATTTCCATATCTTGTGACATAACTTGTGTAAGCTTGTAGTGCTTACTTGAGTTTGATTGTATCATTCAATTCCATATATTGTGATACAATTTGTGTAAGCTTGTATTGCTTACTTGTGGTTGTGTGTATTATTCCTTTACATATCTTGTGATATACATTGAGTAAGTTTGTGTAACTTACTTGTGCTTACTCATATCCTCATTGTTCTCATCTTATTTATCCTAAGTTGTTGGTGCACTTAGTGAGCCTAGTATATTTAGGATTTGTGCTTGAAAAATATCCGCTTAGTTTATTTCCGCATTAGGATATAGCCAAATCCGTAAAAGATTTTAAAACGCCTATTCACCCCCCTCTAGGCGACATCGTGATCCTTTCAGTTGGGTGGTAGATGATGAGGTGGTCGCTAGGTTTTATGGGCAGTTGTGGTCGGTTCCTCCCACTCCCCATCGTTGTCTTCGTCCCACCTCTTTCTCTTGCGCCATCTACCATAGTCTGGATTATGATTTGCAACATCAAGGGCATTCGATAGGACGATAAACTGCTACAAGGAGTGTTACAGGATTCCAGAGTAAACAATGAGTCACCACACATGTTACACGATCTGCATTACCCGCTGAACATAACATTTACATTGATCTTCATCATGCCCCACGATGGCTTATACAACCGATATCTTCTAGCTATCGAGGATCTTCACTCGGCTCCGAGTTTGCCGATGATGCTCTTTCTTGATCTTGTTTTACACAGTGGACATGCATAGGTTTGATATGAATTGGCCTTTACTTTTCACTATAGGTGCCAACTCCCAATAATGTACATCTCTGATAACAAACACGACCAACCAAGGGAGCTATATGAGCATTTCCCACCAGATTCAACTCTTGCCATACTCGAACACACACTAGACAATGTGACAGGAATCCACATATATATGTTCGCTATCTTTCAATAATATGGCATGCATAGCTGCGATGCAATGGCATGTGCCTTTTGAGAAGTTCCCATATTCCATACACATTTCCAGACCAGGTTGACGGACCACCGACCTTCCCCATTCGATCTCCTACGTCCTTTTCCTAACGGATAGTTTTAGTCCGTATGGTACGCGGATTTCACCGAAAACACTCTCACCTTCACTCGGCACCGTACGCGGTCAGCCCTGAGTACGCGGATTTCACCGAGAACACATCCATTTTGCGCCCCAGTGCGCCATGCCAATCAACCCTCTCGGCAAAAAAGGGGCAGAGCAGTTTTCAGTACCCGATTGATTGGCAAATTATCAGCCACTGCAGCAACTCACCTCGAATTTAAAACTTTCCCAAAGCCACGGGTCAACCGGATCCCAACTCCGTTTCAACACCAAAGTTCCCCGGACGAGCGAGTAGCCTTGCAGTTTGCGGTTGGAAGGCAGAGGGGATCCAGCAGAGATCCCGGCAGGCGAGCCGCGCCGCGCCGATCGCTCGGCGGTTGCCGCTTTGCCAGCGAGTGAAATCGGAGACTCCAGTTCAGTTCTGGCTTCGCTTCCTTCCCAGTTTCCAGTGCTGTGTGTGCAGTGTGATAGACTCACTGACCGTCCCGTGGTCGTACTCCGGCGTACACGGGGCGTCGCAACGTTCGACTGAGGGTGGACTTGTCCTCTGCCCCTTCAAGTGTGCCAGTGCTGGGTGCGGAGCCGGAAAAAAAAATACTCCTAGAAGAAAGAAGCATCGTCCATCTCTTTCCCTTACCTTTGTTCCCTCTTCCTCCCTCCTCCTGCCGACCTGACCCGACCTACCAACCCGCCTCCCCCACCGCGGCAGCTCGGAATCTCCCCTCGCCGTCCGCCCGCCCCACGGCTGCCGCCGCGCCGTGCGTCGCCGCCGCTGCCTCCGCCAAGCACCCCCGGCCGGGCCCCTCACGGCGCGTCGCCGCCGTCCCCCCCTTTCGCTCGTCGGGGCGTCGCGTTCCTGCTGCCTCCGCCCCGTCCGCGGTCCCCGGCCGCCGGTTTCCGAGGTACGAGCTTGTTTCCGCCCATTGATTAGCTGAGCCCCGCCGAGCCTCCGCGATTTCCGGGCGTGCCGGTGCGCGCCATCTAGATCCGCCCCTAAACTGTCAGTTGTCACCCCGACAGCTTCTCACCTAAACGAGGTGGGAACCCGTGTTTCCCCCGCTTTCCATATAGCATTCTGCCGATCGATCGCTCGAAGCGTGCGCACTCACTCTTGTTCCACTTCAAGCGGGGTATTCATGGCAAATGAGGTCACATGCTTGAGCAAGTGTCCGTCCGATGCTGGCAACTAATTAAGAACTTGGTTGGTCCGAAGTAAATGAAAATCAACCGCACATGATGCTGTAGCTCACCATATTCTTGTTCTGCTGTTGAATCACGCAAGCCAACCTAGGAAAACCTGAATGAGATGCAACATATTTTTATCTTGACAAATTTTCTTTTCATCCTTCACTTGCCCTAAGGACTGCTATTGGCACATGGTTAATACTGTTTCGAACTGAATTGCTGGTTTCTTAATACCTGGATATGTGTTAGACTTTAATGTGTATGGAAATGGAAGGAAGTGCTAGCTGGAATCTTACTCCATCTTGGGCTCTTGGTTTTGCAGATATCGTTCCATTGTCGGTCCATCGTGAAAGTCCAGGGTGTTGCATGCCATAACGAGAAAAGCCCGTGCTTACGCTCTCATCTGACTGGCAGAATATGGTAATCGATCAGTTTTGGTAACATTGTGGTGAGTGCGCTGCTGGTTAGATATACCACAGATCCTTCTATATTCGATATGCCATCATGGTGGGGGAAGTCTTCCTCCAAAGATGCAAAGAAAACCACCAAAGAGAACCTCATGGATACATTTCATCGGTTTATAAGTCCAAATGAGCAAAAAGGAAGCACAAAATCAAAACGGAGGTATAGACGTGGCGATGATACAGCTGTTGAAAAGGTCTGCCAGTCTACCACAGTATCGCGCGCAACTTCACCCTCAAAAGAAGTTTCTCGCTGTCAAAGCTTTTCAGCTGATAGGCTACATTCCCAACCACTTCCTGTTCCTGGATCACGTCCTGCAGTCACACGCACTGCTTCTGATGTCACTGAATCAAGGCCCATATTAGAAAAACGTGGCAAACCACCACTGCTTCTGCCACTTCCTAAACCTAACAGGCCTCAGAGAAGGTCAGAAATAGTGATTGCTTCCCTCTCTAGCAACTGCTCTGTTGATAGTGATGACCATGGAGATTCTCAGCTTCCGAGCCCTGTTGGAAATGATGCTGAAAACACAACAAATACTACTTCCAAGAGCAAGTCAAGGTATGCTCCTTATTGTAGTGCATTAATTTTGTGCCTCTTCGTTCAAACTTGCTCTTACATATATTTTTATTCTGCTTGAACCTGAAGTAATGTGCGCAAAGAGCGTCCTGGTGCTATCACCACCAAGAATACCAAGGAGACGGCAAAGACAGCTAATCAATTCCTCAGTAACCATACATTGTCCACATCGCCGAGAGGTATTGCAGCTGATAATCACCAACCTAATCCACAAAATCCTCGGCCGGTAGTCTTGGAGAGTGCTCCGAATAGTTTGATGTCAAGTCCATCTAGAAGTCCGAGAAGAATATGTCCGGATCATATTCCAACTTCAGCCTTTTGGGCAGTGAAGCCTCATACAGATGTTACTTTCCTTGGCTCTGGTCAGTGCTCCAGTCCAGGTTCAGGGCAAACATCTGGGCACAACTCCGTGGGTGGTGATATGCTAGCCCAGCTTTTCTGGCAGCCCAGCAGAGGTAGTCCAGAGTGTTCACCGATTCCTAGCCCAAGAATGACAAGTCCTGGCCCTAGTTCCAGGGTGCACAGTGGAAGTGTTTCTCCGTTGCATCCGAGGTCTGGAGGGATGGCACCTGAATCTCCGACAGGTCGGAATGATGGTGGGAAGAAGAAGCAAACCCACAGATTGCCTCTTCCACCACTGAGCATCTCTAATAATTCATTTTTTCCAAACAAGTCCACGCCAGCTAGTCCTATTTCAGTGCCTCGTAGTCCTGGTCGACCAGAGAATCCACCGAGTCCTGGATCACGATGGAAGAAGGGGAAGCTGATTGGTCGTGGGACATTTGGCCATGTATATGTCGGCTTTAACAGGTATATGTTTTCCTACATATGGAACTTCAAAATTTCATTGTATGACTTACTGTACATATACTTTAAGCATGTTTTAGAGTTTTTCTATGGTGCTTGCGTAACTTGGTTCTATTCTGGTCATCTTGATTTTCAGCAAGTTTTTCGTGTGTATGGACTCTCACAATATCTTGTTTCATTTCATATTGTCTCGTACAATTTTCTGTTATTTCAGAGGTATAGTCATATTTTATGTGGCAGTCACTGCAGCAGCTTGCTATCTTTTCACTTTAAAGACTAGATGTCTAGGGCGTTTACATAAGTTTATGGTGTGACATGCACTGTTTCCAGCGAGGAGCTAAATAATACTACTTCTGTTTGTCAAAGGAGGGCATGACATTTGTTCCGCTAAGACCAAGGAGGGCTTGGGGAAGCAGTTTTGGACCCTTTTACCCATGGTAAAGCACACATTTGAGCAGTTATTAGCCCACAACACGAACACCCTTAATCGTCTCTCTAGCCATGCCACAGTTACTCGGTTTCCTCACGCCCTTGCACTTGCTGCTCCGCGCATGCTCACCCGCCCACGCACTTTGCATACAGAATGTGTGAGCCATTGTGAACCGTGCATTCGCTTCGCTTGGCACATGCAAGGCCATGGAATTTTCCATTTATGCATACATGCGGATTTACTATGAGAGAAGCAAACCGCAATAAACGCAGGCACAGAAGCCGGAGAATTCAGCCGCAGCTTATTTAATTTGGCGTGTCAATAAAGGAGCACGGGCGTGTGACTTGGGGGTATTTTTGGCAGGTTTAACGCTAAATTAGTCTTTCAGGGAATTTTGGCGAATAAAACTCAATGCCTACCTTAAAGGAACGGAGGTAGTAGTAAACAAAATTCATTCAAATCATAACCATATCTACCTTGCCTAAAGTCCGCGCCTAGTGGATATGATTCTTAGGATTGGACATCCCTAGCACTGAAAGTTACCGTTTGCAGAAGAGCAGATGATATTGCTATCTTATGTTAATGGTAGACTCGCTTGTATTCAGACTCATAAGTCATTGAATTCTAGTTACCATATTAACGTGTTAAAGCACGATATGGTAAGGATAAGAGAAGTTAATATTCTTTTTGGGTTACTGAACATAATTGTGACAATTATATAGTTTATGTGGCTTAAATCTTCATCTCTACTGCTATAAAGAAATCAGTTGGTGGGTGATGGTCCTTTCAACTTGGGGTTGTACCAAGTACTACCAACGGTCCAATTTGCCATTCTATGAGTCGCTTCCTTTTTGCGTATGGCACCCCTACTCCCTTTGGCAGCATCTACTAATTCAGAACTTAATTTGAAAGCCATATTTCGACCTGGATGCTTTTGGGATGCTTCTAATAACCAATGAATGGCAAGTGCTCTTCCTTGTTTAGATCCTATTTCAATCGGAACTTTCCGCGTCGATCCTTTTTTATTACGTCTTGTTTTTACTCCTGCTACCAAAGCGTAAGATTAAAATGGAATCGCTCACCACCCACTTAAGTCTGTTTTACAGAAACACCTCGATCTACAATGAATTTCATAGATACTGGAAGGAACGCCCCACCTTAATAAATCAACTAGCCTCACAAACATGTTGTACGCCTTTTTTTATTCACTGGCATCACATAGTTTCCTTGCTAGTACTATATGATGATTGTTTGATTATTTTCAAATCATGCCTTGATTCCTCACAGTCCTTTCCCCCTGTTTTGGTTTCACAATCTATACCAGTGATAGCGGTGAAATGTGTGCTATGAAAGAGGTGACCCTATTCTCGGATGATCCTAAATCAAAGGAAAGTGCAAAGCAGTTGGGGCAGGTATGGTTTTTAAAATGTGCTTCCACCTATACTATGTTACTACCATAGCAGCAAAAAAGATCAGTTTATTTATTATTATTTTCCATTCAGTGTGTCATTTATTCTTTCTTTCTCAGGAAATATCGCTCTTGAGCCGCTTACAACACCCAAATATCGTACGATACTATGGCACAGAAACGGTATAAACTGTTGCCTTCAATTGTTATTTACTTGGTATTCTTTGATTTCTGGTTGGACTGCTATCTTTCCCTGTAAGTTCAGAGGATTATACCTGTAACTGTGTTGTTATCATGTTTGTACCTTTCTCCCTTTTTCATGGGTGGCAAGAGAGTTTATGATAGCTTCTTGGGATTTCATTGAAAGGCTCCTTTATGCAACACTTTTCATTTTTGGGCATGACTTTATACATTATTTATGCCCCAAAACAGGTTGATGACAAACTGTATATATATTTGGAGTTTGTGTCTGGTGGATCTATCCATAAACTTCTACAAGAGTATGGACAGCTTGGTGAACCAGCAATACGCAGCTACACTCAGCAGATACTCTCAGGCTTAGCTTATTTGCATGCGAAGAATACAGTCCATAGGTAGCATTCAGTTTGTTTTGGTTGCATCTATGCATTAGTGGAATTTTGGTGTACTGAAGTCATGCTTACGCAACATGCAGGGATATCAAAGGTGCAAACATACTAGTAGATCCTAGCGGTCGTGTTAAGCTTGCAGACTTTGGAATGGCTAAACATGTAAGTTTTCTGGTCACAAATGGCCTCTCTTATATGGTAATAAATGTATTTTACTAATTATGTTGTATTGATGGTATCTTATTGTTCACCTTTTTGGGGTACCTTCTGCCAGATCAATGGGCAGCAATGTCCTTTCTCATTTAAGGGTAGCCCATATTGGATGGCTCCAGAGGTACTCTTGAAAATATTATGCTCCTACGTTACTTTGTATATTTTCATTTCAGAGTATCTTATTTTCTTTTCTTTTGGTTACAAATTTATACTTAACATGCATGCAGGTTATAAAGAGTTCGAATGGTGGTTGCAATCTTGCGGTTGACATATGGAGTTTAGGATGCACTGTCCTGGAGATGGCTACCGCAAAACCCCCATGGAGCCAGTACGAAGGGGTCAGTATTCTACCACAAAGATGCACTTTATATTTGTTCTATAATATCAGATGGCCAATGTGTGTCGCAAGCTGCATTTCTTACTTCATCTGTGTTCTACACAGGCTGTTAAACTTCAAGAATACCTTTCAAGTTGATTAAACTATGAGTTCAGCTTAAGATTGACTTTCTGCTTCCTGCTATTTGTTTCGGATGACTGCTATTTTGGATTTTTTGAATTTGACGGTGTCCTCGAAGCATTTTTTTTTCAATTTACCTTAGAATGAGCAAGCTGTCTGGAGTGATGTGCATACATGTCAGTGAAATAACCTTTCTCACATAAACTACCAAATACTAGTTCTGTGACAGGTGTAGTATGTTAACCATTTCCTGCACATATTGTCTGGTTTTCGCACCTTCTGCCAGATAACAAGCCATTTCTGTAAAATTATATAGAAAGCATGGAAAATTTGCTGCAGACTGCTTCCTTCCTGAAACTCTGCCAGTTACCTACACAAGTGAACCAGCTACCCGTTTCTGTTACACTGATACTAGGAGATAGGCAAAGAGCTCAGCCTTCAGAGTTTTACCCAACATAACTAATCCTTTAAACTGGGAACATATGACAAAAGATGCTGAAAAAGAAAATAAACTTGGAAAAAAAATATATTTTTGTCCACAACAGATGAATGGATATGACACCTTTATTTTCCTGGGTTGTTTAAGAACTTATGACTGTCTTGACGTGGAAACTCCAAAAACACATTTACTTGCATGTAATTTTATGAAACATTGAGATGATAAGGCTTCCATTTTTGGTTGGTCATGATAAGTAAGTAATCATCAAATATTTCCCCGCTTTTCTCACCAACAGATTGCTGCAATGTTCAAGATTGGAAATAGCAAGGAACTTCCACCAATACCAGATCACCTATCAGAGCAGTGCAAGGACTTCATCAGGAAGTGTCTGCAACGTGATCCTTCTCAACGGCCGACAGCAATGGAGCTTTTGCAACACCCGTTCATACAATATAAAGTCCGACTTGAGAAATCCGTTATGTCTGATCCTTTGGACCATTTGCCCGTGATATCTTGTAGACCGAATTCTAAGGTAACAATACTTCTTTGTAACTGACATATCGGGGAGGACTCGGTGTCTACTTTTGTCATTCTCGTGGTCTTCTCACTTTGCTAGGCTTCTACTGATCTTTTAGGTGGCTGGACATACAACAAATATTTCGTCATTGGGATTGGAGGGTCAGACAATTTACCAGAGAAGGGGTGCAAAATATTCTTCGAAGCATAGGTACACCATTTCCCAAGTTCTGCTTATTTACTTCAGAAACACACACTGTCGTCCAAACGTTTTTGCAGCAAGCCAGTAACCCATAACTAAAGCGTTAGCTATGCAAATTAAAGCCATCCTACCTGGAACTTCTTTGCAGCACCAGACATCATACAGTTTTCTACTGCCAATATCCTAAAAGGCTATAGGTGGCAGGGTCGCACCCTAAATGTCAAAAAAACCACTTCGGTGCACGTGCTCCAGTGAGCACTATATTTTGAATAGTTCCAAAATGGTATTTTGATTAAAAAAACCTGAAAAAAGTTTTACATGTTCATATGGATGTACACTACACATGTGCAAATTTATGTGATGAAATAAGTAACCATGCGAGCCACACAAAAATGACAATTGCGGTTTTGGAAAGATGAACAGGGCATATACTGTTCACTATTTAGAAATCACCATTTTCACATTTTGTGTATACATGCTTACTTATTTCATCACCAAAATTTACACATATGTAATATACATCCATATGAACATGCAGATTGTTTTTGGAAAATTTTGAAACTTTAAAATGTAATTTTTGAACTATTCAAAATAAAGTGCTCCAATGCACCCGTCCTCCAAAAATCCGCTTTCCCTAAATGTGGACTATTCATTAAGCAGGCACCTAGGTGCGCTGGACAGACAGGAGGGGAGCCTAGCGCCCTCCTTTTAGCGCAGTGTCTACAGCTAGCCTCATGCTTACTAGGAAATTGATTTATGGTGGACTTTATTTATCTTTGCATGGCACCTCATATTGTTGTTTACTTTGCAGCGATATCCATATACGGAGCAATATATCATGTCCAGTTTCTCCATGTGGAAGTCCTCTGCTAAGGTCAAGGTCTCCCCAACATACAAATGGCCGAATGTCACCCTCTCCAATTTCAAGCCCCAGAACCCTTTCAGGCACCTCTACTCCCCTGTCTGGTGGTAATGGTGCTATTCCCTTTAATCATTCGAAGCAACCAACCTACAGCAATGAAGGATTTGCAATCGCATCAAGAGGCCCAGATGATCACTTCCCCAACCGGCCTACAGATCGTAACCTTGGGCAATTTGGTCGAGTGCATCAAGTCTCACAGGTGAGTCAGGAGAGGATAGTAACTGAAGCTAACATTCTGAGCCCTCAATTTGGAAAGAGGCTTGGAAACGTTTTTGATCTGCGAGATAGACTGTCGCCTTCTGAACATTTCAGTCGTCCTACCTTGGTGGATCATGTGAAGCCAAATCCTTCACTAGACTTAACAACTTGTTCTCCCCACCTTGGACACAAGCGTGATAACTAATTATCAAGGATAGGCCAAGTGATTTCTTTTGGAGCTTGGTAGGGTAACTGAGTGGTTTTCAGCTGCTTTGGCCATTCAGTCGCTGGAATTGTATCATAATATGACTATGGGAAATATCATTGATTTATTTTGAAGCCAACAACTGTAGATGGATGGAGTCTTTGTTGTCATCCCCACAGATAGACAAAGGTATGTCACAAATCTTACAGTTTTTAGTTGATCGCCTGCGTTCAATTTCTTGAAGCCAGGATCTTTTGCACCTTCAATGTTGTGTGCCACCTTTTCTAGCACTCAACTAAATGCACAACTGGTTTTATTACCATGCTAGCGGCTAAGTGAACATGGCTCAAAATGTTCTCCTGAACTTGTAGAACTATAGAGTTTAATGCACGAAGACGTAAATAAAACCACAATTCCTTTACGTTTTCAAGCATCGCACTTGCTTTCGGGAAACTGAAGCTTGTCTTGACCACAGTTCTTACTAATTTTGCTCTGTACATCGCAGCCCATCCATCCATCACTGTCAGGCGGAACAACTGGGTGTTTGCATACTACTACTACTGGCGTGCTAACAACATGCGTCGAAACGACAAGACTGTATACTAGGAGACTGAAGAAGCCAGAGCAGTTGGCCACCTCCCTGCCTCTACATGTTAATTGCCTTTCTTGGCGTCCTGATGCCATTTGTACAGAAGTAATCTCAAGTAAAAGCCAACCAATATTTTGCACAGGAGAAACAGTTGAGCCAAATTCTTTTTAACAGCTACCCGAGGCTGAAGCGACGGCTGCAAGTCACCATGGAAACTCGTACAAAGAGCATGGTCCCTAATTAAATTAGCTCTCCCGACATGTATAATTTCTCATTCAGATGTACCATGCCCGTCCAGTTGTTCATATTGAATCCGTATATATACAACTTGTCTGCGTTACTGCCGGTAGCTGTATTCCTCCAGGTTCCATATGCGCTCTGCACGTGTTTCGCGGCAAGATGGTGAACGGCCCTGGCATGGAGCCAAGCAGTAAGCCATATGTTCTGCAAACGATGATGGTGCGCTCCGTGTAAAGGTTGTGTGCATCGTCGTGTCTGCTCCTAGTCAGCTCAGTTTGGCACTATGCTACTATGCATTATTATGTCTTGGCATGCCATCCTTCCAGGTCCAGTTGCCTTCCTACCACGGTGACAGAGGCCACGGTTTGTCCTGCCGATCTACCAGCGTCGCTCAGCTCCCAGATCCCGACAGCGTGAGCCCCCTTGGAGCTGGCGCGGTGGCCACCAGGGCTCACAGAGCCGCCGCACACGCACCGGTTGTTTTCAGAATTCACCCTTGCCTGTACGATTTGCTTCGTGTGCCCGCATCTTCCACTTGCACCGGTTGGCATTGGCAACCCGCCGTGTACCGTTCGCGGCTAGACGGCAGAGAAACAACGGCCGGAGCAAGGCGTCTGCCACGGTGTACAGCTTGTCTGCTTGCAGTGTAGCGTTACCACTCTACTTGCTACAGGACCAGAGCGGCAGGCCACGCCACGCCACGCCCCCACGCCGCTAGTTGCCAACCGGCGGTGGCTCCGCTCATCATTGTCCTTTGCCCCCATCACTCTAGCCTGTGACCAAGGGCCTGCCATTGCTTCAGCACGGCCTGACAGGTGGTATAGGCTCCATGCATGGGCGTAGCACGCAGCTGAGCAACGGCTCGAACGAAGAGAGACTTCTCTTTACTCGCGGTGAATGGCAGAAAGACGGGGCACACACATGAATAAACTTGATTGGATTGGATTTGCACACACAACTGAGTACTGATGAGATTACATACAAGTCTGGGTCCAGGTTCAGGTGAATACAGAGCAAGACTAGTACATCAAACTTGGAAGACAAATTGGAATTCCACGGTAGTAACACGGATGATGATGGGAAGAGATAGCCGCCCCATCAGAAATTCAGAACACGCAGCCTGCTCTTCGGTTTGGGCTGGCATCTTCTTTGCAGCAGCAGGAGCGGCTTAGGACTTGGTCTTGAACGGGATCGCTCTGATGACCACCTGGTGGTACACGGCGGCCAGCGCGGCGCCGATGAAGGGGCCGACCCAGAAGATCCACTGCAAACACGAAATATTTGAGGAAATAGTTAGCACTTATAAGCAGAACAATGCTAAATTATTTCCTAGATAATATTAATCTATAATGGACATTCAAGTCACTGTCCTACTAAGAAGGCAGTGGTTGCGTGCTACGCTGAGGCAAGTCTGTATGCATTTCCCTTGAGATCAGAGTAGACTTCCCATATTTGAATAGGAGTAACTAGCAGATGATATAGTACTACCATCAGCTATAACTGCTCAATTATTGCAGCTACTGTCACATCGGTTCACCAGATTAATAAACTTCCCAATTTCACATCGGTTAATTAGGTGTGCAATAGAGAGTAGTTATGCGTCACATCGGTTCACCAGATTAAACTTCTCAATTTCACATACATCAGTTAATTAGGTGTGCGATAGAGAGTAGCTATCCGTCTGCATCAACTTTTCAGTTACTGAATACTACTGCTACCACATGCCTGCAGTTACTACCACTGCAGAAAACAAGCTAGTGCCATGCTTTCAAGTTCAGACAGAGGAAAGGAGGGGTGTTTGGTTTCGGTTCACTCACGTGGTCTGACCAGGCGTGCTCCCTGTTGTAGATGATGGCCGCGCCGAGGCTCCTCGCCGGGTTGATGCCGGTGCCGGTGATGGGGATGGTGGCCAGGTGGACCAGGAACACGGCGAACCCGATGGGCAGCGGGGCGAGGATCTGTCGACGTTCCACAGGCAATAAGTAGTCATTAACTAAGCACAGTAAGGAAATTTGAACATCTTTTTTTACTACTGGCTGTCGACGGGGGAAAGAAGTAGAACGGCGGTGATGGCACTCACGGGAACGTGGGAGTCCCTGGCGTTCCTCTTGGCGTCGGTGGCGGAGAAGACGGTGTAGACGAGGACAAAGGTGCCGATGATCTCGGCGCCGAGGCCGGAGCCCTTGGTGTAGCCGGGCGCCACCACGTTGGCGCCGCCGCCGTTGCCCATGTACAGGCCCTGCTGGAACCCCTTCACCACGCCGGCGCCGCAGATGGCGCCCAGGCACTGCATGATGATGTAGAACACCGCCCTGGTCAGCGACAGCTTCCTCGCCAGGAACAGCCCGAAGGTCACCGCCGGGTTGATGTGCCCGCCTGCATCCATCCATCCCTTACCAGTTAGCAGCTAGCACCACACACAAAAAAGAAGAACATACTGTAGGAAGCAACCAGAAGCAAGCAGAGAGCAAGGAACGGTACCGGAGATGCCGGCGGTGCAGTAGACGAGGGCGAAGATCATGCCGCCGAAGGACCAGGCGATGCCCTGGATGCCGACGGTGGCGCACTTGGAGGTGGCGCCGCTGTAGCCCATCACGGTGAGGATGGTGACGTAGAGGAAGAGGAAGGTGGCCATGAACTCGGCGATGCCGGCGCGGTAGAAGGACCAGGACTTGAGCTCGCCGGGCTCGAACAGCGGCGCCGGCGGGGGCTCCTTGTAGTCCTTGTCCTCGGACCCCTGCGCCGCCGTGCCGATGGGCTGCCGCTCCGAGTACTTGTTCGCTCCGAGCCGCACGTCCTCCTCCTTGCCCTCCATCGCTGCTACCCTCGCCGGAAGGTGGTCGCTGCTCGCCTGAGCTGGAATGGAACAAGATGGCTTTTGTGAGCTTGTGGTGAGGGCCGCACTGGGACTGAAGAGTCTTATAGGGCCAACCGGCGGTTCTGGAAGGAAGGGGTGGAGGACGACGGGTGACGAGGACGGCGGGTGGTGGTGGCCCGGCGTGACAGCGAGGATGAGCGGGCTGGCTTGCTGTTTAGCCTGTTTGTTGCCTAGCTCGCCGCTGCTGCAGCGCTGGTGTTTGTTTGTTTATCCGCTTGTGTTTAACGTTTGAACAAATAAATATTCTTTTCTGAAGCTAAGAAGGAATTATTATTATTTCAGGCTCAGAGAATTGGTGCAACTCCTGCGTGATCAATCAGTGGCCTGCAAATTGCAATTGCTATTGCACCAACTCTCTCAGAACATCAATTAGGCATCAGGTAGACAAATGCTTCTCATATTCAGCATTTTGCTAATCGCAATTCAGTTTCAAGCTAGTGGTGTCTTTCTTTTTGTTTTCGAAAAGGGTTAAGGCTATATATTAAAATTCGCAAGACCTTACAAACACATCCATATAGAAAACAAAACTACAATCAAAGCCTTCGGGCTGCTGAAGTCTTTGGGGCTGAAGTATTCTTCCTCCTGCATCCGTCGATGACGTGTCGTGAGCATACCTCGATGCCCCTCGAGGCCTTCCCTTGTTGGAGCAAACTTTTGGAAACCCAGAAGAGGCCATAAAGTCGTCGATGCGGAATGGGAGACGTCGGCGGCCGCTACCTGTTAGAGAAGAGAGCCGTTGGTGTCAAAAAAAAAATATCATCTCGCTCCCGGGAACCCCCTTCCCCCTCCCTCCGCGCTTTTCACGATAGCGCTTGCTCAACAACCGGTCCTCCCCTCCTCCCCATCTCCTCCCCTTCGTCGTCGTCATCGTAGGGTGTCCGCCGGGCAAAGTTCGTGTGACATTGGCAGTGGCGTGGCTCTGGCCTCGCTCCCCTGCTGGAGATTTAGGCGGCGTGGGAAAGCTGCTCGTGGGGGCATGGGCTTCTGTGGGGCTCCTGGCGACGGGCGCGCATCGATCCGGCGGTTGTTGGGCTGGGAGGCGGCGGTGGCTTGGTCAAGCTTGCTCGAATCTTGATCCCGACGTGTTGTGGATTGCGCAGCCGTTGGTGCTTGTCGATGAGGTGTTCCTGCGACGCGCTGCAGGTGCTAGGGTGTGGCGGTGGCGGTGACTGCGCCCCGACGTCAAGGGACTGGTCTAGGCCGCGGTGATTTTCCAGATCATGGCCGACCGTGTAGGCTTGTCTCACGTAGGTGGCAGTGGCGGTGACTGCGCCCCGACGTCAAGGGAATGGCCTAGGCCGCGGTGATTTTCCAGATCGTGGCCGGCCTGGTAGGCTTGTCTTACGTAGGTGGCGGTGGTCTGGTCCCGACGACTGTAGGACCCGGGTGGTGTGCTGCTGGTGGAAGGTGCGGTGTGGCTGGAAGTCACACGCGTCCCATTGGTCGGCAATTGCGAAGTGTGAGCTTCGGGTGCTCCAGCAGGTGGTGTAGGGTTGTGGTAGCAATCCTTCTTTTCCTGGGTCCGGGCACCGGCGGTGGCTTGGACATAGGGCTTGGGCTTGAGCGGGTCAAATCTTGGCCCATGGAGGGTCGAGGCTGTCGCTCTGGGTAGGAGTTATTGGGCATGGTTCAGGTGGTGTCCGTGGGTGGTGAGGTTTCTCTTCTCGTAGGTGTGGTGGCCGATGGTGGAGGTTGTGACAGCGCTATGCCGACAAACGGATCTACACCATTGGACATGGAAGTGGCGTGAAGCTAGGTCGTCTTGGCCAAGGCCATAGGCCTGCGGTTGGGGCTTGCCCGACAGTGGTCGTCGACAGTTACTGGGTTGTGTCCCACCAGTCCACTGAGACTGACTGGGGATGCAGGCGTGGGCGCCTCCTACCATGGACGCGTTGACTCGGACTCAATGGATGATGTCGGGCAAGGAGTAGTTGGGGGTGCCATTGCTCTTCCTACCGTGGTTGGGGTGTTGTGAAGTGGGAAGGTGGTGATGTCTCAGACCATGGATGCTAGGGCGATGGTCCCGGATGGCGGTCCGCATGGTTGGCTCTCCGGCGGGCGCCATGGCTATGGTGGTGGCTATACCTCTTGGTTGCATGGGTGGCGAGAGGTGTAGTGGCGAGTAGCCCGGGCTCGTTCGCTGCCGTTGGCGGTGGCGATGCCCAATTCTGGATCTGGAGGCTTGTGCTCGCCGCAATTGTCCTAGGTGCCTCGTGTTGACACATGCGAGCCGTTGAGTGAAAACTCCATGCCTTGGCGCCGATGACAGTGACACCCGCGGGTGCCGCTCTCCTCTTGAGGACATTGTTGTGATTCTTCTCTCTGTGTCAGGGTTCCAGGTAAAGACCCTTGTTCGTTTTGGACTCGGCAACGGCGACGCTCAGCGTTGTTTCCCCTCCCGAAGGCGTTATCATGGAACTTAGGTGTCTTAACTTGTAGTGACGATGTATTCAAGCCGTCCCCTGTTTTCCTTTGGTAGCATAGTCGTGTGCGTTTATATTTTTTGTTTGGTTATTCCGGATTTTTCTTTATTAAAATGCTTCTTTACTATCTTGTATGTGTACTTTAATACGTGTTTTTATATATAAAGCGAGGCAATACCCTGTTTGAAGAGAACTGCCAGTGGCCTAACGGTGAAAACAGTTTTGTTACCGTATAAGAAAAGGTTATTTTGTTACAAGACGATTTAACAGCGGAGTAGACGGATGATTAGACATGTATAAACTGAGCGGGTAATTCTTGTGTCGTCGTCGTTGTTGTTGTTTCTGAAAGGCAAGTGAAAGCCTCAGCTTTGTCTGTTGATAGATTTCGTGATCCTGACGATTGCCGTCTCTCACTGTTCTTTTGTTGATGGACGCATGATTCCCTTGTACTATAATTTCACTCGTGTTGTTTTCAACCCAGCGGTGGTGAGTAGTCATGCGATGTGATGCAGCTGCGCACGCCGCGGCACGGCACGGCATCTCCATCCCTGTCGCCAACGGTCGGCCAAACTGGCCGTATCTTCTCGTATCTCCCGCCACCACCGGCCATCTCATCCGTGCCACAAGTTGCACAATTTTCACGAAATAATTCACAAACCTGTCCCTCCATGCCGCCCTCCTCCTCTCTCTCACCAGAAATTCCAACGCCATGATGGTTCACGTACTACCAGACGTACCAGCCAACCTTTCCAGGGACGGCGCGCGCGTCCTACGTGTGTGGCGGGCGCCGTCCGGGCTGCCGCCGTTCTGCGCCCCGGCCGTTCCCAGCGTCACGAGTTAATCAATCAATAGTTGTAGTGTTTGATTAAGCTCGTGGTTTGGACGTACCTCGAGCTTAATGATTAGTACTAGAACTGAACTGGTGGTTCCAGCGACAGGGAGGACCTGACGTGATTAAGACTGGAGACCGTAAATAAACAAATTTAAGCCATGACGATCATCGCTCACAACCACCGCCTGTTCGGAACCTCGAGCGAGCTTGCCTTGCTTTCGCTGTACTCGTTGTGGCAGATGATTATTGTGCTGGAGAGGGCAGCGTCTGCATACGTACTCCAGCATGATGGGTTCAAATAGTACTAATGTACTAGCTCGTGGAAGGAATGTTATGTTCCGCTGCATATATCCAACCAAATCGATCTGGACGCAGGCGTCATTTCATCTCGTCATGGGCTCGTCCGCGCAGCAGCCTAGCGTGAACCATGGGAGTTGGTTCGTCCTCTGGAATCCAACGGTTCGAACGCTCTGGAAAGACTGGAATGCATGTACGTGAAGGTGAGCGCGTACTACACGCAACCCTTTCCAGAAAGTACGTACACGTAAACAAGCGTGCTGGCCATGCCAGGACGGCTCGACCGAGACAACATGGAGAGCAGAAAGGTGGTGGGCCGCCGGCATAGATAATCCGCGCGCGCGCGCCATAACACGGAACAAAAATGTGGAATCAAGTTGGTGCAGGGAGTATCGGCAGCCTGATTACATGTCGCGGGTCGTCCTTATCCGGATGGGATGGTACGAACGGCGAGGCATGTGAGGACAGCTCAGCTCACCGCTGCCACACTTCTCTCTCTCTCTCTCTCTGCCTGCTTGTCACACACGACACGACACGGGAGACACGAGCGACGAGCCCCACGGTCCCAACCACCGGTCAGATCGGGGCCGGGCTCCGGCGCGCGCGACGGACCGAGTTTTCCGGATCGGCGGGTTCGGGCACCGGATCGCCGTGTCGCGCTGGCCTTTTGCCTGCTGTGCGCCTGCATGATTTCTTTTTGAGGGATGGACGGAGGGTCAAGACGATCCCTTGTGCATGATCCGCCCGCGATTTCTTTCTCGCTCGCAAGTTGCAACGACAGCCCGTCGGCAATCTGCTATTCTACTGTGCCGAGCTACTGTTCGGTGAGCCTGATCATGCACTGCCCCGGCGTCATGCGTGGGCGTAACGTAGCATCGATGCAAAGTGCCATGTCGCAGCCATCCATTCACCAACAGGTCTAGTACGGCCTTGCTAGTAGTAATTAACAAGGGTACTACCATCACTGTTGGTTAATGTTGTCTCTTTCTGTTCTCGAGTGCCGCCGATGGCGACGCGCGCGCACGCCCAGCGGCACCAGCCGCCAGCCTTAACTTGGGCGGCGTCTGATCTGATCTGGAGGAACGCGACCGCTCAAGGCCAAGGTGATCACACGGCTCCGACGCCTACGGAAATACCAGTAATAAAAAAGGCAAACCATCTTCCCGCCGAGGCGCCGACCGGTGGATCGGTTCCTCACGTTTTGCCTGCCTGCGCATTGATCTCGATTCTCCCTCCAACTTGCACCTCTTCCCCGGCCGGAGCAATTATCAATTGTGTCATGTGCGAAACGAGAGGTGCATGCGGGCATGGGCATGCTCGTATGCACAGTTGATTTGCAGGATTTGGGATGCGGTGGCGAGCGGTAGACCATGCGTAACACACACGCAGGTGACTGCTGAGGTTGAGGATTAGCCACGCGTCGTCCTTGTCGTTTCAGTTTTATTACCCCTCCCTTGTCCGATTCGTATTATTCGTTGCTAGTATTATAATGTTTGTCATCCAATGTTTGTCATCCAATGTCATCTATCACTAGCAAGGTGTCCGTGCATTGCACGAAATATCAAGATGCATTTTTTACAAAACATCTGTTGTGATTGACTCATGCCGGAGTAAACTCATGTGTAAAAACCTAATGATATCTCGAGAATTTTATAAAAAAAATGATATCTCGAGAATTTCATCGAAAGAAATGATATCTCGAGAAAGATGAGCGATAAGGTGAAGAGGAGTGGGGCGCGGTGGTGAATGGTGGTCGGACTTAGCGGAGGCATGGTGATGGATGACGCCGGCAGCGGCCACCATGCCAGATTATTCCATAACCTTCCTTTTTTGGTTACACAACAATGAAGTTGTGGGAGACTAACAAAATGCCCGTGCATTGCACGGAACATCAAGATGCATTTTTTTTACAAAACACGTATTGTGATTGACCCATGCAGGAGTAACCCATATGTAAAAACTAATTATATCTTGAGACTTTTATCGGAAAAATGGTATCTCGAGAATTTTATAAAAAAAAGTGATATCTCGAGAAAGATGATAAATAAGGTGAGGAAGAGCGAGGCACACCATTATCACTAACTCGATCTTTTATAAGAGTAGAGATAAGGATGAACGAGAGAGGTGTGAGTATCCTTTTGCAAAATTACCATAGTTTTCTTTCTATCCGTTAGATATAGATCAGACGGTCTATATTGCAAGATGACAGACACACCATCATCACCAACTCAATTTTTTATAAGAGTAAAGAAACGTCCATGGACAGATTCGTATGTTTAAATTTTTTCGAACCAGAAGCAAAGCAGAGGGAAATTTACGGGTATGCAGAGCCCCGCCACATAGGCGTCCAACAATTAGGACCCACACAAAACTCTCTGTCACGTTATGCCTCAACCGACATTCCGCTTATGTCACATTGTTGTCAGTCCAGAGCGAATATGACTGTCAGTGCCGCATGCCAACTCGATATTCACACTGGTGTAGCGGCCAAGAAACCTGCTCTGCCCCGGTCTCTGCGCCACATTATTGCCGGTTCATAGCGGATGTGTCCGGACAGGATGATGGGACGACTTCGTACCTCATTCAAGCGAGCTGCTGATGGCCTGCAAGACACACAAGATTATTTAGCAAAAATCGTGTAAATATCCAATTAGTTATCGTTCCCAATGGGGAGTGGATGAATGTATTAATCTTGTCGTTTCTATCACAGTTATTGTGCAAATTAACTGTTTGAATACCTGCTGAGATTAGTATTGTTTCGAAAGCATGAATGTACCATATGGGTATTGAAATTGGTTGCACACGAAAGAAAGTAAGGAACACAAAAGTAATAACATAAAAAATAAAAGACTAAAAGTAAACGTTTTGTTTCAATAGCCTAAAGAGGTAAGGCGCAATGAAACTTCGGATCATGGTATACGTCAAGTGTGTCAGTGCATTGGTAACACCAGCTACCTTTTCACATGATTCTACTTCATCGACTATATGTTAGATAGGTGGTTCACCCTTGAATGGTCGAACTCCTCCATATAGGGGCAGTTATCCTTTATTTTCCTACATCGACGTTTCCAAGTGAATGTCGTTTCAACAATCAAGGTCGTGAGACCGGACCGACGCTTTATGTGTCATGGATTCCCGCTATCCTCGTATCGTCTTCACTCCTCATAAATACCAACACCTGTCATATGAAGGTCATGGGTTCGTTGGACGATTTGTGTTACTTGTGCTGGATCATGTTGCCTGGACCCTTAAATTGGACAACATGCATTGCATTGTCACAGATAAACAACTTAATAATCAATCATAGGAGTAGTTTCAGAAATAATGACATATAAAATGAGCATAAAATGAATCTCACCATTCCCCTACATCTCCCACGCCTATGAAGAACTACTCACGCATGAGAGGAGAACAACCAATAACTACATAGATTAAACAGAGAGAAATCATATTGATAATATCGCAAAAGATCCACAATAGTATAAATGACCAATCGGATCTCAATCTTTGAAAAAATATGAATAGAGCTACAAACCCTAGCCTTACAAATTGGATTAACTCTCCTAATGGTAGTGTTGTCGATGAAATGAAGGAGGTGAAGATCTGAGACCCGGGATGGATCTAAATGAAGTTCTTCTCTCCCGGATCGCTTCTCTCTTCTTCACGACAGTTGTTTTAATTTATAAGTGGGAGGTGGCGGTGGCTGGTACGAGTGTCCACACTCGTACCAGGCGCCATCTTCTTCTCTACTGCACCAAATTGAAATATGCCAAAAAGGGAAGTTTCTTATGCTCCAATGATATGGGTATTGATTGTTTTCCTTCAAAAGTGCATGGTCTGCACATCAAGTAGGAAAACAAGGTTTCTTTGTTCTCAAAGGATTATCGTTAATAAAAATAACAAGAACCGGCAAAAACTTCGGAAAACCAAATAAATACTCATGTGAAAGTGTCAAAATATTGAGGCATCAACTCCCCAAAGCTTAAAGTGTTGCTCGTCCTCGAGAAACTAAGAGATAAAAAGAATGGAGCGGGCCTTGACAAATGGGTAAAAAGGGTTTACCAACTCGCGAAGATAAAATATATTCATTCTCACAAATCCTTCAAATTTAATTAAGAGAATACTTGCATTTGAATGGTTGCCTTTAAGTCTGCTACCTAGCCACGAATAGTTTGGTAACACTAATCCTAGTTCTCGAAGATATTCTTGATAATTAACTAGGTGCGAGGCAAGATTAAGTTTACTGCCTAGCCACAAACATTTTCTATGACGCTACAAATCGTCGCAGAATATGGACATACGTAGTGGCAGCCAAATGCATCGCCTAAAACAAGGCCAAAACGTCACCGATGCACCCAAGGGGGCTGTTCTGGGGGAAATAGCTTGTGAAACCGTCATAGAAAAAGTTCTTAGGTGACGGTTTGTTGTTCGTCACCAGGGTTTTCGTCACAAAGTAACACATACTTTGTAGCGGGTAGACTTGAGAGGAACAATGCACAGGAGTATACTCACACAGTCGTATGCTTTGAATTTGTGGCCATCTTTGCACATTCAAAAGGATGTGTAATCTAGGAGTGTCCTTGTTTCCTCCATAAATTTTTGTTTTTTTCCATTTTATGCTTCACTGAACCAAATGTAAAAGGAGTTGAGCAGTTTTCTTGTCTTATGCATAAGCCAAATGCAAAGCTGTTCCAAGTCCATTGATCCTGAGAGTTGAACCAAAAACACTCATAGATATTTTACAGTCTATTATTCAGGCACAGTAGGTTATTTATCAATAGCATGGCCATTATTTAGCCTAGCTTGCATTTGTTTCGCTACATGTATTGTTGCTAACTCAGCAATCCCTGCCAAGAAATTCTGGAGAACAAAATGTACATCTTAGTTTCAGTTATTTGGCAGCTGTCCCGTAAGCAAAGCAAAGTGAGTTCGCCAAAATTTAACAGAACTGCACCACTTGTATAGCAAGCTAACTGAGTTTGCCAAAATTTAACAGAACTGCACCACTGATCTGAGGTGCACCGTGCACCTTGCCGACAGATGCTATAAAATGCATTCAACAAAAAAATTTGACAATAGATTTGCTTTTTTTTTTGATAAAAGAGAGCGCTCTCTCCGATTTCCATTAACAGAAATCACCAAGTTTTGTTACAGAACAAAGGAAAAAAAGAAACACAATAACCCCCAACATAAGACTCCACTCTTCTAGCCGATCCATCCCACTGCCATATTGGGAAAGGAGGAGAAGCCATCCCTTCCCCTCTCCGAAAACCCAAAGACAGCGGGAAGGAGCCTGCAAGAGTGTTCCAAGGTCTAGAAACATGAGAATCTAGCCCCAGAGCGACAACACACTCTGTTATAAGAACAGAGGCTACAAGGAGAACAACCAGTTATAATAGCAGACTCAATATTACAGGAACATCAACTTAGTCCAGACATCAGCAAAATGAAGCAAAGCCGGCGTGCGAAGGCAGGAGCCAAAACATCCATCGCAACAAGGAGGGCAAGCTACCCTTCGATCCTCCCAGTCTTCAGGCGCCACCCATGCGCTGCCTTGAATATTTCTTCTGCCACCTCACTTACTAGCTTCACTCCAGCCTCCATCAGCTTACTTCTTGCGAGATTTGTCTGCAAAATATTCCAATCATTTAGGATTTTAATAAACAAGGAAACAGGAACACATGGATCATTCACCCTATTGTTGTCAAATATCACACTATTCCTAAGTTTCCAGATAGTCCAGCAGATCGCTGAAACTCCTATCATGACCAAACTTTTTTCATCTTTCCCAAAGGTATTTACCCAAGTTCTCATAACATCATCTAGTGTGTCTGGAATGTCCTTAAGATTGAAGGTACATTTTAATATGTTCCATAATAATCTAGCAACCGAACAGGTCAAAAAAAGATGGTTTATGTCCTCTTTTTCCCCACAAAAAGGGCATTTATCATCTCCCTTCCATCCCCTACGAATCAAATTATCTTTTGTGAGAATACTTTCCCTAAGGGCCAACCACATGAACACCTTAATTCTAGGTGGCATTTTTGTTGGGGAACGTAGTAATTTCAAAATTTTCCTACGCACACGCAAGATCATGGTGATGCATAGCAACGAGAGGGGAGAGTGTTGTCTACGTACCCTCGTAGACCGAAGCGGAAGCGTTGACGCAACGTAGAGGAAGTAGTCGTACGTCTTCCCGGTCCAACCGATCCAAGCACCGTTACTCCGGCACCTCCGAGTTCTTGACACACGTACAGCTCGATGACGCACCCCGAACTCCGATCCAGCAGAGGTACGGGGAGGAGTTCCGTCAGCACGACGGCGTGGTGACGATCTTGATGTTCAACCGTCGCAGGGCTTCGCCTAAGCACCGCTACAATATGACCGAGGTGTAATATCGTGGAGGGGGGCACCACACACGGCTAAGCAACGATCACGAAGATCAACTTGTGTATCTATGGGGTGCCCCCGCCCCCGTATATAAAGGAGGAGAGGAGGAGGGGGCCGGCCAAGAGGGGAGGCGCGCCCTAGGGGGGCAAACCTACTCCAAGTAGGTTTGGCCCCCCTTTCCTATTAGGAGTAGGAGAGGGAAGGAAGAGAGGGGAGGGAAGAAGGAAAGGGGGGGCCGGCCCCCTTCCCAATTCGGATTGGGCTTGGGGGGGCGCGCCCCCTCCTTTGCTCCTTCTCCCTCCCTTCCACTAAGGCCCAATAAGGCCCATATACTTACCGGGGGGTTCCGGTAACCTCCCGGAACTCCGGTATAATCCCAATCTCATCCGGAACCTTTCCGGTGTCCAAATATATCCGTCCAATATATCAATCTTTATGTCTCGACCATTTCGAGACTCCTCGTCATGTCCGTGATCACATCCGGGACTCCGAACAACCTTCGGTACATCAAAATACATAAACTCATAATAAAACTATCATCGAAACCTTAAGCGTGCGGACCCTACGGTTCGAGAACAATGCAGACATGACCGAGACACGTCTCCGGTCAATAACCAATAGCGGGACCTGGATGCCCATATTGGTTCCTACATATTCTATGAAGATCTTTATCGGTCAGACCGCATAACAACATACGTTGTTCCCTTTGTCATCGTATGTTACTTGCCCGAGATTCGATCGTCGGTATCCAATACCTAGTTCAATCTCGTTACCGGCAAGTCTCTTTACTCGTTCCGTAATACATCATCTCGCAACTAACTCATTAGTTGTAATGCTTGCAAGGCTTAAGTGATGTGCATTACCGAGAGGGCCCAGAGATACCTCTCCGACATTCGGAGTGATAAATCCTAATCTCGAAATACGCCAACCCAACAAGTACCTTTGGAGACACCTGTAGAGCACCTTTATAATCACCCAGTCATGTTGTGACGTTTGGTAGCACACAAAGTGTTCCTCTTGTAAACGGGAGTTGCATAATATCATAGTCATAGGAACATGTATAAGTCATGAAGAAAGCAATAGCAACATACTAAACGATCGGGTGCTAAGCTAACTGAATGGGTCATGTCAATCACATCATTCTCCTAATGATGTGATCCCGTTAATAAAATGACAACCCATGTCTATGGCTAGGAAACATAACCATCTTTGATTAACGAGCTAGTCAAGTAGAGGCATACTAGTGACACTCTGTTTGTCTATGTATTCACACATGTATCATGTTTCCGGTTAATACAATTCTAGCATGAATAATAAACAATTATCATGAAATAAGGAAATAAATAATAACTTTATTATTGCCTCTAGGGCATATTTCCTTCAGTCTCCCACTTGCACTAGAGTCAATAATCTAGATCACAACACCATGTGATTAACATCGATAGTTCACATCATCATGTGATTAACACCCATAGTTCACATCGCCATGTGACCAACACCCAAAGGGTTTACTAGATTCAGTAACCTAGTTCATATCGCTATGTGATTAACACCCAAAGAGTAGTAAGGTGTGATCATGTTTTGGTTGTGAGAGAATCTTAGTCAACGGGTCTTTCACATTCAGATCCGTTATGTATTTTGCAATTTTCTATGTCTACAATGCTTTGCACAGAGCTACTCTAGCTAATTGCTCCCACTTTCAATATGTATCTAGATCGAGACTTAGAGTCATCCAGATCGGTGTCAAAACTTGCATCGACGTAACCCTTTACGATGAACCTTTTGTCACTTCCATAATCGAGAAACATATCCTTATTCCACTAAGGATAATTTTGACCGCTGTCCAGTGATCTACTCCTAGATCACTATTATACTCCCTTGCCAAACTCAGTGCAGGGTATACAATAGATCTGGTACACAGCATGGCATACTTTATAGAACCTATGGCCAAGGCATATGGAATGACTTTCATTCTCTTTCTATCTTCTTCCGTGGTCGGGTTTTGAGTCTTACTCAATTTCACACCTTGTAACACAGGCAAGAACTCTTTCTTTGACTGTTCCATTTTGAACTACTTCAAAATCTTGTCAAGGTATGTACTCATTGAAAAAACATATCAAGCGTCTTGATCTATCTCTATAGATCTTGATGCTCAATATGTAAGCAACTTCACCGAGGTCTTTCTTTGAAAAACTCCTTTCAAACACTCCTTTATGCTTTGCAGAATAATTCTACATTATTTCCGATCTACAATATGTCATTCACATATACTTATCAGAAATGCTGTAGTGCTCCCACTCACTTTCTAGTAAATACAGGCTTCACCGCAAGTCTGTATAAAACTATATGCTTTGATCAACTCATCAAAGCGTATATTCCAACTCCGAGATGCTTGCACCAGTCCATAGATGGATCGCTGGAGTTTGCACATTTTGTTAACACCTTTAGGATTGACAAAACCTTCTGGTTGCATCATATACAACTCTTCTTGGAGAAAACCATTAAGGAATGCAGTTTTGACATCCATTTGCCAGATTTCATAAATTGTGGCAATTGCTAACATGATTCAGATAGACTTAAGCATAGATACGAGTGAGAAACTCTCATCGTAGTCAACACTTTGACCTTGTCGAAAACCTTTTGCGACAATTCTAGCTTTGTAGATAGTAACACTACTATCAGCGTCCGTCTTCCTCTTGAAGATCCATTTATTCTTAATGACTCACCGATCATCGGGCAAGTCAATCAAAGTCTACACTTTGTTCTCATACATGGATCATATCTCAGATTTCATGGCCTCAAGCCATTTCGCAGAATCTGGGCTCATCAATGCTTCCTCATAGTTCGTAGGTTTGTCATGGTCAAGTAACATGTCCTCCAGAACAGGATTACCGTACTACTTTGGTGCGGATCTCACTCTGTTTTACCTACGAGGTTCGGTAGTAACTTGATCTGAAGTTACATGATCATCATCATTAGCTTCCTCACTAATTGGTGTAGTAGTCACAGAAACAGATTTCTGTGATGAACTACTTTCCAATTCGGGAGAAGGTACAAATTACCTTATCAAGCTCTACTTTCCTCCCACTCACTTCTTTCGAGAGAAACTCCTTCTCTAGAAAGGATCCATTTTTAGCAACGAATATCTTGCCTTCGGATCTGTGATAGAAGGTGTACCCAACAATTTCCTTTGGGTATTCTATGAAGACGCACTTCTCCGATTTGGGTTTGAGCTTATCAGGATGAAACTTTTCACATAAGCATCGCAGCCCCAAACTTTAAGAAACGTCAACTTTGGTTTCTTGCTAAACCACAGTTCATATAGTGTCGTCTCAACGGATTTAGATGGTGCCCTATTTAACGTGAATGCAGTTGTCTCTAATGCATGATCCCAAAACGATATTGGTAAATCGGTAAGAAACATCATAGATTGTACTATATCCAATAAAGTATGGTTATGACGTTCGGACACACCATTATGATGTGGTGTTCCAGGTGGCATGAATTTGTGAAACTATTCCACATTGTTTTAATTGAAGACCAAACTCGTAACTCAAATATTTGTCTCCGCGATCAGATCGTAGAAACTTTATTTTTCTTGTTACGATGATTTTTCCACTTCACTCTAAAATTCTTTGAACCTTTCAACTATTTCAGACTTATGTTTCATCAAGTAGATATACCCATATCTGCTCAAATCATCTTGTGAAGGTCAGAAAATAACGATACTTGCCACGAGCATCAACACTCATTGGATCGCATACATCGGTATGTATTATTTCCAATAAGTCAGTAGCTTGTTCCATTGTTCCGGAGAACGGAGTTTTAGTCATCTTGCACAAAAGGCATGGTTCGCAAGCATCAAATGATTCATAACTAAGTGATTCCGAAAATCCATCTTTATGGAGTTTCTTCATGCGCTTTACACCGATATGACCAAAACGGCAGTGCCACAAATAAGTTGCACTATCATTATTAACTTTGCATCTTTTGGCATCAATATTATGAATATGTGCATCACTACGATCGAGAGCCAACAAACTATTTTCGTTGGGTGTATGACCATTGAAGGTTTTATTCATTTAAATAGAACAACAATTATTCTCTGATTTTAAATGAATAACTGTATTGCAATAAACATGATCAAATCATATTCATGCTCAACGCAAACGCCAAATAACATTTATTTAGGTTTAACACTAATCCCGAAAGTATAGGGAGTGTGCGATGATGATCATATCAATCTTGGAACTACTTCCAACACTCATCGTCACTTCCCCTTCAACTAGTCTTTGTTTATTCTGTAACTCCTGTTTCGAGTTACTAATCTTAGCAACCGAACAAGTATCAAATACTCAGGGGCTACTATAAACACTAGTAAAGCACACATCAATAACCTGTATATCAAATATACCCTTGTTCACTTTGCCATCCTTCTTATCCACCAAATATTTAGGGCATTTCTGCTTCCAGTGACCATTCCCTTTGCAGTAGAAGCACTTAGTCTCAGGCTTAGGTCCAGACTTGGGCTTCTTCACTTGAGCAGCAACTTGCTTGCCGTTCTTTTGAAGTTCCCTTCTATCCCTTTGCCCTTTTCTTGAAACTAGTGGTCTTGTTAACCATCAACACTTGATGTTCTTTCTTGATTTCTACCTTCATCGATTTCATCATCATGAAAAACTCGGGAATCATTTTCATAATCCCTTGCATACTATAGTTCATCACGAAGTTCTACTAACTTGGTGATGGTGACTAGAGAATTCTGTCAATCACTATCTTATCTGGAAGATTAACTCCCACTTGATTTAAGCGATTGTAGTACCCAGACAATCTGAGCACATGCTCACTAGTTGAGCGATTCTCCTCCATCTTTTAGCTATAGAACTTGTTGGAGACTTCATATCTCTCAACTCGGGTATTTGCTTGAAATATTAACTTCAATTCCTGGAACATCTCATATGGTCCATGATGTTCAAAACATCTTTGAAGTCCCGATTCTAAGCCATAAAGCATAGTGCACAAAACTATCAAGTAGTCATCATATTGAGCTAGCCAAACATTCATAACGTCTGCTTCTGCTCCTGCAATAGGTCTGTCACCTAGCGGTGCATTAAGGACATAATTCTTCTGTGCAGCAATGAGGATAAACCTCAGATCATGGATCCAATCCGCATCATTGCTACTAAACATTTTTCAACATAATTTTCTCTAGGAACATATCAAAATAAACATATGAAAGCAACAACGCAAGCTATTGATCTTACAACATAATTTGCAAAATACTACCAGGACTAAGTTCATGATAAATTTAAGTTCAATTAATCATATTACTTAAGAACTCTCACTTAGACAGACATCTCTCTAGTCATCTAAGTGATCACGTGATCCAAATCAACTAAACCATAACCGATCATCACGTGAGATGGAGTAGTTTTCAATGGTGAACGTGACTATGTTGATCATATCTACTATATGATTCACGCTCGACCTTTCGGTCTCCGTGCTCCGAGGCCATATCTGCATATGCTAGGCTCGTCAAGTTTAACCTGAGTATTCCGCGTGTGCAAAACTGGCTTGCACCCGTTGTAGATGGACGTAGAGCTTATCACACCCGATCATCACGTGGTGTCTGGGCACGACGAACTTTGGCAACGGTGCATACTCAGGGAGAACACTTCTTGATAATTAGTGAGAGATCATCTTAAAATGCTACCGTCAATCAAAGCAAGAATAAGATGTATAATAGATAAACATCATATGCAATCAAAATATGTGACATGATATGGCCATGATCATATTGCGCCTTTGATCTCCATCTCCAAAGTACTGTCATGATCTCTATCGTCACCGGCACGACACCATGATCTTCATCATCTTGATCTATATCAATGTGTCATCACATGGTTGTCTCACCAACTATTGCTCTTGCAACTATTGCTATCGTATAGCGATAAAGTAAAGCAATTATTTGGCACTTGCATCTTATGCAACAAAGAGACATCCATAGGGCTTCTGCCAGTTGCCGATAACTTCAACAAAACATGATCATCTCATACAACAACTTATATCTTATCACGTCTTGACCATATCACATCACAACATGCCCTGCAAAAACAAGTTAGACGTCCTCTACTTTGTTGTTGCAAATTTTACGTGGCTGCTACGGGCTGAGCAAGAACCGTTCTTACCTACGCATCAAAACCGCAACGATAGTTCGTCAAGTTAGTGCTGTTTTAACCTTCACAAGGACCGGGCGTAGCCACACTCGGTTCAACTAAAGTTGGAGAAACTGACACCCGCTAGCCACCTGTGTGCAAAGCACGGCGGTAGAACCAGTCTCGCGTAAGCGTACGCGTAATGTCGGTCCGGGCCGCTTCATCCAACAATACCACCGAACCAAAGTATGACATGCTGGTAAGCAGTATGACTTATATCACCCACAACTCACTTATGTTCTACTCGTGCATATAACATTAAACCATAAAACCTGGCTCGGATGCCACTGTTGGGGAACGTAGTAATTTCAAAATTTTCCTACGCACACGCAAGATCATGGTGATGCATAGCAACGAGAGGGGAGAGTGTTGTCTACGTACCCTCGTAGACCGAAGCGGAAGCGTTGACGCAACGTAGAGGAAGTAGTCGTACGTCTTCCCGGTCCAACCGATCCAAGCACCGTTACTCCGGCACCTCCGAGTTCTTGACACACGTACAGCTCGATGATGCACCCCCGAACTCCGATCCAGCAGAGGTACGGGGAGGAGTTCCGTCAGCACGACGGCGTGGTGACGATCTTGATGTTCAACCGTCGTAGGGCTTCGCCTAAGCACCACTACAATATGACCGAGGTGTAATATCGTGGAGGGGGGCACCACACACGGCTAAGCAACGATCACAAAGATCAACTTGTGTATCTATGGGGTGCCCCCGCCCCCGTATATAAAGGAGGAGAGGAGGAGGGGGCCGGCCAAGAGGGGAGGCGCGCCCTAGGGGGGCAAACCTACTCCAAGTAGGTTTGGCCCCCCTTTCCTATTAGGAGTAGGAGAGGGAAGGAAGAGAGGGGAGGGAAGAAGGAAAGGGGGGGCCGGCCCCCTTCGGGCTTGGGGGGGGGGGCGCCCCCTCCTTTGCTCCTTCTCCCTCCCTTCCACTAAGGCCCAATAAGGCCCATATACTTACCGGGGGGTTCCGGTAACCTCCCGGAACTCCGGTATAATCCCAATCTCATCCGGAACGTTTCCGGTGTCCAAATATATCCGTCCAATATATCAATCTTTATGTCTCGACCATTTCGAGACTCCTCGTCATGTCCGTGATCACATCCGGGACTCCGAACAACCTTCGGTACATCAAAATACATAAACTCATAATAAAACTATCATCGAAACCTTAAGCGTGCGGACCCTACGGTTCGAGAACAATGCAGACATGACCGAGACACGTCTCCGGTCAATAACCAATAGCGGGACCTGGATGCCCATATTGGTTCCTACATATTCTATGAAGATCTTTATCGGTCAGACCGCATAACAACATACGTTGTTCCCTTTGTCATCGTATGTTACTTGCCCGAGATTCGATCGTCGGTATCCAATACCTAGTTCAATCTCGTTACCGGCAAGTCTCTTTACTCGTTCCGTAATACATCATCTCGCAACTAACTCATTAGTTGTAATGCTTGCAAGGCTTAAGTGATGTGCATTACCGAGAGGGCCCAGAGATACCTCTCCGACATTCGGAGTGACAAATCCTAATCTCGAAATACGCCAACCCAACAAGTACCTTTGGAGACACCTGTAGAGCACCTTTATAATCACCCAGTTACGTTGTGACGTTTGGTAGCACACAAAGTGTTCCTCCGGTAAACGGGAGTTGCATAATCTCATAGTCATAGGAACATGTATAAGTCATGAAGAAAGCAATAGCAACATACTAAACGATCGGGTGCTAAGCTAACTGAATGGGTCATGTCAATCACATCATTCTCCTAATGATGTGATCCCGTTAATCAAATGACAACCCATGTCTATGACTAGGAAACATAACCATCTTTGATTAACGAGCTAGTCAAGTAGAGGCATACTAGTGACACTCTGTTTGTCTATGTATTCACACATGTATCATGTTTCCGGTTAATACAATTCTAGCATGAATAATAAACAATTATCATGAAATAAGGAAATAAATAATAACTTTATTATTGCCTCTAGGGCATTTTTCCTTCAATTTTAATCTTCCACATGTATAAGTGTGGATACTTGACACCGTTTTCAGGCAGGTGTCTATAAAAGGACTTTACAGTATAAACTCCCTTCTTATCAAGAGTCCATTTAATCTCATCCCTCTCCTCATTCAAAGTCACCACATCACATGCCTCTTTAATATGCCCCCACAATTTTCTTGCATCTCCTAGTAGGGTTCTCCTAAACTGGACATTGTCTAATCCATTATCTAAAACTTCTTTAACTTTTTTCCTTTTATCAAAGCATAGATCATATAGTCTAGGGAAGTTCTTTTTTAATGGAGCATTGCCAATCCACCAATCTTCCCAGAAATGAGCTCTTCTGCCGTTTCCAATTTTAAACTTACACAGAGAGACAAAATGATCTCTGTGTTTTAGTATCCCCCTCCAAAACTGTGAATCACCCTGTTTGACCATAACATTGCCCATACTTTTATTCTTAACATACTTTTCTAAAACTATATCTTGCCACAATCCCTCAGTTGTATATAATTTCCACCACCACTTACACAGCAAAGCCTTGTTCATACAGGCTAAATTTTGTATCCCCAGGCCCCCCATGTCCTTTGGCCTGCAAACCTCAGACCATTTCACCAAATGGTACTTCCTCTTCTGATCATCTTCTTGCCATAATAATCTAGCTCTAAAGAAATCCATGCGCTTCTCAACCCCCACCGGGAGCCCATAGAAGGACATCATAAAGTAGGGTATGCCTGTAAGGGCAGATGGGATCAAAGTAACTCTCCCTGCACTAGCTAACAGTCTACCTTGCCAAGTTTCACATTTTTTTTCCATCTTAGTCTCAGGAGGCTTCCAATGTTTATTTCTGATTCTATTTTTATCAACAGGTAACCCTAAGTATTTCATAGGTAGAGCACCCACCGGGCAAGTAAATATTTTTGCATATTCATCTTTCTTATCAATTGCCGCACCAAATAAGAAAAGTTCACTTTTATGAAAATTAATCTTCAGACCAGACATTTGTTCAAACAAACATAGGATATATTTCAATTTTTGTGCACTGTCCATATCATCTTGCAGCAGGAATATAGTGTCATCTGCATATTGCAACATGTTGACCCTATTTGTTGTATAATCACTCAAGACCCCTTTAACTAATCCATTCTCTCTAGCCTTATTTAACATAATTGCTAGAGCATCAGCAGCCAGATCAAAATTTAGAGGAGATAAAGAATCCCCTTATCTCAGGCCTTTATAAGAACAGAAATATTTTCCTAAATTCTCATTAACCTTGACACAAACCTTTCCCCCTCTAATTGTTTCCATAACCCAGTCAACCCATTTGTCTGGAAATCCTTTCAGCTTAAGCATTTGAAAGAAAAAGGACCATTTGATTTTATCATAAGCCTTTTCAAAGTCAATTTTCAAAAGAATAGCACTTTGCTTATTCTTTTTGATGCTATTTAAAGCCTCATGTAAGATCAGGACCCCCTCCATGATATATCTGCCCTTAACAAAGGCAGTTTGTACAGGGGAGATGACCCTGGCAGCTACCAAATTAAGTCTATTCATCAAGACTTTGGTGATAATTTTAAAGCAAACATTTAATAGACAGATAGGCCTGAACTTCTGAATTTGATTAGCACCAATCCCTTTTGGGACCAGGGTTATGATTCCATAGTTCAGTCTACTAATGTCAATTTTCCTACTGGCTAAATCATCTAGAAGAGCTTTCAAATCAAATTTCACCAACTCCCAATAGTGTTGGTAAAATTCAGCCGTGAAGCCATCTGGCCCAGGAGATTTATTGTGTGCCATTTTAAAGACAACCTTTTTGATCTCTTCTAAAGAGAATTCTTCCACTAACAGATTAGCATATTCCATTGGAATCCTAGCAGGATTATCAATATTTAGAGAAACAGAGGAGTTATCTGGTGGGCCAAATAAGTTTTTGTAGAAAGAAGTGATATATTCCATCAAATTCTTATCTCCTTCTATCACCCCCTCCTCTTGTTCTAACCTAGAGATTTTTATTCCTCCTAAGTCTCCCATTTGCTTTGGCATGAAAGAATTTGGTATTGCTGTCTCCCTCCAGCAGTTCATCAATTTTGGCTCTCTGTTTCCATTTAGCTTCTTCTTGTTTGAGCAATCTATCAAGCTGGGCCCTCAACTCAATCTGTTCCTTTCTATCAGCAGCTGTAAGGCATTAACCTCACAATTTTTATCAATGATATCTAATTTGAGTAGAATATCTTTCTTTAGCTCCACATAACAAGCATTCATATTTCTGTTCCACCCTTTAAGTTTGGGTCTTAACATTCTAAACTTCCCCAGCAACCTGTCTATGCTGTCTCCTTTGATGGAAGAATCATTCCAAACTTTCTGAACAATTTCATCAATCCCCTCCCTCATAAACCAAGCATTTTCAAATCTAAAGATTGGTTCTATTTTTTGGAAATCCCCAGAATCCAAATAAAGAGGAGTATGATCTGATTTCTCCCTAGTTAGGGCTGTTACTTGGGTTAAGGGGTAGACCTTTTCCCAATCAGTGCTACATAGAATTCTATCTAGTTTCTCAAACGTGGGATTCAGCATACAATTACCCCAAGTAAATTTCCTCCCATTCATATCCAATTCTCTCACCCCAGCCTGTTCCAAAATGGCATTGAAGAGAAAACTCTAACGTCCAGGGGATCGTGGTTTATTTTTCTCACTGGCTTTCCTAATAATATTAAAGTCCCCTCCAATCAAAATAGGGTTGATAGAATTTTGGAAAACTCTGGACAGCTCAGCCAGGAACAAAGCTTTCCTCTCTGGTTGTGCCTCACCATATATCACCACTAGGTCCCAAATGAACCTTTTTTCAATATCTTGGACTGTCATTTTAATATGATAATCCCCCTCATCCTGAGAAATTATATCTAGTGTGGTATAATTCACACCCAGTAGAAGGCCACCAGATTTCCCCCTAGCTGGGGTGAAATGCCAATGGAAATCCCTCCCTGCACAAACTTGTTGTAGATCATTTCTGGAAAATTGTTGTCTCATGGTCTCCTGCAGACCCAGAAAGTCAACTTTCATATCCATAATCATCTCTCTTAAAAATCTTTTCTTAATATCACCCCCAAAACCTCTCATATTCCAAAAAATGCCCCTCATCTTTTTTCTTTTTCTTCCTATCTGAGAGTTCTAAATTTCTGACAACTGAGGCAATTTTAACTCCAGAACCTCTAGTAGTTTTGCCTTTTTTCTTTTCTCTTTTTGATGAGAAAAGTCCCTTCACTAATTCCCACTCCTCATTCTCCTCTTCCTCTTTTTCAATTTCTTCATCTTCTAACAGATCTAATAGAGAATATTCTCCAGTGTCAAGAAAGTCATGCTCCTCAGGCATGTGGTTTTGCTTCTGTTTATTATTATAATCAGTTAGCCACATATCAATTCTAGCCTGTTCAGCCATTTTAATCAATTCCAGATTGTGATTGACAATATCAGGTTTAGATCCTAAGCTAACCCCAACCCCCTCAGCAATCTGCTGTAAAATATCAATAGGCCTAGATATGACATCAGAAGGAGAATACTCACCATAGTTGTTCTTCTGTGCCACTCTCTCTTTAGCCAGTTCAGTGATCTTTTTGTCTTCCTTGCCTTTCAACCTAATGCATCTTCTCAATTCTTCCTCATCCTGGGATTCCAACCCTCCTATGCCAGCCTTTTTGATTTTGGTCTCAAAGGATTCAGTTTCCTGACTGGCAGTATAGTCCACAAGCTCCATATATCCCAGGCCCACTGCCTGTTCCATTAGTTCCAGCTCTGACATACCTTCCCCACTATCTTTATTATCTTCTGCTACTGCTCCCTCTCCTGAATTCTCCCTCTCATCTTCACTCCCAAGCTGCTTTTCCCCTGATTGAGATCCTCTCACATCTTCACTGACCTTCAGGTTTATCTGCAGAAGTTCATGTTGTCTCTTAACTTCCCTTTCTAGTGATTTCCTAATAATATCCATTTCCTTTCTCTTTTTTTCCTCCAACATCAGTTGGGCAGTCTGCCTTGCTGCCAACTCCTCTGCTTTCTGCAATCTAACTTTTAAACTTTTTCTTCTCCTTGTCTTTCTCCAGCAGTTCCCACCTCTGCCTTGTCCTTGAGCAACTCATCTTTCTGAGGTACATCCCCTGTCTTCAGAATCACTTGCTCATACTGCTTTAGTCCCAAACTTCCTAAACTAACCAATGACTTTGCAGGTTCAGATTGTTTACTTTTTTTCTGCACCTCCTTCTCCCTCTGTGCATCATGGCTCTCTAAGTCCAGATAATCAAAGGTTTTCCTTTTATTTCCCTCCTCAAACTTGTACCAACCTTGTTCAGCAACTGAATCAAACTCAAAACCTATATCATACAGCAACAAGTCCTTGGTAGTGATTTCTGTGCCAGCAGGAACCTTATGCAAGTCCCTTACTCCCTAGAGTGAATATGATCTACATCCACTTCAACCACTGGCCCCAAAGCTGAACCAATCTCACAAACTCCCAAGTAATGTCTCAGATTATCAGGGACCCCCCATATCTTAATCCAGATTGAGTGTAGCTTCCCTTTAGCCCTGTCATCTGGACTCCAGAAATCAACCTCAACCATGGCACCAGTGCCCAGCAAAGTGAATTTGCCAAAGTTTTTCAGCTCCACCAATTTGGCTTTACTAGGAAATCTCATAAGAAAGGTTGTAGGACTCTGGAACTTGGCTCTCCATGTCCATCCCCAGTCAAACATCTTGCTGAAGCCATAGGCCACTGTGGTATCATTCAGCTGTCCCTCATGAACAGTCACCTGGGCCATAGGATTGATGTGCTCAACAGCTACAATTTCCTTAGTGTTCTGCACCAAAAGACACCCCAAACCCCTGGCTCCATATCCCACATATTTAGCAACTGGCTTAGGCTGCTTTAGAATGGTGCATTCTTCAGTGTTATGAGATGGTCTTTGGCACACCACACAGAAAACCTTATTTTTGCAATCACTCTTCACATGCCCCTGTTCCTTGCACTTCACACAAAAGAGCTCTTTTGGATTTCCAATCTCCTTCTTCTTGGCTGTTTCCTTTTGTCCTTCCACTCTGGTATTTTCTTGTTGCAGTAAGGTCTCTTGTTTTGGCATGTTGGACAGTAGGAATTGATACTGCTGTACCAATTGTTCCTGAGGCACAAGACCAAACTGTCCCAGTCCCATCCCCACTGGCACAAGCTGAGGAAAATTACTGTTGCTCATCACAGGGAAGCCACCTGCCAACTGGACTGGCCCCCCTGAATTCCCAAATTTGCAGCAATCCCAGAACCACTTTCTTGTCTGTTTTCATTCCCCCCAACCTGGAATCTCTCCTGTTGATTTCCCCCTCTTTCAGAAGCAAATCTGCCAAACTTATTGTCTCCTTCTCTTCCACTTCCAGCAGAATTTCCATCCCCACCAGAGCCACTGCTATTCGTCTCAGATCCTTCTCTGAAACCCCCCTCTTTGTTTCTCCAACCATAACCATCCACCTCTCTCTCATCCTGTCTGTTGAAACCTCTCCCAAAATGCTCAGATCGACCGTGGAAATTACCTCTCCCTCCTTGATAGTTTCCCCTTCTAGGCCTTGGCCTCCAACTCTCCTGCCTGTCAGCCATGTCTTCTTCTTCTCCCCAGGATAGTCCTCCTTCCACCACCTCTTCTTCTTCACTGGTCGCCGCCAAGATCCCTCTAGGGTTTGGGAGGTGGAGGAAATCGGGATCAGGGACGAAAGTTGGGATCCCTCCTTTATATAGGCCCTCGTCTCCACTGTCAGTATCTGGGCTTCTTTGGGGCCATCCATTATTGGGCCACCCTTGACCCAGGCCCATCTGATCCACTTTCTCTCCCCTCACACTAGTCCCCCCCTGTTGCCTGCTCCCCCCCAGCACCTGATCCTTCTTTAGCAAAGCAAGCTTGAAATTCTGCCATAGCTTCTTCTAAACTGACATTCACTAGAATAGTATCTATTTTCATATCATTATCAGGTGAAAAGGTAACACACCCAGACATGCCCCTCTCAATATCCTTATTGTTATCAATCTCAACAACCTCACACATATTATCAATATCTGACAGATATTCAGGGAATCTAGGAAGATCCCAAACCTTGGGTATCTTATCCCTAATTCTAATAAGTGCCATATCCATTTTCTGTTTATGAAAATCCCCCCAATTAGGTGAGTCGATATGAATCAACCCACTCTGAACTGTCTCATTCCTATTTTTTCCATCTCTAAGCAAAAGACTCTGGACATAATTATCCATCCTTTTCCTCAATCTACGATTAACACGTCTAATTCGACATTGGATATCAATTTCCCCCTGACCATCCCCATCATCACAGGTGTAAGCCAGGTACATGGAAGAAGTTCGATGGGTCATACCTGAACTGTCTGATTCCTCGTCAGAAACATCGTCTGAATCCTCACTAGCTAGCACCCAGAACCGGTTGCCAGCTAGTGAGGAATTCAGGCTCTGTTTCCGGCGAGGCGTGCTGAGCGACGAGGCGCTGGATCCTCCGAGGTTGATGAAGCCACGGCTAGGCGAGCGGAGCGACGCCGCACCCCCGCCGTCTCCTGCGGCGCCTGATCAACCGGGTCTTCGCGAATCTCGATCGGAGCCATAGCCGTCCCCGGAGCAGGAAGGGCTAGCACCCCTCCCGCGGGCGAAGCGCCTATTGCCTCATGGCGGGGGCAAGGTTTGCGGTCGCGAAGATGGTGAAGGCCACCCACTTCCTCGCCACCGCCCTCACCGGCGAATCCGCCTGATCCGCCGCCCACAGCAGCACCTGCAGCGGGGGCTTGCGTCCACCTCGCCCAAACAGAGATCTCTCCTCCGTCTCCGTCAGGTTCTCCACGATTGCTTCCGCCTCCGCGTACATCTCGCGTTTGCTCAAGTACCACGCCCCGATCTCCCTCAAGCGGATCCGCATGCGCGCGTCCCTGCCCGCAAATCTGCACATCTTCTCCTCGCTGATCTCCACCATCTCCGTCATGCGCTCGAACGACCAGGGAGGAAGTTGGGGCAGGCAGGGAGAGGAGGGTGGAATGCGGAAACGTCTGACCAGATCTCGATCTGAATCTTCTCTCCACCTTAACTGCACCCCCACCAGCCACAATTTCTCCGTCGCCGTCTCCCGATGCAACCCCCCCGCCGGTGATGTTCTCCTCGATGCGCGCAACGTGGCAGGGGAACGCGACCGTGGCCCCCGGGCTCAAAACGAACCCGCCTCCCGTGCACCCGCGCTCGTCAACCAGGAATATCGTCGCGGTGTGTGGGTGCACCACCACCACGCCACGGTGGATTTTAGGCCGCGCCACCGATTTGAGATCGGCGGCGAACCGCACCGACCACCGCGCCGCAGCGGCATCTCGCAGCGTGTCGAAGCGGCATCCTCCAAGATCTCCAATTTAGTGCAAAAATGAGAAAACGAGATCTAAAAAGGAAATGCATATATAGTATTGGGTTGATGATCTTTCAAATCGTGTAAAAAGTTTTAATAAAATTTACATTTGTGATAGAAAATAAAAACTATTCGCTCCAGTCTGTCCCAGCGCACAGATCACAACAAGAATAGGAGGGCGGGATAGAGCGTGTACCTGAGCTGGGATACAACTTTCCCGAGCTTGAAAATAATGATCTGATTGTCGTCTGAATCAGAAAAATCATAAGCTACATTTCACTAGAACCTATTAGGACGATAGAAGACAGTAGCGAGGGACCCAGTGGAACCCTAGCGCTGCTTCAGGATCAGACGCCGGCTTTGTTCGATAACTCGGTTTTAATCATGTTGGGGAAGGACTAATGGCGTAATCAACATAGCAAATGAACCCCGGGCTGGAGAGATTGCAGTTCAGACCAGAGCAACCTCGACAGAACATATGTAAGAAGAAACACAACGGTTGGGGTACCAACTGCATGCAGAGTTCTACACAACTTAGCACCCAATACCAATAAGCTTAACTTTCACAAACAAGGTATAATTGCATAGTGCCAAAGTTCATTAGCAACTGCTAATATGCTCATTAGCTGAACTGACGGAGAGTAACACCACATATCAGCGAACACAATTAATCAACTAGGATAGGCATGTAGAGTGTACCACAACTTTCACAATACATAAATGAATTGTTCAACAGCTGGTTAATCAAGGATATTTTGCAGAAGAAGAGTAGACCAACAAACTGTAACCTCCATCTTGCAGAAAATAAGGTCACACATGTCAGTACTTCTTCCTGACGCTTGCATCTCAAATTCGACTGTACATTGTGCAGAAAACCCATCCCGAGAGGCCTCCACGGAAACAATCAGTTTCCCCTCTGGGTAATCTACAGAGACAACACGCCTCACAAGCTCAACCACACCATCAGACTTGGTAGGCAGTTTTCCATCTTGAAAATCAAGCAGCACCACTTGCCCTCCTTTTACACTCTCGGTATTGCAAGCAACCAGCCCCGCACACTGATCAGGCCATGACCCATAGACAACTCGGACACCCACAGTGGCCTCAACTGACGAAGGCAGCATTGCCAAATCAAGCTCAAGCGTGCAGCGCTTGCAGGGAATAGGTCTTCGTATCACATGTTTAGAAGGATCAAAAGGAAAAAGTTGATGGAAATCCGAAAATTTGTAAGTCAGCACTTCATCTTCAGACTCTTTTTTGCACTTTACCTTTAACTGAACATCAATGAAAACCATGTCAAGTAACCAAATGGCACGAGACGGGCCTGTTAAGCGCAAAAATGGATCCTGCAATGCAAGCATCACAATAAAAATTAATTAGTTGCCTGCCATACTATTAAAAAGAAGTTGAAGCAGGACGCACAAAGTGATTGTAGGTCTAAATAGCACTAGGCTACTAGCAGGCAGTAAGAGAATTAAGTTAACACAAATAGGCACACAGAGAGTTGTAGCCACGCTCATTCACCTTCTGAGTGAGGGTTTGGCAGTTATCCTTGGTGCATCTGAAGAGATAATTTACTTTAGGTTCTACCGAGTTCCTGAAAGCAACAGAGCCATAAACCTGCAGTGGCCAGCTGAGACCATATTTTAGGCCGGTGACTTTGATGGAGAAGATCTGCAAGGATTTCCTGGGAACACCATATTGAGAATCTGCAAGGAAAAAAGCTAGGTTAAGAAAATTGAAAAAAAAAGGGAAATTAAACTATAGATGTACTAGTGGATACTCCATCGTCCCTATTTATGTGGCACACACGTATTTTGAGATTCAACTTTAATAACCAATAACATGTGAGCTAGGTGTTATCCATTTGATGCGTAATAATAGTTTCCAACGGTATAATTTCCATGACATAGTTATTGATTGTATTATATTGATGAAATTGATGGTCAACGTTTAATCATGGAAAATGACGGTGCCATGTAGATAGGGACAGAGGGAGTAACAAACTAGCTCATTACCAGGGAAAACAATTGAATATACTCTCATCCATGGTAAAAGATAGGATATCAATGCATCCAGGGTCTTTAATCTAATGCTAGAGTATCCTGTTCCTAGTTCGATATGCAAAGCAAACTCGGTTTCTCTACTCTCTGGTCTTTAAAACAATGTTATGGACTGGATTTGTGGCCCTTCTTCAAGGGGAATGGGTTCTAAAACTAAATCTCAATTGGAAGAGAAACATACAATATTAGTTTGTTATTACTCCCTCTGTCAAGTCTCTGAAACGTCTTATATTTGTTTACAGAGGTAGTAGTAAACAACAGCATACTCCCATCCATGGTAACTAGATCGGATATCGACACATCCATCTATGGGATGGGTTGGTGTCCTATTCCTAATTTGCTATGCAATTGCAAGGCAAGGAAGGTCTAGGCTATAATGGTATAAATTGGGATGTAAAATAAATCTACTCCCTCCGTCCGAAAATACTTATCGGAGAAATGGATAAAAATATATGTATCTAGCTTTCTTTATCCATTTAGACGGAGGGAGTAGTTCTCAGAGATATCTCAATTAAAACATAACATACTACTAGTGGTACAATAAAAAAAAGGTCACTTTTCATTATGTTCCTGCATCCATCTTCAAGAAATCACAAAGGTAAGCCGATTTCTTGCATCGATCTCAAGAAATCACAGAGCCAACCCGGTTTCCTGCATAGATCTCAGGAATCCACAATGCCAAAGCCGATTTACTTCGTACATCTCAACAGATCACAGGCCAAATTGAGCGCCGGGGGATCTATCGGAGCTAGGTTTATTCGTAGCTTCATTCATCGGAAGAAAATTTGGAGTCAAGAATTTCTTACCTGCCGCGACGGGGGAAGGAGAAAGTAAGGAACAAAAGGACCTGCTGCCTTCACGGTGTTCCTCGATCTCCTGCTCCCCATATGTCCGCTTGTCCTTAATCTCCCAGTCTTTACGAAGTTGCTCCTCCTTCTCCTCCTCCTTCTTCTCCATCAACTCGATGTACTCTCTGAAGCTCTTCACCCCCGCCAGCTCGCTGTCGCTGAGCTCCATCTGCGGCGCGCCGCTCGACCAATCAGGGTTTCTTGCTTGGGGTTTCCTCTCTGCTGCTATTGCGGCCGCTCAATCGATCTGGTATGTCTTTTTTCTTCCTTCTTTTCTCCGATTTGGATCACGCCCCAGTCCGCCCCGTCAATGTCGGGCTCGCCAAAAAAATGGTGAAGGAATCTGCCGCCACGGCGGTTTCACCGACTAGTGAGCGCGAAAACTGAAGGAAGCTGCCGGAAATTTGGCGTCGCGAAAACGTTGGTTTCAATCCAAACGGCCGTACGAGGGCAATTGACGGTTATTATTCCAAACAGAACCAAGGTGCTCGTCCGACTCCAACTTGTACACGCGCGTGGCAGGTCTTTTTTTATGAAGGTGGCACGGCCCAATAGGGTCCAATTACCCGGCTTGAGTACTTTTTCGGGGCAATTCCTATTTAGCGCTGCAGGCGCCGGTTAGCAAAAACAGTAGAAACCGGCGCCTGCAGCAGGATCTCGTGGGCTGGCCCATCTTTCATCTTTCGCTTTCTAAACTCTATGGAAAACCGCAAAAACACAGCGCAAGCTAGGATTCAAACCCTGCATCGCTGGTTATCAGTGATCGTGGGGTGACCAACCGAGAAACGCAGGTCTGGACGCAGCGGCAGCTGCACGCGCGGCATCCACGGCGGGAGGACCTTCGCGATTCGCACCAAGCTGGCATGCTTTCTAGAGTATAGGCTGTCGATGGACTGCGTTTTTCAACGTATATGCGTATTTAGGAAGGCCCAGGCTGACAGTACTTTCTGACACCAAGAAGGACGCGCTCCAAAATGGCAGTCGAAGACGACAGCTGCACGTACCACGGCTATTTAAGCACCATGCACCTATGTATGCATCGCTCACTTGCACACGTCTTAGTACACGCCCTGTTCTACTTCTCTTCCACACAAACCCATCCATTACAGCTGTTCCGAGATGTCCAGAGTTCGTCCCATGCTCGCCGGATCCGGACCACACCACCGCCGCTGCCATTGATCTTGTGCCCAAGGTACCAGGATTAGGTGGTTTGTGTCTAGAACAGACCGCAACGCGAGCATCCATTTCTACAAATGCCCGAACCAGGCTGCAAGCAATACTGAATATCCATTTCCCTCAGTTGATCAATTTCATGCAGTTTTTGATCACCCATTTTTTTCATATATGTGCCAGCGGTGCGATTTAGTTCAAAAATAAACGTGAAGGACCAGCAAGATCTCGAGGACCAGGCGCATAACAGTTTTGGATCAAAAATAGATGCCGTGCAAGCAGCAGGCAGCGTGTTGCATATTTGTTTCGTGGGGCAAGAGAACGAACGTAACTCCACCGGGGAAATCTTATTTAAATTATTATTTTTATCCACATTTGCTTAGCCCAAGACAGAGTAGAGGCACGCATGCGTGAACCACCGACGCGCAGAGAGGCCTGTGCACTGCCGTGCACGCCAGCGGCCGCATAGTCGAAAAAGGACCGACCCCACGCCAGGTCCCCACATGGTAAAAAGGGTCACTGCGCCCTGCGGTGCTGGTCCTTGCGTCAGGTTTGTACCACACCATGCGAGCCCACGGAGCACACGTGGCCACGAGTATTGATTGTATACGGCGATGTATGCCGAAAATGCTTATGTGAGCCCGAGCTCACAGGGTCTCGGAATCAGGACCATTTATATATCTTGCGATGTGTGTTACAGTCTGTATAGTATCAGGTATATGCTCCTGCCTGTTTTTCAGCGAAATAGGACCTGACCCACTGCTCAGTTCACTCCGTGAGTTAGCAACGCGGCAGATCAGACCGAGGATGACGGATTGGACCATTCCATTGTACATTATGTTCCAACTGAGCCGTTGTGCTCATTTATGGCCCCACGGTTGGCAGGTCCCAATCTTCTCCAGCACTTCTCCTCGTCCATCCTCTTTATTAGTTGGGGATCCAACACAGCCTCTTGCAATTTTCCTGAAATGAACAGCAATTTGTTGCCTCAATATGGCGAGGAAGACGTGCATTCAGTGAGGTATCAGCACATGCAACGTACCTGATTACAATAGCATTCCTTTGAGCATTCTTCAGTCCCGGTCAAGGAAGATGCAGTCCCAGACCCTTTTGAATCTGCCATTAGGACTCTCACACCTTTGAATTGTTGTGAGCTACTCCATGTGGTTGGACGCAACCCCCATTTGTACACACTCGCCAGTCGCCACCCTCCAACACCTGACAGAACAGTTGCCATCCGCATTTAGTTATGCCCCTAGTTCAGCAAGCAAACAGATAGGTACGTCTATGAGAGGCTGGCAGATATACTGCAAAATCAATTCAGCCTGTGGATGTTTATTCAGTTGTCTTAGTGCAAAAATTGTCATACATAATTTAAATGCATTTTTGCTCTTCACACCATCCCTATGCATGATGTACGTACACTCTCCTTCAGCGTGTGGTCATACATGATAATCAACAACCACTTCAGCAGCACTTTCAGAAAAATCTTCATAAAATTCAGAGCATACACTGCTGACAGAAACAATACACATATTTTGTTACACCAAGTACTCAATTAGGAATAGTTCAAGATATCACAGGTTCTTTCACAACTAAAAGGAGGACTTGATCATTTAGCATTGCCTAATTCTTAAACTTCCAGTTTGTTAGTTCAGCCTTAGTTCTGCATTCTTGTGGCAATTGTTCCGGCGGTGGCCTTCAATGCCACAGTTCTTGCATCTCGCCGGCTTACGAGGCTGTTTGGGTACATCCCCACTCCCCCCCCCCCCGGGGCTCTGGGCAGGTTGTGCGTTTGTGCCCAGAGCAGATTACATAATTAACGGACAAAACAACATCTTAGCACTATGGTTCAACACATAACTTGATCGTTGCAAAAAGAGCACATATCCCGATAACCATGTCATCTAAATCACCTTTAGGATGTGGTTGCACAGCAGCCCCATGTGTGCAAACTGCCCACACTGACAGACAAATTCATCACCTCCTTCCATAATTGTTACTTTGTATGAAGTTTTACACCTTTTTTCTCTCCATGTTGCATCTTTATGTATTGCAACACAGTTTTTACCTTTATCGATCTCCTCCACCTGATATGCACCACACTCATACAATATATGTCCGAATTGCTCAAACATAGCCCTAGTGTATATTTTCCCAGCATGCCTCTCGGTAGCCAAATTTGCTCGCATTAGCGGCCTCCCCTGGAAAAAGTAAACAAACGATTATCAGTACCTCGTATCACTTATTTGTTTTGTTTGTAACTAAACTATACCAATTGTTATCATGTACACGGTGCTTACTATTGTTGTCCGCTTCTCCTCATAATTCTCTTCTGCTTCCCGGTCAAACATTAAGCTCATATACTTCCTGACAAAGATACGCATTGGGCTTCCAGGAGGCACATAGTTCTTCAGCATGTGGTTAGCACTTTCACTCCGTTGCGTACTACTCATCTTTGCACAGAAGACTCCCTTGAAGTATGGCTTCGCACACTTGGGCCTTACCTCGTACAAATTTGTCATATAATTGTGGCTCTTCAGGTTGTATTTCTCTATGAGGTACTTCCATCCTTCCTCAAACTCATCTATAGTTCACATGTGATTAACAACCTTGTGGTACTCTGGACCGAAATCACTATTTTTAGAGTACAACAGACCAAGTGACTCTTTTGCCTTCTTTAGCACATGCCACTTGCATCATCGGTGAGCTGTGCCAGGCATCACATTCTTTATGGCAACCTCCATAGCCATGTTTTGATCAGCACAAGTTTGAAGTTGATGTGTATTAGATTTTCAGGATTTACATCATTCCACTGCATCGAAATTGAGCTAATATCAATTCACTTTTTGATTACCTGTCAGGATTGTTTGTGGTGCATTGCCACCCATTACCCTAATAAATTCAGAGAATACCCACTCAAATGTTTCAACTGTCTCACTTCGAACCAACACTCCCGCAAGGATAATGCTCTGAAAATGATTGTTCACCCCCTCAAATAAACCAAAAGGCATGTCATAGAGGTTCCCCGGTAGGCTGTATCAAATGTAACAACATCACCAAAGAAACTGTATTGCGGCCGGCTGTTGCCAGTAGCCCACATCAGAGTGCTGATTCTGCCTTCATTGTCAGCTTGAACTCGATATGTAAACTGCGGGTCCTTTGCACACAGCTCTTGAAATACTTCCATTGTTTTCCTCACATCATCCTCGGACTGATCACGGCTTATCTTTCCGCACAGATTCCCGCAAAGCTCTCTTCGTGAAAGGTACATTCTCCATCTTCCTAAAGAAGCTACTGATAATGCTGTACACCTTGGCAAGATTGACATTATTTTGACTTAGCTGCTTCACAAGGTTCCTACTGTACTGATCAATATGTTTGTGTGATGGCCAGCGCAGTGTCTGTCCATACGTGTGCGACAATGCATGGTTGTGCATATCCCGATGCTTAGCTATGTACCACCCACTATCCTTGGAGCACAACAGTCTTATGAGTGCCGGACATTGACAGCGACAAGACCGTGTATTGTCAACGATTGGCTTCCCCTGAGGAATGAAACAAACAAACAATGCATAGTTAGTACAAATCATCTATTGCTATTTCCTTACATAAGTAATAATCAGATGTGGTAATTTGTACAATGATTTATCTTACCTCACATCCACACACTATCTCTTGCATGCACTTCGTCCGGTTCACATTCAGCCTGCTCTTTCCATATCTAATGCCAAATCCTTTCTCCCACGAATATAAAATTTTAAAAGTCGTAGGCTTCACCAAGAGTGTCGAAACTTGTTCCTATCTTTTGGAACTATGACAATGTCCCATGGATCCTCTGCAAATTGCCGAACGGTCTTTTCGAACGCTGTCACCCTGTCTGCATGAGGAGCCCTGCCTGGAGCAGCAGCACCCACACGCACTCTGCTCCCATGTCAAAACAAGCACAAAATGAGAGGTTGGTTCAGTTTGCTGAAACTGAAATATATCTAACTGACATAGTAACCAGCTTACTGTCAGATTTCCATTCAAAGATAATTTGCATCGCAAGTTCGTATAAATGAATTGGATGCACATACCAACTATAGTATATGACGTAGGAAAACAATATTTAGATTCTGTACTGAAACTATTAGATTATCCTAGTGTCCACATATATTTTATCATCTTATTGTACTACTGGAAGTGCAATTCATCATGCATTTCAACAGCGATCGTTCGTACCTTTGTGTCCAGCCTGGGGTTTTTGACTTTTTGGGTCCAATTGTTCTATCAATTGCTCTGAACACTGAGCCTTGCCTGCACTTCCTGCCTCTGCAGCGGCGTCTTCAGGGCAGTTCTGGCCGTCCGCACTTGAAGCTGCCGTAGGCAGCTCAACCTCTGTCGGCGCGCTCACCGGGAACCGCATCGGCTCCATATTGTTGTTATTTTCATTCACCTCCTCTAGCAGTGTTCTAGATAATCCACACAAATTTTCGGTAAGGCAAAAGTGCAGTCAGTCGGAATAAACCGAATCCAGCGAAATCAGCAAGGGGGTAGCCATCCAGATTCTGACCTGTTTATAGGTTGCATCAGGAACTCCATGCCCGCCGGTGAACTTCCGAGCTTCCTGGATAGCGTAGCCACTGTCGGCGCAGTAGATTTCGCCGCCGTCCCGCCGCCTGGGAAGAATACCTAACCCGACTTATCTGCCCAAGCACCAAGCGGCCCACCTAAACGCATTTACTGCATACTCTGATGGTGCTACCGGAACCCGGTGATCTGGGCCACGGATCAGGACTGTGGTGACATCTCGAGCCACGGCTCGGGGCTCTCTCCGCCGACGACGTTGAAACTTCCGTTCACCAGGGCCCATATGTCAGGCCAGTATATGGGCGTATATCATTTTTTCCACACTCCGCGTGAGCCCACCGACTGATTCCATTCCATGCATCGAATCTTACAGCAATTCTGGATGGGTGTGATTCCGGGCTCCTGTGAGCTCGTGATCAATTGCTCCGCGTCCGATGTATGCATCGTTTATGGGTTTCTCACCTATTCTGTGCGCGCATCACCTCGGCGCAGCGGGCGGCTGGATATCTACGTCCAGCTGCCGCTGCGTCCAGGACGGCCGCTCTCGTGACCAACCCGACTACCTCACTAACTATGATAGCAAACACGTTTTTCATCCATTTCTATCTTCCTTTTTTTCTTTTTTTCTTTTTTCTCTGTTCTTTTCTTTTTCTTTTTCCCAATTCGTAATTGTTTTCTTTTAAATAGATGAACTGGTTTTCAAAATCCATGAACTGTTTTTTTAAAACTCTTGAACCTTTTTTCAAAATTGATGAACTTATTTTTCAAATCTCATGAACTTTTTCATTTTTTTGAAATTTTTCTCAAAATCGATGAACTTTTTTCAAAATTGATGAAATTTTTCCAAATCCGATGAACTTATTTTTTAAATTTGATGAACTTTTTCATTTTTTTGAAATTTTTCTCAAAATCGATGAACTTTTTTCAAAATTGATGAACTTTTTCCAAATCTGATGAACTTTTTACAAATTGATGAACTTTTTTTCAAATTCAACGAACTTATTTTATTCAAATCGATGAACTACTTTCATTGTTCGATGAACAATTTTGAAAATTGATGAACTCTTTCGCATCTGTGAACTTGTTTTTGAATACATGATCTTTTTTCAATTTAGATGAACTTTTTCCAAATTCGGTGAACTTTTTTGAAATTCTATGAACTTTTTTATTCAAATTGATGAACTAATTGTATTGTTTGATGGACATTTTTTGAAAATTGATGAACTCTTTTGAATCTGTGAACTTTATTTTGAATACATGAACTTTTTTGATTTGGCGAACTATTTTTTGAATACGCGAACTTTTTTTTGCATGTGCATGAACTTCATTTGTAATATGTGCACATGTTTTTAAATAATTGGAAAATCTAAATGCTACAGTGTAATGCAAAATTAATAGTGCGTCTATATTTCTATTCTTTAAAATTTTCTCGCTCTAAGGGAGCACTACAACTTGGTTGGTCAAGTGGTTAGCCTCGCTCTTTAGAAGCGCGAGGGAGCGAGATCGATCTCAATTGAGAGGAGTTTTTCCGCCCGCCTTTTTTCGCGCTGCACCATTGTGGGCCGACCCATGCAGCCGCGGCTGCAGGCGCCGGTTAGCCTGCGCGCGCTGAAGGCGCTGACTAGGAGTTCCCCTTTTTCGGTGCGGATCACACTCAACATGAACTATCTAGTTAGGGCAGATCCATTTTGTCCGTGCGTGTCCGTTTGAATCAAAACGGACCAAAGCTTCGGCCCAACGCGCGGGCCCAAATTCAAACCGCATCCGGCTCGATATCCATCTAAACACATTTCAAGCCCAAATTTACGTTTGGTTTGCGTCTCACGGACATGAGACAGACACAACGCGTCCTCTCGATGTCCGTCGCGTTCCCATGTTGGCTGCCAACCACCACCCGCGGTCGTACTAAACACGACCACCTACCTCGGGCCCGCCTGACAGTGGGTGGAAGTTGTCGGTCGTCGTCCCTTTGAATGAAAGCGTGCGGCGGGGCTAGCCTCATCCACTTTCCTCTCCCATCCACATCCAGCCAAGTCTGCCCTCTCGCCGGCGACAGACAAATCCTAGCCACCCGCCCCGCTCGCCATAGGTTTTTTAAGCAAGGGCAAGGCAAGCTTGCCCCCGGCGCCAGTTCTTCTCGGATGTCGCTGCCACCTCGTCGCGGGAAAGGGAGCGCATGTACATCCTAGTGCACCAGCGTGGGGTGGCACTGGCAGTACCGACATGCGCTGCCCTACCCGGATGTCAACCTCCCGCATGGTTGGCATCTGGACCCGCAACGCATTCCGGTGTCGGCGGTGCTCCGATCGACGAAGGCGCATGCCGAGGAGGTGGGCAGGTGGCGAGAGATGAGCAGCAGAGGCACCCTGCCTGCACGCCAGATTCTCCCAACTAGGAGATCTTGTTCACGTTGAAGCACGAGTAGGAGCGCCTCCACGGCGTGCAACTCAACCCGTCGTCCCACCGGCGCTGCCAGAGGTCAAACCGGAGGAGAAGGAGGCCTACCAGACCACGTTGGAGACAGCCTTGATCTCGAGCATCTTGGCTTGCTTCTCCGCCTCCATCTCAAGCATCCTGGCTTGCTTCTCCGCGTTCATCTCAAGCCTCCTCCTTTGGATCTCTATGAAGGCGTTCATTTGCAATTCCTTGTCTTGCCAACACTTCTCCTCCCTTGTGTCCTTTTTGCTCATCATGCCCTCCATAGTTGCAAGCGAGGCGATCGACGCCGCATCGCGCTTGTCCTCCTTCTTGGAGTTGGTATTTCCCCGAGGTCGTGGCTTTTCACCCTCCCCAACCTCCTCCAGGGTTGCCTTCCCCCCCACACGCCATGAGGGCGACATATTGCGCCTTGAACTTCTTCTGCCTCTTGATGACCACCCAACAATGGAAGAGGTTGAAAGACTTGCCCTCACACTACTAGGGAAAAGCCTATACACAGAATCTTACCAGCAGCGCTCCTCAAAATACGACGCTCCTGCTAGTTAGCAGCAGCGCGTGCGAGCAAAACGCACTACTGAAAGGAAAATAGTAGTAGCGCGTGCGCACTAAACCGCGCTACTGCTCTAATTGCCAGGACCTCGCCATCCAGCTAGTCATAGCAATAGCGCCCTATATTGAACCGCGCTACTGCTATAGAAGTTAGCAGCAGCGCACTTCTGAAAAAATCACTATTGCTAAGTTCAGCCCACAAGTTTAGTCCCACCTTGCTCCGCTAACAGGGTGTTTACCACCTTAAATATGTTACTTCTGAAACTATCACAATCAGTTGGTCTTCACTGAACTCTATGTGTAGAATTTGTGGCCGCAATATGAGTCCTCTCCGGTTCCTACCGGAGAGGACTCATATTGACAATTCACATTGTACACAAAAAGATCATTGATGGCCAATGTATTTTTGCATTGACGTATTTTTGCATACTTACACTTAGCAGTAGCGCTTTTAACTGAAAAGCGCTACTGCTAGTCCAACTTAGCAGTAGCGCGCAACACTTCACAGCGCTACTGCTATTCAGATTAGCTACAGCGCATTTTGGCAAACACGCTACAACTAACCCTACCTTATCCCCACGCACGCGGCCGACCCTCTCTCTCACTCACTCTCCCCCTCTTAGTCATTCTCGCCCGCGTCGATAACCGTCATCGTGCATCGTCGCTGCCGCCTTCGTCCGTCCGCCGCCGAGGTACTCCCTTCTTCCGTCCCTCTTCCTCTCACCACGCCCTCCTCCCTCCTTCTCGCACCACGCCCTCCTCCCTCCGCCTGCGGACACCCCTCCCCCTCCCTCCTCCACCGGCAGCCCTCCTCCCACCGCCCTCGACCTCACCGCCGCCACCCGAGCCCACCCAGCACCGCTGCCTCCCGATCCCGATCACGATCCCGCCCTCGCCGCAGTAGATGTTAATTTAGGGTTCATAGATAATGATTTTTAGTAGTTGAACTAGTTTAGTTTTAGTTGAACTAGTTTAGTTTTAGTTGAACTAGTTTAGTTTTAGTTGAACTAGTTTAGTAAGTAAATTAATAAACTAGTTGAACTAGTTGAATTAATAGAACTACTGTATTTTTAGTAAGTAAATTAATAAACTAGCTGAACTAGTTTAGTTTTAGCTGAACTACTTTAGTAAGTAAACTAATATAACTAGTTGAACTACTTTATTTTTAGAAAGAACTAGTTTTTTTCTATTTATAGTAAGTTTATATTGAGTAAGAACTAGTTAAATTAATAGAACTAGTTGAACATGTCATATTTGTTGTTATTTTTTTAGTTTAAGCAATTATTTGGGATGTATTAGTGATAACTTATAGGTTTTTGCTTTTGCATAAATCAAGGAGCCCCTCCATCATCCCCGCCGTCGTCCCCGTCACCGACCCCCTCTGACCTCGAGGTGAGACCTGCCAAATCTCCATTTATATCTTGTGTTGCTCATATAGGATATGTGGTTGCCCAAGTGGCCGGTCATGTTCAGGTAACACCTCCGAGTGGCCTATGTTTTACCAGAGTGTTGATTAATTTCCGTTCCGGCAAATTTCAGGTGCTCGATATGTCCTTTTTTAGCAAAGGTCATGCCGGATTTTTCCGTGAATTCTGGCATGACTTGTGCTAGAATATGTAGGAAATATTGAGTGGCCTGGATTTTCTCGAAAAATAATAATCTAATTTAGATTTTTAGTTCATATATTTAATTATACAAGTTTAATATTTGAATTATGAACGTAGGAAATGTCGTACTCGGACGACGACAGTTTCCCGGAGGAGTGAAGCTGGTGCCACGACGATCGAGGTATGTGCGACAGGTTCGTTGAGCTGAACGAAGATCGGCGCTTCAGCATTAAGCTTGAGGAGACCTTCGATTTTGAAACGGTACGCAACAATGACAAGTGTTTTTTTCGTAATTAAGCATGACTTCAACTATTTCAACGTCTAATTTTCATCTTTTACAATTCGACTAGCTTATCCCATGCCATGCAAGACGCTATATCTTGGAGAGGATGGGTTTTGAAGACCATGAAAATTTTGAAACAAAGAAAATACACCTAAGGACCCATCATGATATGGATTTTGAAGTAAATCTATGCAATGCTTAGAGCGTAACCCATTTTGGTTGCCAAAATTGGGAAGCACTTTGCAAAATGTATGGTTTTTATGAGGGTATGATTGTCACCATGGATCTTGGTGATCCTGACATCGAGCAAGACAATATGGACATTTGGGTCCTTGTTGATACGCTTCCCATTCTACCGCTATGTGAGTTTCTCAAACATAGTTATTAACTAATTTATATTGTTTATTTCAAAATAGTTGACAACTTATTTTAATTCTTCAAAGACCGTGCGGAAGATGGTAGACAAAACCCACTACACCGATGGCTCCGAATTAACTTATAAGGAGAAAAATCATCTGATCGCATTTTGTACTCTTCTTGAGGATTACAATACCTATTATCGAACTCCTCCAAATTATAGTGAATATGTGCCACTAGTGCACGTGTTGAACCACGGTAACTTCTATGGAGATACCCTGGTAAGATTTTTTACTATTACGACATCCGTGCATCTTTTGCATACTTCTAAAACTAGTACATCATTGCTAACTACAAAGTTATTACTATGTTTTTCAATAGAAACTCCCAATGGATTGTGTGCCTCATCTGATGTACCAGAATGGTCGCCTTACAGTTCTGAACATACTACCAGGAAAATCTAGGGAGCTCACCTGTGCATATCGGATTTGTAAAACCGGTGAACACATGCTCATCGAAGAATGGAAAAAATGTTTGGACATTTGCAAGGAGGTTCTTGGAAGTAACATTCAGCGAAAGGCAAGAATTGGAGACATGATAATCTTCATTCTCCATAATGGAGAGTCAGGGGCTATCTTGTTTTTTGCTATTTTACCTTAGTAAATGTAGTAGGTCCTAAGAGAATGTAGTAGGTCCTATGAGGTACAATATGTTTATTATGTGGTAATGTGTTAGAGTTGATGACGAGGAGTACTTGTGATTACGACTAGTGACCAATTTGCTATGTGATGTCATTGCTGAAAACGATGATCTTGAGGAGGTGTTATATGAAAATGATGTATTATGATGATAAGTTGTTAATGATATGATGATGATGATGATATTATTATATCATTGGGTGAAAGAACCGTGGATTAGTTTCAAGTGGATGGACATCCACTTGAAACTAGTCCACGGTTCTTTCACCCCGTGATGTAATAACTCATTATGATATAAAAACAATCTTTAAATTCCTGTTGTATGAAAACTTGCGTAAAGATGTCTGAATACAACATGAAATAAAAACTAAATAAAATACGAAATAATAGTAGTAGCGCGAGCAAGGAGAAGCACTACTACTAATTACCAGTAGCGCTCCTCTGGAGAAGCGCTACTACTAAGTCGATTTAGCAGTAGCGTGGGTCTAGGCACGCTACTGCTAAGCTTTAGCTGTAGCGCCGTACCAGTAGCGCTCCAGCCCGCGCTACTGATAGGCCTAAAATCCGCGCTATTGCTAGGCTTTTCCCTAGTAGTGTCATGTTGGCCTTGAATACCTCCAAAGCTTGGGATGCCTACAAATAAATAGCATGCAAGCATATGGGCAAATGGGCATGCAAATGGACACCCAAGCATAAACGAAAACGAAATCAGATAGACATGTATACCTTATCTTGCATGCCGATGCCGCTCATGGGGCGTGCCTTGATGGCCTCAAGGGTGGCACAAAACTTGTTGCACTCTTGTTGTATCACCCTCCATCGCTTCGAGAGGGACACCCACCTTCGCTTGCTTTGCATTTGGTACAACGCAAACTTCTTGAGTTCATGGTATTCGCGATGGACACGAATCCAAAAGGTTGATGCCTTTTATTCGGCGCCGATCTTGGGGTCTTATCCAATTTCCCTCCAACACTCACAAAGGAGCTTGTCCTCGGACGACGTGCATGCCTTCGTCCGCTTGCTTTTGCGCTTCGGCTTCGCGCTGGCTTGGTTGAGGAGCTCGTCCTCGAACAAAGGCTCCCCGTCGATGTCCATATCATCCTCTTCCTCGAGGCTGTAGTCCTCCGGGAACTCGTGGTCGAGCGGGAAGCTGCCCATGCCGGCCTGATCTTGCATGAAAGCGTCCTCTATGCCATCTTGATCATAGCTAGGTCGACGGCATGAATGGCGCTCGGCCATCTTCGCTTTGGGTATCCTCGGGATCGTAGGCAGCCGCGGCGACACCACTAGCGGAGGCAGACACCACTGCACCATCTTCGAAGATGATGTTCTTCTTGATGAAGCGGTTGGTCGTTTCGTCCTCGCCGGCCACCAGCATTCTGTCGAACAGGTTGCGTGCGCCGGGGAGCATGTCGGCTGGCATCTCCCGCGGGTGTTTTCTCCCTCCTCCAGAGGATGATGAACCGGCCACCGGCGTGGCGTTGAGGTCGATGGCCACGGGCTCGGGCGCAGGCGTGGATGTCGCCACCACGCTCACCTCCGGCGAGCATTCCCCGGAGAGGCGGGAAGCTTGCAGATAGACGTGGAAGCCGGGAATCGGCTACCTGGTAGACGCGTGCGGCGACTCTGGCAGCACTGTGCGAGGAAACACCGACGAGCCCGTGCTGGCCACGGCCACGGGGGCGCTGATGAGCCCGTGCTGGCGGTTCAACCCTAGGTAGATCAGGGCCTCCCTCGTTGCGGCGGCGACTCAGGCATTGGTTTCCTCCTGCTATGCGACGGAGAGGGGGCGATGGCCGCCGCTTTGTCCCTTGCGTCCGCCGCGTGCCTCCGGTCCTTCCTCTTCACCGACTGCACGACCCGCTCCTTAGGCGTCAGCTTCTTCTTCTTCTTCTTGGCGGCGCCACGATCTTATGGGGGCGTGGGGGTTGCCTTTCGCAGAGGCGGAGGCGAGGCTGGACGAGGCGAGGCCGGCGGTGGCATGGAGGGTCGGGGCGTCGTCGTCCATGGCTGGGAGCGCGAGCGGGCGGGAGGGTTTTGGGAAAGTGGAGGAAAATGGTGGCCGCTGTGCCACCGACTGGCGGACCAGGGGGAGAAGTAGGCGCACGTCGCCTGCGTCCGTTTTGTGTCCGCGGCGACGCAAATGAGTCTCAAATTTGGGTCTGGAATGGATCGGCTGGCAGACATAAAGCGGACACGCATCCGTTTGAGTCGGCGCGTTGGACCGACTTTTCTGTTCGCAGTGACCCAAACGGATACGCGCGGACGAAATAAGTCGGCGCGTTGGAGTTGCTCTAAGATGAGTCGGCATTTTTTTCATGCGTTAACACAATACTCCCCGCTATTCCATAAGATAAGGCACACAAATTTATGGTATTTATGAAAGCATAAGGATCTACTCCCTCTATTTGGAATTACTTGTTGTAGAAATGGATGTATCTAGATGTATTTTAGTTCTAAGATACATTCATTTTCGAGACAAGTAATTTCGAACGGAGGGAGTAGCATGTAAGAATGGGTATTGTTCTATTTATCCTGCAAAATACTTTGGTGTCATGTTTGTTCACTTATTTCTAAGCATTTTATAAGTGAAATTTTAGTCAATGTCCTGCATTGGCAACTGTGAAAAGTCAAATGTGCCTTATATTTTGGAATCTGGGGAGTCGCCTGCCATAGCATATAAGGAAAATAACATTGTGTGTAAAAAATGACTCGTTGGCTATAGAACCTAAACATTTTGTGCTCTTCCAGGCATCTGACCACATTGCAACTACATATGCTGAGCTCAGAGATGGTACTGCAAATGCAAAGGTGAGCCTGGGCCCTTTCTTGTTTATGGTACTCCCTCCGTCCGAAAATACTTGTCATCAAAATGGACAAAAAAGATGTATCTAGAACTAAAATACATTTAGATACATTCCCTTTTATTCATTTTGATGACAAGTATTTCCGGACGGAGGGAGTATGTGTTTATAGTTGTCCTTATGTTTCTATGGTCTGGTGGAGGTACCCTTCCAATTACTGCCAGGACACTGGAAACAATAATTCGTCTATCTACTGCCCATGCAAAGATGAAAATGAGACACGACGTATTTGCTCCATACAAATCCAATTACCAAAGCAAGTTACCTGCAACAACTATCTAGACAAGCAAAGTGCTTGGGATCTTGTTTAAAAAATTATGCTGCCGCTCTATTTTTGAAATAGCTGCATTCATTATTTTGAAGGATAGCAAACACAGGACATTTTTCCTTGTGAAAATATAATGACAGAACCTGTATCTTGTTGCAGGTTCTGAAAACTGGTGTCGAGGCTGCACTGCAAGTTCTGAATTTTGCAATTTTCCGTAAGGAATTGACTGACATGGAAGACTGTGAGCAGAGGGAGACTGAGAAACAACAAGCTGAACAAGATGCAGGTGCAGGTGGTGATAATGCAGGTGCAGGTGGTGATAATAGTGGTGGCAATGCAGACGGGTATGGAAGGTGAGTTTACAGCTTCATGCAGTATCAAGTGTTCTATTAATTAAGATCTGAATCATCCTTTTTAATATTGAAATGGTCCTCTCTCCGTTGGACTTTCCCAGAAAGTAGTCTGTCTCTATTCAACCACACTCTTGAGAATTATTTGGTTAGATAATTTAACTCCATTCAGCTCCACTGATGTAAGCAAATGAATGTTAAATGAAGATAACTAATGCCACATATTAGGATATTTTTTTTTTGACATGCAATCCAATCAGAACATAGAAACAGCTCTACTTTAATAGAGCTTTAATTTTCACCGAAGTACTCTCCACCTTTTGATAGAGAGCTTTACTGAATACTCTGGAACAGTTACAATTATGACCAGCCAATGGCTTGACACAACATGGTATTCCAAAATATTGCACCTCCCACAGATTAACACATTTAGTTAAGTGTGTACATGAAAGACCAGAAATTATTGTTTCCAGCTTGCCTCAAACACTCTATCCTCGTGTGTTTTTCTGCACTCCTCTTCCCAGATCTGGCAACGACCCAATGGATGTGGATGTAGGCTCAGGCAATGCATCAAATGATCAGGATGTTTCTTCAGAGGTTAGTGCACTGCCTGAAACTTGCAAAATTTCAACCTTCGTGTTTGTTTCTTCTTTGTGGCTGAATTGTTTTGCTTCCCTTGTGATTTTGAAATGTGCAGAATGGAAGCATTTGAGGCAATTCTTGGACAGCTCAAATCATGTTGATCAAATGTCCATTGATGAAGTTGAGCAAACAGTCAACAGAGATGCAGTTGTTGCTTACACCAGAGGCCAAGTAGAGTTCATCCTGGAGACATGAAAAAGTTCGTTTCAGTTCAGGACTTCGTCAGTGAGTCTAACCAATATACCTTGCTTCTTTAGACTTTCACAGAAATTCATTTCCCTGTGTTTACAGAGGATGCAAGATGCAAACAGGATAATGATTCGGGATGGCATTGTTCGCATCATCTAATCACAACATGGATTGACGTTGGACAAGCTGATTGCGGCATGCGTTGTCCTGATCTATTCTCAGCTTTGTCTGAGGTCCTGGAGAGGTTTCGCTGAAACTCTGCATCTGTAGCCGAGCGTCTTTGTATCTTGATTTTTATCAGTGAGGTTTAAATTCACACTACTTCTTTATTCCTGTAATGTACTGTACTGTCTGACCTAGTGCTATTTAGTCCCTGATTATGCCTGGTTTGTTTGTTAAATGCGTCTAACCCAGGAGAGACATTTAACCAAACAAACCAGACATAATCAGACACATATGACAGTGATTGTCACAAATACGGTTGGGCCAGAAATAATGTACTGTTTGACTCCGGTTTACATGCATTTAACCAAACAAACCAGACATAATGTACTGTCTGACTCCCATCTCTTGTGACAATGGCTGTCATATATCCCTGGTGCCAGTTCCTTCAGCTTTGTTTGCTTCATGCGTTGGGCTAGTTCCTTCACCTTCACAAATACGGTTGCTGGCGGCTGTTTGGAAGCAAACCGGGCCTCTGTTTGGCTATCTTTCATCGAACAAACCAGATAGATCGAACCCAGGAGAGAGGGAAATGATATCAAATGCATTCATGCTCGCGAATTTTCATCAGAACTACTGCGACATGCAAGGCCAGATGCAGCAGCTTCGCTCGTATAGGTCTTTTTTTCAGTGGTGTTCTCTCAATCGGCTTCCACTTTGTTTTATCCTTGCGATGGACATTCTAGTATTAGGATCTGAATCAAGGATTACTTTAAGGAGCCCCTTGTTGACATCAGATTTTGGCCTTAAATGGAGAAGTGATCTTCATGAAAGAGTTCCGTATTGTCGATATGAACATCTTTGAAGTTTGGGTCATCGCAGTCCGATTTCATCTTGAAGGCCGAAACTATGCTCAAAGTATTAAGATCTTATATTCAGAGTACAATTTGGCTGATTAAGCCCCCAAGATGACCTCAAATAGAAATATTATCTACATAGATTGTCTTTGTCTCGTCGAAACGATTGATTTTGATATAAAAAACGTTCCAATCCGAGTTCGTATGCAAAAGTTAGAGCGATCGGAATACAGCCCTGTCAGGAGGCAAAAACTGACGCGCCCCACCAGACACCCTGTCTGATGGGTAGCGCGAGGGATAGCCTGTTTTGCGCGACCGATTTGACTCTCAAGATGGCCTCTGATCAAAAAACGTTCAAAATAAAAGTTGTTCGTCTCGTCGAAACGGTCAAGATTGCTTTTGGGCTCGTTTCCATCCGAGGTCGTTTACCATCACAAAAAAGACCCGCAAGGTGTAGCCAGTTTAAACCGAACAGTTTTGGAAAGTTCGGACAAAACCAATCCGAATTTGACTAGGGTTTTGGACGTGAATCCAAGCCTTTTCCTTGCACGGGAAGTCCAGCCGCCTCTTATATACCTAAGGGGTGACGGTCGATTGAACAACACCAATCGAACAAACACATCTAATACTTTTTCGTGTTCATCTACTTTTATCTCTCCCCTTGAATCTTTTTTCTCGTTCTTCGCCGTTCTTCAAGATTGGAGGCTGCGAATCCACGAGGCTCTAGGGGCGGTAAGGCCGACCTCGAGCAGCCAATCATCGCCGCGAGCCCTGACGGGGTCCCTCCCGGGCGAGCGGGGCGTCTGGTCCCAAAAGCGCCGGCTTGCTGTCTTGCGTATCGCGCTGGAAGTCAGCCTCCCACGGTGTGAGTTGCGGAGCATCTCCCTCGGCACCGCGGGTACACATCGACGTGTACGTGTGACGCGTTCCAGCGTCAACACACTTTTTGACGACTCTGCTGGGGATCGAAGCTTTGAACGGTCTCTGGCCCGTTCTTGCTACAAAGAGATCGTCATCTAGGGTTTGCAATCTACAAAGGTAATATGAACACCCAATTCCTCTTTGTAGATGCAAATAATTCATATGTTGTTGCTAGGTTGCCTAATGATCATAATGTATCGGCTAGCCCTAGTTTTGTCAATCATGCATCTAATTATGTGCAACAGCCGATTCAGAATAATCTTCATGCTTCAACTTTATATAATTTTAGCAACGTGCAACATATGTATCCCAACTCTCATGCATCGGCAACCCCACAAATTGTTATGCCGATGAACAACATGATGAGTTCAGTTAATAAATTTGAAATACCTCATGTTAGAATTTCCAATGTCATGCAAGAAAGTGTTTCACCCTTTTATTCATCGGCAAGTAATGTGCAATATACTAATCCAACCATGCCGATGAACGAGAGAATTGGCCATGCTGCTACTAGTTATTCGGCCAGTTACTCTCAACCGTCATATGCTATACCTCATGTTAGTAATTCTTCGGCACCATACACAACTGTAGATGCTCATAATTCGGCTTCACACCTTCCTGGTTATAGTCGAATGAATGGAAATTTTAGAGGAGCGGTTGTGCCCAATATTGTAGAAGATGAGGTAGTGGTGGCTGCATTGAAGAGTTTAGCCCAAAATAAGAGAATTAGTGCTCTTTGCCTTGAACAACATGAAAAGGGGCTATTTCCTGATTATGCCGCAATAAAAGCTAGAGTTTTGCAAGAAGATGAATCTTTGCCAATTGATAAAATTGGCGAGCAAAAGTATGGTCTTACAACAATGCATATGCCTTCACCTAGTACTACATATTATACACCCCCTACACAATTGGAAAATTTTGGCAACACCCATGTGTCATTGCCGAAAGAATCTAAAAGCATTGGGGGGCAATCATATCCGGAGTGGGCTGAAATTGAGAAAAAGCTTAAAGCTAATTTTGCCGCTCGCCGTCAGAAACAAATAGAAAAAGAATTGGCTCAGATAAAAGAAGCATTGCCAATTGGTAGTATCAATGAAAAGAAGGATAATTCGGAACATGAAAGTGCTTCGGTTGAAAAAGCCGAATCAAGTAGTATATATTCTGAATCCATCAAATCTAATGAGGCAAGCATTATTGAGAAAGGGCATGGCAAGCATAGGAAAACAACGGTGCTTGATTTTTCTGAAGTCAATGGAACCTACTTCCTGCCCTATGAGTTCCGTGCCGTAGAAATTGACAAGCTTTAAGGACAAGAACAAGTAGCCGAACAAAGTTCAGCCGACAAAAATCTCCAAAGCAATGATGCACGGATTCAAGAAAAAGATGATGACAAGGTGTTGGGAAGCCATCCAAAGATGGAGCAAGATGTTCTTCAAATGGCACCACCATCATGCTCTCCCAACATATTTGAAGAGGTATGCATAGCGAGTAATTTACCTATTTTCAGATTTGGTCACAACTTCATTATTGATGCATCTATAAGAAATATTCTCATAAGTAATTTTGAAAGACCAATGAGGAAGGGTAATTTACTTGTTAACACTAAAATTGTTATGGAACATATCGGTCAACCCATTGTGCCATTTTTAAAGACCGATAATGACTTATTGTTACAGCCAAAGCTTTCCCCATTGCTTTGTCTAAAGTTCATATCTAGTTGGGTAGCTTTGCTTATTTCGTACTTGGCTTACGCATGGTCTCAATTGAGACGTGTATGTTCTAACTACTTTGATTTCAGAAATTTAAAGCCAAGGTTAAAATCTTTTGGGAAAACCGATGCTAGTAGTTTCTTATTTAAGGACATCGGAAAAAGTATGCGAAAGAGAATTCATAGCCGAATGGGAAGATGTCAAATCTGAACCATTCGTTTGCTTAATTTCAAAGCCGTTCTCACAACAAGATCGGCTAGAAAACAAAAGGTATACCTTCGATTCAAACATGTGTGATCAAATCTTTGATTTGTTGTTGAAAAATAATTACATTAGAATTCTTGATCACCATGTCAAGCCATCTGTCCAAGGACGAATGTATTGTAAGTTGCATGATTCGTCCAAGCATAATTTTGAGGACTGCCACATGTTTCGTCAAATAGTTCAATCGGCCATTGATAAAGGACGATTGAAATTTGTTGAGACACCAAGAGATGACCAATCTATTCCGATTGGTCTCGATGGCAGAAAGTTTTTGCATCGGCTGCTTCAAGCCGATCCATTTAAAGAGAAGGTAAAAACTGCAGGTGATGGGATCAAGCTTTCAAGTAAAGAAGATGTTAAAGAGCATAATGAACATAATCTTGAGGGCGAAAATTCCATCGAAGCTACAATGGAGACGCCAAGGACTGGGGGGCAGCAAGCAAATCCAATGATCAATGAAAGCAAACCGAAAGAAAACAAAGGCGGAAATAAGCGCAAGTGTAAGAGATCAAAAATCACCTTCACTGAACTATTGGATAAATATCGAAAGAAGAGTGAAGAGAAGAATGCTTATCAGCCAAATCATGCAAAGAAACCAAGATCACCCCCAAGACGCAAATATGAGGATTGGTATTGGCAAAGTGAGAATTTTAATGCAACATATTCATATCCTTATTTTGGGCCACCAATGCCCATGTCGTGGATGCCTCCCTATGCTCATATAGATACATATTCATCATGGGACATGTATGATACAAGGGCACATTCTCCATCTTATTCTAGACCATCTCACCAATACTATGCAGCTCCAAGAAGATCAACATTTGAACAATCACGCGTCAAAGACCGTTTCAATCATAAGGAATCGGTCCAGAGCTCAAGGAAGAAGAAAGAGATGGTAAAGCAAGTTTACCGCGTGAAAAGAGATGGTCGTAAGTGTGCCACTTCAGATTTGATCTCAAATAACAAAGAGCCAATTAAAGTGTTGACATTGGCTACAAAAGGCAAAGAAGTGAAGCAATCAATTGATAAAAATCAGAGTGCCAAATTTGAAGAAAAGAAGTTGAGGGTGCACAAGGCCCAAAAAGAGTTGCCATTGGTTGAAACAAAATCACAGTCGAGGTGCTCACTCGGCTTATTGTACTGGCAAAAGAAGGAATTACAAAAACTTAGTGCACAAGAACTTGAAGAAAGGAACCTGGCATGGGTTTCCAAAGGAAGTGCTCAAAATAAGAATTATGTGCAAGCTTCCATTACAAGAAGTGCGGCAAAAGTGAAGAAGGAAAAGAGTGAAAACTACGAAGGACCAAGCCGAAGGTTTCAACATCTCCGGTCTACACATTATCCATATTCTTCAACTATGCCATTGACGCCTATGCCATGGAATTCATCCCTAGGTATGATCAATTATCCTCCATGGATTTATTTTGATCCATGGATGCAACATAATTTTCTATATCATGAGAAGGTATTACCAAATCACTATACATTTGGTTAGTTACATTTTTGTTGCTAATACAAGGGGCCAAAATATTTTATTGCTATTTTATTTGTTTGTTTCGGCTATACATAGTTTGGTGGGTGAATTCTACGTGGACCTCATGGTAATGGCCGATACTTAACTATCATCCTAAGAAACTATCTTATCATGGCCGGTGTGGAATTCTAACATCGTCCTTAGTTCAATTGGAGACCGAGACAAGGTACATGTTAAGTGATATTAGCCTTGTCTCTCTAATACTATGGAGATTATATTTTGATGGTTCAGTTTGTAGCAATGGCCAAAGTGTTGGTGTTGTTTATTTATCTCCATATGGAGCTAGTTTGTGAAGCCTCATGCCGCTTAAGATATTTTTGCACAATGATCAAAGCCGAATATGCATTGTTATTCGAATGGGAGCTTTGCCTTGCTATAGGTTCTATACATATTGATGCTTCCGGTGATTCGTTATTAGTAGTGCAACAAATATTCAAGGGTTATCAATATTTTGACGAATCACTTATAATTTATCTTGGGGAATGTCTAGATGCAAAATTTACCTTGATTTGCTTTAAAATTGTTCATATGTCTAGACATGACAATTTGAAAGAGTTGGCACAGCAAGCATCCGGCTACTATGTTAACCATGGTGTATTGTATTTCTATCAATAGCCGATGCTAGGTTTTGTCAACATAGGTAAGGCCGAACTGAAGCCCACCGCTTCGGCCATTAATAAAACTTTTATGCAGGCGAAGTAAGGATTGGAGGAAGTTCATTCTTAATTATCTGCAAAATCCTAGCGAAAGGGTGAACAATATGGTTCGGAGGATGGTTTTGATCTATGGAACCTTATCACCGGATTGTTATAGAAGCTGATAAGTTTTCACCCAAGTTTGCATCAAGAGGTTCAAACAAGCAATGGCCGATATAAACTTATCATCTTAAGCATATGCAAAATGGCCGATGGAGTGTTGACATCGTCCTTAGAACAAGCTATGCGGAAGTTATTTTTCGGCACACAAACTTTGCCGAAAAACAAGGGGGCATGTGTTGACACCAGATTTTGGCACGGTCAATAACTTATTTAAGATGGCCTCAAATGGAGAAGTGATCTTCATGAAAGAGTTCCGTATTGTCAATATGAACATCTTTGAAGTTTGGGTCATCGCAGTCTGATTTCATCTCGAAGGCCGAAACTATGCTCAAAGTATTAAGATCTTATATTCAGAGTACAGTTTGGCTGATTAAGCCCCCAAGATGACCTCAAATAGAAATATTATCTACACGGATTGTCTTCGTCTCGTCGAAACGATCGATTTTGATATAAAAAACGTTCCAATCCGAGTTCGTATGTAAAAGTTAGAGCCATCGGAATACAGCCCTGTCAGGAGGCAAAAACTGGCGCGCCCCACCAGACACCCTGTCTGATGGGTAGCGCGAGGGATAGCCTGTTTTGCGCGACCGATTTGACCCTCAAGATGACCTCTAATCGAAAAACATTCAACATAAAAGTTGTTCGTCTCGTCGAAATGGTCAAGATTGCTTTTGGGCTCGTTTCCATCCGAGGTCGTTTACCATCACAAAAAAGACCCACAAGGTGCAGCCAGTTTAAACCGAACAGTTTTGAAAAGTTCGGACAAAACCAATCCGAATTTGACTAGGGTTTTGGACGTGAATCCAAGCCTTTTCCTTGCACGGGAAGTCCAGCCGCCTCTTATATACCTAAGGGGTGACGGCCGATTGAACAACACCAATCGAACAAACACATCTAATACTTTTTCGTGTTCATCTACTTTTATCTCTCCCCTTGTATCTTTCTTCTCGTTCTTCGTCGTTCTTTCAAGATTGGAGGCTGCGAATCCACGAGGCTCTAGGGGCGGTAAGGCCGACCTCGAGCAGCCAATCGTCACCGCGAGCCCTGACGGGGTCCCTCCCGGACGAGCGGGGCGTCTGGTCCCAAAAGCGCCGACTTGCTGTCTTGCGTATCGTGCTGGAAGTCGGCCTCCCGCGGTGTGAGTTGCGGAGCATCTCCCTCGGCGCCGCGGGTACACATCGACGTGTACGTGTGACGCGTTCCAGCGTCAACACCCCTTCAGCTCAGCCGAAAAATAACGAGGGCATTTGTAGCCTTCAGCTTTAGCAATCTTTCTATATACAACTCAATAAGATTTCTTTCATGGAAAGGAAGATATCTGCCTTTGCCCGTTGTAGCCTTTCCTGCTGAGCACTTGCAGAGCAACATATGCTGGAGTTCCACATGCGGTTAGCGCACTGGCAGGTTTTCAGGCTTCAAGTCACGATGATAAACACCTCTACTATGGCAATAGTCTCTAGCAGAGATCAACTGGTGAAGATATTTACTTGCCTTCACTCCTGGTAGCCATTATGTTTGTTGTTCATTGGTTTATCATTGATGGGCAATAAGCCACGGCGACTACGTCCAGAGCGTGTGCGTGCGCGAGCTGGGTGTGTCGAGTGTAGTCTGTGGTCGCGTGAGTCATAGACCGGGCATAGTCTGACCATTGTATGGCCATGGTCCGACTTGTGTATAGTCTGGCCATGGTCTGGGGCGTGTCCGACTAGTGTCCAGGTTGTGTGCGTGAGTGCGTGTGTCCGTTGGCGAAGAACCAGGGGGTGAGCACGTCGCTAGCACCGGTAGTGGCCGCGTCGTCCGCGTCCGAGCGCGGCGGGTGCGTGAGCCAGCGGGTGCGGGGCGTGGGTAGTGTACTCTCAAGACAGGAGAAAATAGATGTCTGCCCACTTCACTAGCATCCAGATTTGCAGGCAGCGTGTTTCAGAGATACCAGAACAATTCACTTCCATCACTAGGGCAGCTACTTGTTTGATGACTGAGCAGCCTAAGTAATACCACATCGGAGCAAACATTATTAATCAAGTACAACAGGTCGGGAGGTACCAAGGCATGACAATATAGATACATAAATAGTTCAACGGCTTAGCTGGGCAAATCACGGGTAAGGATGGCCAAATAGATAAGGTTGGATTTTAAACCCGATAGCAAGAAACAAGGGACCAAGAAACTGTAACTAGCATTTTGCAGAAAACCAGATCACATGTGCGAGTAGTACTTCCCCTTGGCACTTTCATCCCAAAGTCGACTGTACCCCGTGCAGAAAACCGATCCCGCGAGGCCTCCACAGAAACAGTAAGTTTTCCCTCTGGGTAATCAACAGAAACAACACGCCTTGCAAGCTCAACCACACCATCTGACTTGGTAGGCAGCTCTCCATTTTGAAAATCAAGCAGCACCACTTTCCCTTCTTTTACACTGTTGGTACTGCAAACAAGTAACCCTGGACAATGATCAGGCCATGACCCATCAACAACTCGGATGCCCACAATGGCCTCAACTGACATAGGCAGCACTGCCAAAGCAAACTCAAGCATGCAACGCTTGCTGGGGATGCGAAAACGGATCCCATCTTCTAAATGATACCTTTCGTGGAAATAAAAACATTTGAAAGCTAACACTTCATCTTCAGACTCCTTTTTGCCCTTTACTTTTAGCTGAACTTCAATCCCGACAGGGTCAACTAACAGAACCGCCCGAGAGGGGCCTGTTAAGTGCAAGAATGGATCCTGCAATGCAAGCATCACAATAATAATTAATCACTTAACTGGCAGACTATTAATTAAAACACACACACACACAAAGAGTTTACAGTGTATAGATAGTCGCACTAACTCACCTTTGGAGTGAGGGTTTGGCAGTTATCCCTGGTGCGTCTGAAGAGATAGTTGCGTTTACGATCTACCGAATCCCTGGCAGCAACAAAGCCATGAACCTCCAGTGGCAAGCTGAGATCATTATTTAGGTCGGTGACTTTGATGGAGAAGATCTGCATGCAACTCTCCGGAAGAGCATCTGCTGGGATGGTTCCGGTTGTATAAATGGGGCCAAGAGAAGCTACATGGAAGAAGCTAAGTCAATAAACATTGAAAAAATATTTAAATTAAGTGATAGATATAGTGGATAGCAATACTAGCTTGTTGCCAGGAAAGAAGTTCAACATAATCTCATCCAGAGACCAGGGTAATAAGATAGGAATAGAATATGAATGCATCAAGGGTCTTTAATGTAATCCTACAGTATCCTGCTCCTAGTTCGATATGCAACGCAAGTGATGTTTCTCTACCCCCAATGTATGTTATGGACTGGATTTGTTGTCAATTTTCCAGAAGAATTGGTTCTACAATAAATCCCAATTGAAACATATAATACTAGCTCGACCATCCATGGTAACAATATGGGTTTGGTTGGTATCCAATTCCATATAACGCAATGAAGGTCTCTACTCTAACAGTATAATTGGGATGTGAAATAAATCTAGTTCTCAGACTCTTTTCTCAAATTGATCTAGTTCTCAGACATATCCTAGTTAAAACATTCAATAAAAATATCGCTTTTCTTATGTTTCTGCATCAATCTCAAGAAATCACATAGCGAAGTCGATTTCGCGCGTCGATCTCAAGAAATCGCAAAGGCACATGGGGAGATAAAATGAAGTGAAGAATTTCTTACTTTCCGCGTCGATTGAACCGAAATTGTGGCGAAAACACGTCTCCCACATTTGACGGTAGTCCTCAGCCTCCTGCTCATCTGTAGGAGCCTTCTCAAACTCGTAGCGAAGAGGTGGCTGTGGATCGCGAACAAGTTGCTCCTGCCTCCTCCGGATCCTCTCCTGCGACTCTCTGATGCGCCTCAGATTGGTTTGCTCCGCCTCTCTAATGCTCTTCATCCTCGTCTTTGTACTGGACTCGCCCATGGAGATCTCCATCAGCGCCAACCCGCTGTCGATGAGCTCCATCTCCGGCGCGCCGCTCAATCGACCAGGGTTTCTTGCTTAGGGTTGCCTTGCCTCTCTGCGGCTATTGCGTCCGCTCAATCGATCTGTTATGTCTTTTTTCTTCCTTGTTTAGGGTTGCCTTGCCTCTCTGCGGCTATTGCGTCCGCTCAATCGATCTGTTATGTCTTTTTTCTTCCTTGTTTTCTCCGATTTGGATCACGCCCCAGTCCGCCCCGTCAATGTCGGGCTCGCCAAAAAATTGGCCAAGGAATCTGCCGCCACGGTGGGCGCGAAAACTGAAGGAAGCTGCCGGAAATTTGGCGTCGCGAAAACGTTGGTTCCAATCCAAACAGGGCAATCGACGGCTATTATTCCAAACAGACCCAAGGTGCTCGTCCGACTCCAACTTGTTTGTACACGCACGTGGCAGGTCTTTTTTGATGGAGGTGGCACGGCCCAATAGGGTCCAATTGGCCCCCTGCACGCCAACAATGTACCAACATCTTGCGCAGCTCCTCGCCGGCGGACACCAAGCGCCCGCATCGTCACCCGCCGACGGTTATCGCACCGCAGCCCGCTGGTGGCCGTCACGCATGGCACTGACTGGCGGGCCCTAGGCTATTTAGCTAGTTTTGTTTAATAAAAAGTAATATAACAATTGATTTAGAGGAAGAAGTTTAGGGGAACTACAAAAGTTGCTCCCAAACAACCCATAAAAGTTACGGGAAGCCAAAAAAACTAATTTTATGGGAAGATTTTTAGGGATGTTGTTGGAGTTGCTCTTAATTAGGGTAACACCGCTAAAAAATTACTCCATCCGTCTCATAATGTAAGACGTTTTTTGACACTAGTGTAGTGCCAAAAAAGTCTTACATTATGGGATGAAGGGAGTAATTAGGGTAACAACATATTATAATAGGTTCCACCGCACAACAAGCTGTCAAAACAATGATCGTTAACTCAATGAATATTGATGAACATGGTGAAACTCCTATGTGTCCTCGAGAATGCCTTGATCCATGTAAGTAGAAGCACCGGCTTATCCTTAGCACAATTTATGATTGGGCCACTTGCTGCACAGTTGCACTTTTGATACTATTTACTTTCTTGCAATTAATCTTGCTTTCAAACAAACCATCGAACACTCTTTGCAACTTTATAGACTCTTGCTAGTTTCCAACAACAATTCATTTCGCTTCTCATTGGGTTCTACACTGTTACTCATTAAAAAGACTACGATAGATTATCTAAATTTGAGGGTTATCAAGACTCTTTTCTGGAGCCGTTGTCGGATAGTGTAACGCTCTTGGTAAGTGGTATTTGGTAAGAGAAGCAATTATTGTGCTTGCTATTTTTATTTTTGTTTGCTAAATTAGTCCATTATGGATTTGCTTGGCAGCGAACATCCATCTTCTAAAAAACATATAAGATTCCTGTTTGATTTCTTGAACATGTGAGAGCTAACCATTATGTAGGTGACGAAATCGGTCCTCCTGAGGAACACTTACGCCATTCTCTTGAATTATGTGGTCTCTTTAAGCTTTCAGGTTTGCTTGAGGATGTTGTATTGAAGAAAAGTTTCCCTTTATCTTTGGAGGGAAATGCTTTATCATGATTTAGGGTATTAGATAATCCATATGCTATGTAGTGGAATGTTCTATGTTACGAGTTTATATCCAAGTTTCATCTAGCTCAATAGGTACATGAAGACATGAATTATCTTTATAATTTTTTGGCCTCATTTCGAAGAAAGTATGAGCTAAGCCCGGTTAAGCTTAAATCATTGATGCTTAAATTTCCTACTCATTGGCTTTCCAAACAGATGATCCTTACAAACTTTTATGCGAGACTTCCGCAACATGATAAGGAAACACTCGATTTGTCTTCTGGAGGCTACTTCGATAAAAAGAATACTAACGATAAATGGGATCTCATTGAAAGGATGCCATGTAACACCAATGATTGAGAGGTCGATAAATGTAAAGAGTTAGGTCTAAACTACGAATATGACTGCATTAAGTCTTTTTCTGAAACTTCTATTTATAGTGCTAAGTATGGACTCGATTCTAATATAACTGTTACTTTGTGTAAATCTTTTGCTCCTCACATTGATGTTCCTAAATAAAGCTGGGAAAAGTACCATGATCCTTCAAAGGAAGTTGTTACAAAAGGATGTTTTAGCTAAGGAAGATATTCTAGTCCACACTGTTAATACTCTGGTACCTTCTATTTACACTGAGAGAGATTTGTTTCATGTTAGGATTAGATAACATTCTCTGGTAGCTACAGTTGATAATAAAAGTGAGCAGAAGTCTTACAAACCTTATGATCAAAGTGAAACACAAACTCAAATAGCTACGATTAAATATTTGTTAACCGGTGATATCAATGGCCATGTTATCCAATTTGTTGAGGAAGTTGCTGATATTTTTAAGCATAGAAGGTTCCGTGATGTTGTTGGTGTGCCTGTTATTTCTGTTAAAATAGGTACTCATTGTTATCATCGGGTGTGTGGTATTGGAGCGACTATAAGTGCTATTCCTTTCTCTCGTTATCAAGAAATTGTTGGATATATTTGTTGGGGAACGTTGCATGGAAAAACAAAAAAATTCTACGCACACGCAATGATCTATCCATGGAGATGCATAGCAACGAGGGGGAGAGTGTGTCTACGTACCCTCGTAGACCGTAAGCGGAAGCATTAGACAACGCAGTTGATGTAGTCGAACTTCTTCGCGATCCAACTGATCAAGTATCGAAACATATGGCACCTCCGCATTCAGCACACGTTCAGTTCGGCGACGTCCTCACCTTCTTGATCCAGCAAGACGGGCAAAGTAGTAGATGACTTCCGGTAGCACGACGCCATGGTGACGGTGATGGTGATGCAATCTCCGCAGGGCTTCGCCTAAGCACTATGAAACTATGACCGAGGGAGTAAACAGTGGACGGGAGCGCCGCACACGGCTAAGACAATGATGTGTCCTTGTGTGGCGCCTCCTCCCATGTATATATAGGTGAGAGGGGAGAGGGAGGCAGCAAGGGCAGCCAAGGCGCACCCCAAGGGGTTGGCCGCCGGCCCTAGGGCCCATGCCCTCCCGCGCCCCCCTCTTTCCTTCCGGTGACCAGGAAGGAAGGGGGAGTTGTTGGGGAACGTTGCATAAAATAAAATTATCCTACGTTCACCAAGATCCATCTATGAGTTCATCTAGCAACGAGAGAGAGAGATGCATCTACATACCCTTGTAGATCGCGTGCGGAAGCGTTCAAGAGAACGGGGTTGAGGGAGTCGTTCTCGTCGTGATCCTATCACCGGAGATCCTAGCGCCGAACGGACGGCACCTCCGCGTTCAACACACGTACGGTCTGCGTGACGTTTCCTCTGTCTTGATCCAGCAAGGGGAAAGGAGAGGTTGATGAAGATCCAACAGCACGACGGCGTGGTGGTGGATGCAGCAGGACTCCGACAGGGCTTCGCCAAGCAACTACGGGAGGAGGAAGAGGTGTAGCAGGGGGAGGGAGGCGCCAAGACTCAGGTTGCGGCTGCCCTCCCCCTCCTTTATATAGGCCCCCTGGGGGCGCCGGCCCTGGAGATGGGAATCTCCCAAGGGGGCGGCGGCTAGGGGGGGTGGAGTGCCCCCCAAGGCAAGTGGTGCGCCCCCCACCCTAGGGTTTCCAACCCTAGGCGTAGGGGGGCCCAAGGGGGGACGCACCAGCCCACTAGGGGCTGGTTCCCCTCCCACTTCAGCCCACGGTGCCCTCAGGGATAGGTGGCCCCGCCCGGTGGACCCCCGGGACCCTTCCGGTGGTCCCGGTACAATACCGGGTGACCCCGAAACTTTCCCGACGGCCGAAACATGACTTCCTATATACAATTCTTTACCTCCGGACCATTCTGGAACTCCTCGTGACGTCCGGGATCTCATCCGAGACTCTGAACAACATTCGGTCTACTGCATACTCATGTTCATACAACCCTAGCATCACCGAACCTTAAGTGTGTAGACCCTACGGGTTCGGGAGACATGCAGACATGACCGAGACGGCTCTCCGGTCAATAACCAACAGCGGGATCTGGATACCCATGTTGGCTCCCACATACTCCTCGATGATCTCATCGGATGAACCACGATGTCGAGGATTCAAGCAACCCCGTATACTATTCCCTTTGCCAGACGGTATGTTACTTGCCCGAGATTCGATCGTCGGTATCCCAATACCTCGTTCAATCTCGTTGCCGGCAAGTCACTTTACTCGTACCGTAATGCATGATCCCGTGACCAGACACTTGGTCACTTTGAGCTCATTATGATGATGCACTACCGAGTGGGCCCAGTGATTACCTCTCCGTTATACGGAGTGACAAATCCCAGTCTCGATCCGTGTCAACCCAACAGACACTTTCGGAGATACCTGTAGTGCACCTTTATAGTCACCCAGTTACGTTGTGACGTTTGGTACACCCAAAGCACTCTTACGGTATCCGGGAGTTACACGATCTCATGGTCTAAGGAAGATATACTTGACATTGGAAAAGCTCTAGCAAAACAAACTACACGATCTTGTGCTATGCTTAGGAACGGGTCTTGTCCATCACATCATTCTCCCAACGATGTGATCTCGTTATCAACGACATCCAATGTCCATAGTCAGGAAACCATGACTATCTGTTGATCAACGAGCTAGTCAACTAGAGGCTCACTAGGGACATGTTGTGGTCTAAGTATTCACATGTGTATTATGATTTCCGGATAATACAATTATAGCATGAATAAAAGACAACTATCATGAACAAAGAAATATAATAATAATCCTTTTATTATTGCCTCTAGGGCATATTTCCAACAGTCTCCCACTTACACTAGAGTCAATAATCTAGTTACATTATGATGTATCGAACACCCATAGAGTTCTGGTGTTGATCATGTTTTGCTCGCGAAAGAGGTTTAGTCAAAGGATCTGCGACATTCAGATCCGTATGTACTTTGAAAATATCTATGTCTCCATCTTGAACATTTTCATGATGAGTTGAAACGACGCTTGATGTGCCTGGTCTTCTTGTGAAACCTGGGCTCCTTGGTAAGGGCAATAGCTCCAGTGTTGTCACAGAAGAGAGTGATTGGCCCCGACGCATTGGGTATGACTCCTAGGTCGGTGATGAACTCCCTCATCCATATTGCTTCATGCGCTGCCTCCGAGGCTGCCATGTACTCCGCTTCACATGTAGATCCCGCCACGACGCTCTGCTTGCAACTGCACCAACTTACTGCTCCACGATTCAACATATACACGTACCCGGTTTGTGACTTAGAGTCATCCAGATCTGTGTCGAAGCTAGCGTCGACGTAACCCTTTACGACGAGCTCTTCGTCACCTCCATAAACGAGAAACATGTCCTTTGTCCTTTTCAGGTACTTTAGGATATTCTTGACCGCTGTCCAGTGTTCCTTGCCAGGATTACTTTGGTACCTACCTACCAAACTTACGGCAAGGTTTACATCTGGTCTGGTACACAGCATGGCATACATAATAGATCATATGGCTGAGGCATAGGGGATGACACTCATCTCTTCTTTATCTTTTGCCGTGGTCGGGCATTGAGCCGAGCTCAATCTCACACCTTGCAATACAGGCAAGAACCCTTTCCTGGACTGATCCATTTTGAACTTCTTCAAAATCTTATCAAGGTATGTGCTTTGTGAAAGACCTATGAGGCGTCTCGATCTATCCCTATAGATTTTCATGCCTAATATGTAAGCAGCTTATCCAAGGTCCTTCATTGAAAAACACTTATTCAAGTAGGCCTTAATGCTGTCTAAAAGTTCTATATCATTTCCCATCAAAAGTATGTCATCTACATATAATATGAGAAATGCTACAGAGCTCCCACTCACTTTCTTGTAAACGCAGGCTTCTCCATAAGTCTGCATAAACCCAAACGCTTTGATCATCTCATCAAAGCGAATGTTCCAACTCCGAGATGCTTGCACCAGCCCATAAATGGATCGCTGGAGCTTGCATACTTTGTTAGCATTCTTAGGATCGACAAAACCTTCCGGCTGCATCATATACAGCTCTTCCTTAAGATAACCGTTAAGGAATGCCGTTTTGACGTTCATCTGCCATATCTCATAATCATAGTATGCGACAATTGCTAACATGATTCGGACGGACTTAAGCTTCGCTACGGGAGAGAAAGTCTCATCGTAGTCAACCCCTTGAACTTGCCGATAACCCTTAGCGACAAGTCGAGCTTTATAGATGGTGACATTACCATCCGCGTCCGTCTTCTTTTTAAAGATCCATTTGTTTTCTATCGCTCGCCGATCATCGGGCAAGTCAGTCAAAGTCCATACTTTGTTTTCATACATGGATTCTATCTCGGATTGCATGGCTTCTAGCCATTTGTTAGAATCTGGGCCCGCCATCGCTTCTTCATAGTTCGAAGGTTCACTGTTGTCTAACAACATGATTTCCAGGACAGGGTTGCCATACCACTCTGGTGTGGAACGTGTCCTCGTGGACCTACGAAGTTCAGTAGTAACTTGATCCGAAGTACCTTGATCATCATCATTAATTTCCTCTCCAGTCGGTGTAGGCACCACAGGAACATTTTCCTGAGCTGCACTACTTTCTGGTTCAAGAGGTAGTACTTCATCGAGTTCTACTTTCCTCCCACTTACTCCTTTTGAGAGAAACTCTTTTTCCAGAAAGGATCCATTCTTGGCAACAAAGATCTTGCCTTCGGATCTAAGGTAGAAGGTATACCCAATGGTTTCCTTGGGGTATCCTATGAAGACGCATTTTTCCGACTTGGGTTCGAGCTTTTCAGGTTGAAGTTTCTTGACATAAGCATCGCATCCCCAAACTTTTAGAAACGACAGCTTAGGTTTCTTCCCAAACCATAATTCATCCGGTGTCGTCTCAATGGATTTAGACGGTGCCCTATTTAAAGTGAATGTAGCTGTCTCTAGAGCGTATCCCCAAAATGATAGCGGTAAATCGGTAAGAGACATCATAGATCGCACCATATCCAATAGAGTGCGATTACGACATTCGGACACACCGTTACGCTGAGGTGTTCTAGGCGGCGTGAGTTGTGAAACGATTCCACATTTTCTTAAGTGTGTACCAAATTCGTGACTTAAATATTCTCCTCCACGATCCGATCGTAAGAATTTTATCTTTCGGTCACGTTGATTCTCTACTTCATTCTGAAATTCCTTGAACTTTTCAAAGGTCTCAGACTTGTGTTTCATCAAGTAGACATACCCATATCTACTTAAGTCATCAGTGAGAGTGAGAACATAACGATATCCTCCGCGAGCCTTAACACTCATTGGACCACACACATCAGTACGTATGATTTCCAATAAGTTGGTTGCTCGCTCCATAGTTCCGAAGAACGGAGTCTTGGTCATTTTGCCCATAAGGCATGGTTCGCATGTGTCAAATGATTCATAATCAAGAGACTCTAAAAGTCCATCTGAAGGAAATATTCCCTAGAGGCAATAATAAAGTTATTATTTATTTCCTTATATCATGATAAATGTTTATTATTCATACTAGAATTGTATTAACTTGAAACATAATATATGTGTGAATACATAGACAAACATAGTGTCACTAGTATGCCTCTACTTGACTAGCTCGTTTATCAAAGATCGTTATGTTTCCTAGCCATGGACAAATGAGTTGTCATTTGATTAACGGGATCACATCATTAGGAGAATGATGTGATTGACATGACCCATTCCGTTAGCTTAGCACTTGATCGTTTAGTATGTTGCTATTGCTTTCTTCATGACTTATACATGTTCCTATGACTATGAGATTATGCAACTCCTGTTTACTGGAGGAACACTTTGTGTGCTACCAAACATCACAATATAACTGGGTGATTATAAAGGAGCTCTACAGGTGTCTCCGAAGGTAAATGTTGAGTTGGCGTATTTCGAGATTAGGATTTGTCACTCCGATTGTCGGAGAGGTATCTCTGGGCCCTCTCGGTAATGCACATCACTATAAGCCTTGCAAGCAATGTAGCTAATGAGTTAGTTACGGAATGATGCATTACGTAACGAGTAAAGAGACTCGCCGGTAACGAGATTGAACTAGGTATTGGATACCGACGATCGAATCTCGGGCAAGTAACATACCGATGACAAAGGGAGCAACGTATGTTGTTATGAGGTTTGACCGATAAAGATCTTCGTAGAATATGTGGGAGCCAATATGAGCATCTAGGTTCCGCTATTGGTTATTGACCGGAAACGTGTCTCGGTCATGTCTACATAGTTCTCGAACCCGTAGGGTCCGCACGCTTAAGGTTTTGATGACAGTTATATTATGAGTCTATGAGTTTTGATGTACCAAAGGAGTTTGGAGTCCCGGATGAGATCAGGGACATTACGAGGAGTCTCGAAATGGTCGAGACGTAAAGATCGATATATTGGACGACTATATTCGGACATCGGAAAGGTTCCGAGTGATTCGGGTATTTTCCGGAGTACCGGAGAGTTACGGGAATACGTATTGGGCCTTATTGGGCCATACGGGAAAGAAGGAAAAGGGCCTCAAGGGTGGCCGCACCCCTCCCCTTGGTCTGGTCCGAATTGGACTAGGGAAAGGGGCGCCCCCTTCCTTCCTTCTCCTTTTCCCTTCCTCTTTTCCTATTCCATATGGGAGGTGGAATCCTACTGGGACTAGGGAGTCCTAGTAGGACTCCACACTTGGTGCGCCCCCTCCTAGGGCCGGCCTCCTCCTCCCTTGCTCCTTTATATACGGGGGCAGGGGGCACCCCATAGACACACAAGTTGATCTTCGTGATCGTTCCTTAGCCGTGTGCGGTGCCCCCCTCCACCATATTCCACCTCGGTCATATCGTTGCGGTGTTTAGGCGAAGCCCTGCGTCGGTAGAACATCATCATCGTCACCACGCCGTCGTGCTGACGGAACTCATCCCCGACACCCTGCTGGATCGGAGTCCGGGGATCGTCATCGAGCTGAACGTGTGCTGCACTCGGAGGTGCCGTACGTTCGGTGCTTGGATCGGTCGGATCGTGAAGACGGACGACTACATCAACCGTGTTGTCATAACGCTTCCGCTTACGGTCTACGAGGGTACGTGGACAACACTCTCCCCTCTCGTTGCTATGCATCACCATGATCTTGCGTGTGCGTAGGAATTTTTTTGAAATTACTACGTTACCCAACAGTGGTATCCGAGCCTAGGTTTTATGCGTTGATGTTATTTGCACGAGTAGAACACAAGTGAGTTATGGGCGATACAATTCATACTGCTTACCAGCATGTCATACTTTGGTTCAGCGGTATTGTTGGATGAAGCAGCCCGGACCGACATTATGCGTACGCTTACGTGAGCATGGTTTTACCGCCGTGCTTCGCACACAGGTGACTAGCGGGTGTCTGTTTCTCCAACTTTAGTTGAACCGAGTGTGGCTACGCCCGGTCCTTGCGAAGGTTAAAACAACACTAACTTGACGAACTATCGTTGTGGTTTTGATGCGTAGGTAAGAACGGTTCTTGCTCAGCCCATAGCAGCCACGTAAAATTTGCAACAACAAAGTAGAGGACGTCTAACTTGTTTTTCCAGGGCATGTTGTGATGTGATATGGTCAAGACGTGATGCTATATTTTATTGTATGAGATTATCATGCTTTGTAACCGAAGTTATCGGCAACTGGCAGGAGCCATATGGTTGTCGCTTTATTGTATGAAATGCAAACGGCCTGTAATTGCTTTACTTTATCACTAAGCGGTAGTGATAGTCGTAGAAGCAATAGATGGCGTAACAACAACGATGCTACGATGGAGATCAAGGTGTCGCACTGGTGACGATGGTGATCACGACGGTGCTCCGGAGATGGAGATCACAAGCACAAGATGATGATGGCCATATCATATCACTTATATTGATTGCATGTGATGTTTATCCTTTATGCATCTTATCTTGCTTTGATTGACGGTAGCATTTTAAGATGATCTCTCACTAAAAATTATCAAGAAGTGTTCTCCCTGAGTATGCACCATTGCAAAAGTTCTTCGTGCTGAGACACCATGTGATGATCAGGTGTGATAGGCTCTACGTTCAAATACAACGGGTGCAAAACAGTTGCACACGCGGAATACTCAGGTTAAACTTGACGAGCCTAGCATATAACAGATATGGCCTCGGAACACGGAGACCTAAAGGTCAAACGTGAATCATATAGTAGATATGATCAACATAGTGATGTTCACCATTGAAACTACTCCATCTCACGTGATGATCGGACATGGTTTAGTTGATTTGGATCACGTGATCGCTTAGATGACTAGAGAGATGTCTATCTAAGTGGGAGTTCTTTAGTAATATGATTAATTGAACTTAAATTTATCATGAACTTAGTCCTGGTAGTATTTTGCAAATTATGTTGTAGATCAATAGCTTGCGTTGTTGCTTTCATATGTTTATTTTGATATGTTCCTAGAGAAAATTGTGTTGAAAGATGTTAGTAGCAATGATGCGGATTGGATCCGTGATCTGAGGTTTATCCTCATTGCTGCACAGAAGAATTATGTCCTTAATGCACCGCTAGGTGACAGACCTATTGCAGGAGCAGATGCAGACGTTATGAACGTTTGGCTAGCTCAATATGATGACTACTTGATAGTTTTGTGCACCATGCTTTATGGCTTAGAATCGGGACTTCAAAGACGTTTTGAACATCATGGACCATATGAGATGTTCCAGGAGTTGAAGTTAATATTTCAAGCAAATACCCGAGTTGAGAGATATGAAGTCTCCAACAAGTTCTGTGGCTAAAAGATGGAGGAGAATTGCTCAACTAGTGAGCATGTGCTCAGATTGTCTGGGTACTACAATCGCTTGAATCAAGTGGGAGTTAATCTTCCAGATAAGATAGTGATTGACAGAATTCTCTAGTCACCACCACCAAGTTACTAGAACTTCGTGATGAACTATAATATGCAAGGGATGATGAAAACAATTCCCAAGCTCTTCGCGATGCAAAAATCGGCGAAGGTAGAAATCAAAGAAAAACATCAAAGTGTTGATGGTGGACAAGATCACTAGTTTCAAGAAAAAGGGCAAAGGGAAAGGAAGGGGAACTTCAAGTAGAATGACAAGCAAGTTGTCACTCCCACGAAGAAGCCCAAAGCTGAACCAAAGCCTGAAACTGAGTACTTACACTGCAAAGGAAATGGTCACTGGAAACGGAAATACCCTGAATATTTGGTGGATAAGAAGGATGGCAAACTGAACAAGGGTATATTTGATATACAGGTTATTGATGTGTACCTTACTAGTGTTTATAGTAACCCCTGAGTATTTTATACTTGTTCGGTTGCTAAGATTAGTAACTCGGAACAGGAGTTACAGAATAAACAGAAACTAGTTGAGGGTGAAGTGACGATGTGTGTTGGAAGTGGTTCCAAGATTGATATGATCATCATCGCACACTCCCTATACTTTCGGGATTAGTGTTGAACCTAAATAAATGTTATTTGGCGTTTGCGTTGAGCATGAATATGATTTGATCATGTTTATTGCAATACAATTATTCATTTAAAATCAGAGAATAATTGTTGTTCTGTTTAAATGAATAAAACCTTTGATGGTCATACACCCAATGAAAATAGTTTGTTGGATCTCGATCGTAGTGATACACATATTCATAATATTGATGCCAAAAGATGCAAAGTTGATAATGATAGTGCAACTTGTTTATGGCACTGCCATTTGGGTCATATCGGTGTAAAGCGCATGAATAAACTCCATAAAGATGGATTTTTGGAATCTCTTGGTTATGAATCATTTGATGCTTGCGAACCATGCCTCATGGGCAAGATGACTAAAACGCCGTTCTCCGGAACTATGGAGCGAGCAACTGATTTATTGGAAATCATACATGCTGATGTATGTGGTCCAATGAATATTGAAGCTCGTGGCAAGTATCATTATTTTCTGACCTTCACAAGATGATTTGAGAAGATATGGGTATATCTACTTGATGAAACATAAGTCTGAAACATTTGAAAAGTTCAAAGAATTTTAGAGTGAAGTGGAAAATCATTGTAACAAGAAAAATAAAGTTTCTACGATCTGATCGTGGAGACGAATATTTGAGTTACGAGTTTGGTCTTCATTTGAAACAATGCGAAATGGTCGAGACGTAAAGATCGATATATTGGACGACTATATTCGGACATCGTAAAGGTTCCGAGTGATTCGGGTATTTTTCGGAGTACCAAAGAGTTACGGGAATACGTATTGGGCCTTATTGGGCCATACGGGAAAGAAGGAAAAGGGCCTCAAGGGTGGCCGCACCCCTCCCCTTGGTCTGGTCCGAATTGGACTAGGGAAAGGGGACGCCCCCTTCCTTCCTTCTCCTTTTCCCCTTCCTCTTTTCCTATTCCATATGGGAGGTGGAATCCTACTAGGACTAGGGAGTCCTAGTAGGACTCCACACTTGGTGCGCCCCCTCCTAGGACCGGCCTCCTCCTCCCTTGCTCCTTTATATACGGGGGTAGGGGGCACCCCATAGACACACAAGTTGATCTTCGTGATCGTTCCTTAGCCGTGTGCGGTGTCCCCCTCCACCATATTCCACCTTGGTCATATCGTTGCGGTGTTTAGGCGAAGCCCTGCGTCGGTAGAACATCATCATCGTCACCACGCCGTCGTGCTGACGGAACTCATCCCCGACACCCTGCTGGATCGGAGTCCGGGGATCATCATCGAGCTGAACGTGTGCTGAACTCGGAGGTGCCGTACGTTCAGTGCTTGGATCGGTCGGATCGTGAAGACGCACAACTACATCAACCGCGTTGTCATAACGCTTCCGCTTACGGTCTACGAGGGTACGTGGACAACACTCTCCCCTCTTGTTGCTATGCATCACCATGATCTTGCGTGTGCGTAGGATTTTTTTTGAAATTACTACGTTACCCAACACCATCTGCATGGAGCTTCTTCATGCGCTTGACACCAATGTGACCAAGGCGGCAGTGCCACAAGTATGTGGGACTATCGTTATCAACTTTACATCTTTTGGTATTCACACTATGAATATGTGTAGCATTACATTCGAGATTCATTAAGAATAAACCATTGACCATCGGGGCATGACCATAAAACATATCTCTCATATAAATAGAACAACCATTATTCTCGGATTTAAATGAGTAGCCATCTCGTATTAAACGAGATCCTGATACAATGTTCATGCTCAAACTAGGCACTAAATAACAATTATTGAGGCTTAAAATTAATCCCGTAGGTAAATGTAGAGGTAGCGTGCCGACGGCGATCACATCGACCTTGGAACCATTCCCGACGCGCATCGTCACCTCGTCCTTCGCCAGTCTCCGCTTATTCCGCAGCTCCTGCCGTGAGTTACAAATATGAGCAACGGCACCGGTATCAAATACCCAGGAGTTACTACGAGTACTGGTAAGGTACACATCAATTTCATGTATATCACATATACCTTTAGTGTTGCCGGCCTTCATGTATGCTAAGTATTTGGGGCAGTTCTGCTTCCATTGACCCTTCCCTTTGCAATAAAAGCACTCAGTCTCAGGCTTGGGTCCATTCTTTGACTTCTTCCCGGCAACTGGCTTACCGGGCGCGGCAACATCTTTGTCGTCCTTCTTGAAGTTCTTCTTACCCTTGCCCTTCTTGAACTTAGTGGTCTTATTGACCATCAACACTTGATGTTCTTTCTTGATTTCAACCTCTGCTGACTTCAGCATTGAAAATACTTCAGGAATGGTCTTCACCATCCCCTGCATATTGTAGTTCATCACAAAGCTCTTGTAGCTCGGTGGGAGCGACTGAAGGATTCTATCAATGACCGCCTCGTCTGGGAGGTTAATGTCCAGCTGGGACAGGCGGTTATGCAACCCAGACATTTTGAGTATGTGCTCACTGACAGAACTATTTTCCTCCATCTTACAACTATAGAACTTGTCGGAGACTTCATATCTCTCGACCCAGGCATGAGCTTGAAAAACCATTTTCAGCTCCTCGAACATCTCATATGCTCTGTGTTGCTCAAAACGCTTTTGGAGCCCCGGTTCTAAGCTGTAAGCATGCCGCACTGAATGAGGGAGTAATCATCAACACATGACTGCCAAGCATTCATAACGTCTTGGTTCTCTGGGATGGGTGCTTCACCTAGCGGTCCTTCTAGGACATATGCTTTCTTGGCTGCTATGAGGATGATCCTCAGGTTCCGGACCCAGTCCGAATAGTTGCTGCCATCATCTTTCAGCTTGGTTTTCTCTAGGAACGCGTTGAAGTTGATGTTGACATGAGCGTTGGCCATATGATCTACAAGACATATTTTGCAAAGATTTTAGACTAAGTTCATGATAATTAAGTTCATCTAATTAAATTATTTAATGAACTCCCACTCAGATTTGACATCCCTCTAGTCATCTAAGTGTTACACGATCCGAGTCGACTAGGCCGTGTCCGATCATCACGTGAGACGGACTAGTCATCATCGGTGAACATCTCCATGTTGATCGTATCTTCCATGCGACTCATGTTCGACCTTTCGGTCTCTTGTGTTCCGAGGCCATGTCTGTACATGCTAGGCTCGTCAAGTTAACCCTAAGTGTTTTGCATGTGTAAAACTGTCTTACACCCGTTGTATGTGAACGTAAGGATCTATCACACCCGATCATCACGTGGTGCTTCGAAACGACGAACTTTAGCAACGGTGCACAGTTAGGGGGAACACTTTCTTGAAATTATTATAAGGGATCATCTTATCTACCACCGCCGTTCTTAGTAAACAAGATGCATAAAACATAATAAACATCACATGCAATTATATAAAGTAGTGACATGATATGGCCAATATCATATAGCTCCTTTGATCTCCATCTTCGGGGCTCCATGATCATCTTCGTCACCGGCATGACACCATGATCTCCATCATCGTGCCTCCATGAAGTTTCTCGCCAACTATTACTTCTACTACTATAGCTAACGGTTTAGCAATAAAGTAAAGTAATTACATGGCGTTAAATCATTGACACGCAGGTCATACAATAATTAAGACAACTCCTATGGCTCCTGCCGGTTGTCATACTCATCAACATGCAAGTCGTGATTCCTATTACAAGAACATGATCTCATACATCACAATATATCATTCATCATTCATCACAACTTCTGGCCATATCACATCACATGACAATCGCTGCAAAAACAAGTTAGACGTCCTCTAATTGTTGTTGCATCTTTTACGTGGCTGCAATTGGGTTCTAGCAAGAACGTTTTCTTACCTACGAATAACCACAACATGATTTTTGTCAACTTATATTTACCCTTCATAAGGACCCTTTTCATCGAATCCGCTCCAACTAAAGTAGGAGAGACAGACACCCGCTAGCCACCTTATGCAACTAGTGCATGCCGATCGGTGGAACCTGTCTCACGTAAGCGTACGTGTAAGGTCGGTCTGGGTCGCTTCATCCCACAATACCGCAGAAGCAAGAAAAGACTAGTAGTGGCAAGCAAGTTGACAAGATCTACGCCCACAACAGATTTGTGTTCTACTCGTGCAATAGAGAACTACGCATAGATCTAGCTCATGATGCCACTGTTGGGGAACGTTGCATAAAATAAAATTTTCCTACGTTCACCAAGATCCATCTATGAGTTCATCTAGCAACGAGAGAGAGAGATGCATCTACATACCCTTGTAGATCGCGTGCAGAAGGGTTCAAGAGAACGGGGTTGAGGGAGTCGTTCTCGTCGTGATCCTATCACCGGAGATCCTAGCGCCGAACGGACGGCAGCTCCGTGTTCAACACACGTACGGTCTGCGTGACGTCTCCTCCATCTTGATCCAGCAAGGGGAAAGGAGAGGTTGATGAAGATCCAGCAGCACGACGGCGTGGTGGTGGATGCAGCAGGACTCCGGCAGGGCTTCGCCAAGCAACTGCGGGAGGAGGAAGAGGTGTAGCAGGGGGAGGGAGGCGCCAAGACTCAGGTTGTGGCTGCCCTCCCCCCTCCTTTATATAGGCCCCTTGGGGGGGCGCCGGCCCTGGAGATGGGAATCTCCCAAGGGGGCGGCGGCCAGGGGGTGGAGTGCCCCCCAAGGCAAGTGGTGCGCCCCCTACCCTAGGGTTTCCATCCCTAGGCGTAGGGGGGGCCAAGGGGGGACGCACCAGCCCACTAGGGGCTGGTTCCCCTCCCACTTCAGCCCACGGGGCCCTCCGGGATAGGTGGCCCCACCCGGTGGACCCCCGGGACCCTTTCGGTGGTCCCAGTACAATACCGGGTGACCCCGAAACTTTCCCGATGGCTGAAACAGCACTTCCTATGTACAATTCTTTACCTCCGGACCATTCTGGAACTCCTCGTGACATCCGGGATCTCATCCGGGACTCCGAACAACATTCAGTCTGCTACATACTCATATTCATACAACCCTAGCGTCACCGAACCTTAAGTGTGTAGACCCTACGGGTTCGGGAGACACGCAGACATGACCGAGACGGCTCTCCGGTCAATAACCAATAGCGGGATCTGGATACCCATGTTGGCTCCCACATACTCCTCGATGATCTCATCGGATGAACCACGATGTCGAGGATTCAAGCAACCCTGTATACTATTCCCTTTGTCAGACGGTATGTTACTTGCCCGAGATTCGATCGTCGGTATCCCAATACCTCGTTCAATCTCGTTGCCGGCAAGTCACTTTACTCGTACCGTAATGCATGATCCCGTGACCAGACACTTGGTCACTTTGAGCTCATTATGATGATGCACTAACGAGTGGGCCCATTGATTACCTCTCCATTATACGGAGTGACAAATCCCAGTCTCGATCCATGTCAACCCAACAGACACTTTCGGAGATACCTGTAGTGCACCTTTATAGTCACCCAGTTACATTGTGATGTTTGGTACACCCAAAGCACTCTTACGGTATCCGGGAGTTACACGATCTCATGGTCTAAGGAAGATATACTTGACATTGGAAAAGCTCTAGCAAAACGAACTACACGATCTTGTGCTATGCTTAGGAATGGGTCTTGTCCATCACATCATTCTCCCAATGATGTGATCCCATTATCAACGACATCCAATGCCCATAGTCAGGAAACCATGACTATCTGTTGATCAACGAGCTAGTCAACTAGAGGCTCACTAGGGACATGTTGTGGTCTAAGTATTCACACGTGTATTACGATTTCCGGATAATACAATTATAGCATGAATAAAAGACAACTATCATGAACAAAGAAATATAATAATAATCCTTTTATTATTGCCTCTAGGGCATATTTCCAACAGGAGTCCTACTCCACACTTTCCATTCCCTCCCCTCTTTCCTTCTCCTCCTCATAGGGCCAGCCTCTATAGGGGTGCACCAACCCCTTGTGGGCTGGTGTGTTCCCTCACTTGGCCCATAAGGCCCATATCTTTGTCGGGGGTGCCCGAAACTCCTTCCGGTGACCTGATAAGTAGCCGGTACCCTCTGAAACACTTCTGGTGTCCAAATATCATCGTCCTATGTATCAATCTTTACCTCTCGATCATTTTGAGACTCCTTGTCATGTTTGTGATCTTGTCCGGGACTCCAAACAACATTCGGTCACCGAATCATATAACTCATATAGCACTATATCGTCAACGAATGTTAAGCATGTGGACCCTACGGATTCGAGAACTGTGTAGACATGACCAAGACACCTCTCTGGTTAATAACCAATAGCGGAACCTAGATACCCATATTGGCTCCTACATATTCTACGAAGATCTTTATTGGTCAAACCGTTATGACAACATACGTAATTCCCTTTTTCCATCTGTATGTTACTTGCCCGAGATTCGATCATCGGTATCTCTATACCTAGTTCAATCTTGTTACCGGCAAGTCTCTTTACTCGTTCCATAATACATCACCTCATAACTAATTCCTTAGTCATTTGCTTGCAAGCTTATGATGTGTATTACCGAGAGGGTCCAGAGATACCTCTCCGATACTCGGAGTGACAAATCCTAATCTTGATCTATGCCAACTCAACAAACACCTTCGGAGATACCTATAGAGCATCTTTATGATCACCCAGTTGTGTTGTGATGTTTGAGAGCACACAAGGTATTCCTCTAGTACCCGGGAGTTGCATAATCTCATAGTCGAAGGAATACGTATTTGACATGAAGAAAGCAATAGCAATAAAACTGAACGATCATTATGCTAAGCTAACGGTTGGGTCTTGTCCATCACATCATTCTCCTAATGATGTGATCCCATTATCAAATGACAACTCATGTCCATGGTTAGGAAATCTTAACCATCTTTGATCAACGAGCTAGTCTAGTAGAGGCTTACTAGGGACACAGTATTTGTTTATGTATTCACACATGTATTTAAGTTTCTGATCAATACAATTCTAGCAAGAATAATAAACCTTTATCACGAATAAGGAAATATAAAATAACAACTTTATTATTGCCTCTAGGGCATATTTCCTTCAGTCTCCCAGTTGCACTAGAGTCAATAATCTAGTTCACATCGCCATGTGATTAACACCAATAGTTCACATCCCCATGTGACTAACACCCAAAGAGTTTACTAGAGTCAATAATCTAGTTCACATCGCCATGTGATTAACACCCAAAGAGTACTAAGGTGTGATCATGTTTTGCTTGTGAGAGAAGTTTAGTCAACGGGTCTGCCACATTCAAATTCGTATGTATTTTGCAAATTTCTATGTCTATAATGCTCTGCGTGGAGCTACTCTAGCTAATTGCTCCCACGTTCAATATGTATCCAGATTGAGACTTAGAGTCATCTAGATCAGTGTCAAAGCTTCCATCGACGTAACTATTTACAACAAACACTTTATCACCTCCATAACCGAGAAACATTTCCTTGGTCCTCTTTAAGGGAACTAAGGATAATTTTAACCGTTGTCCAGTGATCTACTCCTGGATCACTATTGTACCCCCTTGCCAAACTCACGACAAGGTACACAACAGGTTTGGTACACAGCATGGTATACTTTATAGAACCTATGGTTGAGCCTAGGGAATGACTTTCCTTCTCTCTTTATCTTCTGTTGTGGCCGGGTTTTGAGTCTTTACTCAACTTCACACCTTACAATACATGCACGAACTCCTTGTTTGACTGATCCGTTTTGAACTCCTTCAAAATCTTATCAAGGTATGTACTCATTTAAATTCTTATCAAGCGTCTTGATCTATCTCTATAGATCTTGATGCCCAATTGTAAGCAGCTTCACCGAGGTCTTTCATTGAAAAACTCTTATTCAAGTATCTTTTTATGCTATTCAGAAATTCTATATCATTTCTAATCAACAATATGTCATCTACATATAATATCAGAAATGCTACAGAGCTCCCACTCACTTTCTTGTAAATACAAGCTTCGCCATAAGATTGTATAAAACGATATGTTTTGATCACCTCATCAAAGTGTATATTCCAACTCTGAGATGCTTGCACCAGTCCATAGATGGATTGTTGGAGTTTGCACACTTTGTTAGCACCTTTAGGATCGACAAAACCTTCTGGTTGCATCATATATAACTCTTCTTTAAGAAATCCATTAAGGAATGCAGTTTTGACATCCATTTGCCAGATTTCATAATTATAAAATGCGGCAATTGCTAACATGATTTGAACTAACTCAAGCATCACTACGGGTGAGAAGGTCTCATCGTAGTCAACTTCTTGAACTTGTCGAAAACCTTTCGCAACAAGTCGAGCTTTGTAGATGGTGACATTACCATCAGCGTCTATCTTGTTCTTGAAGATCCATTTATTTTCTATGGCTTGCCGATCATCGGGCAAGTCCACCAAAGTCCATACTTTGTTCTCATACATGGATCCTACCTCAGATTTCATGGCCTCAAGCCAGTTGAAATCTAGGCTCATCATAGCTTCTTCATAGTTTGTAGGTTCGCCTTGGTCTAGTAACATGACTTCTAGGACAGGACTACCATACCACTCTGGTGTGGATCGTGCTCTGGTCAACCTACGAAGTTCAGTAGTAACTTGATCTGAAGTTTTATGATCACCATCATTAGCTTCCTCTCTAGTTGGTGTAGGCATCATGGGAACAATTTTCTCTGATGTGTTACTATCCAATTCGAGAGAAGGTACAATTACCTCATCAAGTTCTACTTTCCTCCCACTCACTTCTTTCGAGAGAAACTCCTTCTCTAGGAAAGATCTTTCCTTCGGATATGTGGTAGAAGGTGTAGCCAATTGTTTACTTAGGGTATCTTATGAAGACACACTTCTTCGATTTGGGTTTGAGCTTATCAGTGTGAAGCCTTTTGACATAAGTGTCTCAACCCCAAACTTTAAGAAACGACAACTTAGGTGTCTTGCCAAACCATAGTTCATACGGTGTCGTCTCAACGGATTTAGATGGTGCCCTATTTAACATGAATGTGGCTGTCTCTAATGCATAACCCCAAAACGATAGTGGTAAATCAGTAAGAGACATCATTGAACGCACCATATCCAATAAAGTACGGTTATGACGTTCAGACACACCATTACGCTGTGGTGTTCCAGGTGGCATGAGTTGTGAAACAATTCCACATTGTTTTGAATGAAGGCCAAACTCATAACTCAAATATTCGCTTCCGTGATCAGATCGTAGAAACTTTATTTTCTTGTTACGATGATACTTCACTCTGAAATTCTTTGAACTTTTCAAATGTTTCAGACTTGTGTTTCATCAAGTAGATATACCCATACCTACTCAAATCATCTCTGAAGGTCAGAAAATAATGATACCCGCCGCGTGCTTCAACACTCATCGGACCTCATACATCGGTATGCAATATTTCAAATAAGTCATTAGCTCGCTCCATTGTTCCAAAGAACGGAGTTTTAGTCATCTTGCCCATGAGGCATGGTTCGCAAGTATCAAATGATTCATAATCAAGTGATTCCAGATGTCCATCCATATGGAGTTTCTTCATGCGTTTTACACCAATATGACCTAAATGGTAGTGCCACAAGTTTGTTGCACTATCATTATGAACTTTGCATCTTTTGGCGTCAATATTATGAATATGTGATCACTACGATTGAGATTCAATAAACCATTCACATTGGGTGTATGACCATAGAAGGTTTTATTCATTTAAATAGGACAACAATTATTCTCTGACTTAAATGAATAACCGTATTGCAATAAACATGATCTAATCATATTCGTGCTCAACGCAAACACCAAATACCATTTATTTAGGTTCAACACTAATCCCGAAGGTAGAGGGAGTGTGCGATGGTGATCGTATCAACCTTGGAATCACTTCCTACACACATCGTCACCTTGCCCTTAAATAATCTCTGTTTATTCTACAACTCCTGTTTTGAGTTACTAATCTTAGCAACTGAACCGGTATCAAATACCCATGGGTTACTACAAACACTAGTAAACTACACATCAATAACATGTATATCAAATATATCTTTGTTCACTTTGCCATCCTTCTTATCCGCCAAGTATTTGGGGGTAGTTCCACTTCTAGTGACCATTTCCTTTGCAGTAGAAGCACTCAGTTTCAGGCTTGGGTCCAGTTTTGGGCTTCTTCATGGGAGTGGCAACTTGCTTGCCATTCTTCTTGAAGTTCCCTTTCTTTCCCTTGCCCTTTTTGTTGAAACTAGTGGTCTTCTTTAACCATCAACACTTGATGTTCTTTCTTGATTTCTACCTTCACCAATTTCAGCATCGCGAAGAGCTCGGAATCGTTTCCGTCATCCCTTGCATATTATAGTTCATCATGAAGTTTAGTAGCTTGGTGACAGTGACTAGAGAACTCTGTCAATCACTATCTTATCTGGAAGATTAACTCCCACTTGATTCAAGGATTGTAGTACCCAGATATTCTGAGCACATGCTTACTGGCTGAGCTATTTTCCTTCATCTTGTAGTCAAAGTACTTGTCAGTGGTCTCATACCTCCCGGCACGGGCATGAGTCTGAAATACCAATTTCAGCTCTTGGAACATCTCATATACTCCGTGGCGTGATGACCCACAAGTATAGGGGATCTATCATAGTCCTTTCGATAAGTAAGAGTGTCGAACCCAACGAGGAGCAGAAGGAAATGACAAACAGTTTTCAGTAAGGTATTCTCTGCAAGCACTGAAATTATCGGTAACAGATAGTTTTGTGATAAGGTAATTCGTAACGGGTAACAAGTAACAAAGATAACTAAGGTGCAGCAAGGTGTCCCAATCCTGTTTGTAGCAAAGGACAAGTCTGAACAAACTCTTATATAAAGCAAAGCGCTCCCGAGGACAAATGGGAATTACTGTCAAGCTAGTTTTCATCATGCTCATATGATTCGCGTTCGTTACTTTGATAATTTGATATGTGGGTGGACCGGTGCTTGGGTACTGCCCTTCGTTGGACAAGCATCCCACTTATGATTAACCCCTCTCGCAAGCACCCGCAACTATGAAAGAAGAATTAAGGTAAACCTAACCATAGTATGAAACATGTGGATCCAAATCAGCCCTTACGAAGCAACGCATAAACTAGGGTTTAACTAGTTCAATGCCCGTGCGTTGCCACGAGCTAACAAAATATGAACAAAATAGAAATATGTTACTAATAACAATGTATATACAAAGAGAAATGCCATGTTATGAGAGTTAGACTATTTACATTTGATGACATTCATGCTCGTGACATGGTAAATAAATGCATCTCCTTGTCATGTTTCTCTTCCCCTCCCTCTCCCACAATCCTTCTTCTTCCTCGTGTGTTTCTCACTCGGCAAAGCATAATCATTGATATGAATAGTCATTAAAATATCAAATCAACACAACAATCTATCATCTGCTCCAAAATTGACACCTATGTTTAACATACATTTTGGAGAAACAACTGCAATGTTGCTGTCAAGATAACATTTTGTAAGCACATTTCTCTCTAATCAATATTAATAGATCAAGCACATTTATCCCAAGTCAATATTAGTAGATCAGGCACTAACAAAATTATTCTATTACTGTAAAGCAGACCAAATGACATGTCACACACACCAATCTATTCAGGAGTGTTACATTAATCAAACAATTTTGTTCAGTATGGTAGCTATATAAATAGTCCAGATATGATACATGTTGACAGAAATTAGCAATGCTCACAGCTACAAACGAAATTGGTCTGAGCCAATTTTCTAGCACCTTTCTATTTTTACACAGCGCCACATTCTTAGTTTTCAAAGATTGAACTTCTTAATAATGACATGACTTCACGTCCATGCAGAAGCTTTAGGGTCGATCTGGCCCAACAAATTGCTCCGATGCCAGCGAGGAATCTTCCGCTCAAGCTTCCATCGCCCCTCTGCCGCATAGATCTGGCCGTCTCCACTCACTCCCCTCATAGGCGACAGCTAGTTGATGTGCTGATCCACTCATTGCTGTCTCCACTCACTCCCCTGGTAGGAATATTGAACCGTAAAAATATTTTCAAATTATTAGGCTTGTATCATGAATTACGTCACTTCTATGAACATGTCAAGACACAAAGCTTTTGTGTTTGGTTAGAAAATTAAGCAGATATACACGGACACTTAATCAACCAATGCACATCAAGACAGAAAGCTTTTGTGTTTCTGTCCAGGTACACATATATACTCCCTCCGTCCCAAAATTCTTGTCTTAAATTAGTCTAGATACGGACGTATCTAATACTAAAACGTGACTTGATACATCCGTATTTAGACAAATCTAAGACAAGAATTTTGGGACGGAGAAGTATGTCTTAGGAGAATATTGCAGTGGGGTAAGCAAATAACAAATTATAAATTTGGCAAGCATGTTTGTTGATAAAAACAGAGTAATAAGTAAACCAAGTGAGACTAATTCTATGGTGTACCTAATAATTTTTCCCCCTTTAAGATTCAGTTGTATATATGTAACTGTAGAAACATATTGACATCCTTAAGAGATTAAAAAAAGCACCATGTCATACCTACACGTATTTGATTGGTTTCCCTGTGCTATTCACCTTCCCATTCTTCACTAATTCCTCCTTCAAGTCTCCATCTTCTGACTGCATTCAATCAGATCTGAAGCTCATGCATCCTCCTTTTCTTCCCCTGCCCGAGTCGCCTTCTCCTTAGGTCCACCGTTGCCCCAGACCATCCCTCTACCCCACCCCACCCCCTCTTCTAAAATTCCATGCTCGTCGTCGTCTTCTACCTCCTTGAGTACCCATCACCCACCTTTTGGCACTGGTTGCAGCTGGTGCCGATGTCGTGCGCTGCCCTGCCTGAGCCACCTTCTCCGATGGTCCACCGTTGCCCCTGGCCATACCTCTAAACCCCCACTTCTACGGCACCGGTGAGCACCCACACCGCATGATTGGTAAGGCTACAATTTTTTGTTGCCAAATTTTACATCAATAAAAAATGTCTACTCTTTCAGTCACAACTTGCACTTTATTTGAATATATCAAATGTTATAAGAAAAAATATGCAGTAGACAGAGAAGACAAGAACATGTAGTAAACTTCGGATGGTCTATTACTCTTATCTTTGCACATCACATTGGTCATCATTTGTTGAATCCTTAGCGTAACCTATACAAAACTAAAAAGTATGACAGATGGTATCTCCTTGTATAGTATATGACACAAAAAATAAATGTGAGCCCATCCAGTTATGTTCTTATATTCTCATTAAGTAATGTTGTATGAATAAAGGTGAAGGTTGAATTTGCCTCGTATTACCTTCCAACCGATTTGTTTTGTATGGTCCACATCTGGAATAAGGTCGGTATCCCATGAGAGTATGGTGATCATCATCTTCGTACTATCAAATGGTATCAGGAAAAGAAGAAACCTTAGAGAACTGACATAGTGATATAGGTATATAGGCACATATGTAGAGAATGGAGCTTGACCAATACCAGAATTTGAGGTAGGTTCGATTTATCAATGTCATTGCCAAGTCAGAATCGACATTATCAATTCTGTCAGTCTACTTGTGTCTGAAATTTGAACATCACACTTGAACCTTACATGCTATAATATAAATTACTAGGCATGACATGGGAAAAGAGCGATGATATAACTCCAGCTAGCGTGATAACAAAATGAGAGTGCATACCAGAGTTAAATATGTACATCCTGCCTTGTTTGTCCTGAATCTTGAACCCAAAAGTGTTTGATAAGCCTGAAGCAAGAAAGAAGGCTGATCTTCCCATTTCTATTGCCTCGGATGCCACTTTAGTTGATCCTTCGCTGAGAGATGCCATAGTGATTTAGTCACAGAAAAAAACCATGTCATCAAAATCATGTTTTGAAAAAAAAATGCTAACCTTCTAGAATCATCATCATCTAAAATAAGTCACCTCAGAGCCCGTTGCTCCACTGTTTCCGACCTGAATACAACAACACAAACACACATGGCATATAAAAAAACATGCATGATGTCTCCAACTTATACATATAGAGTAACAATAAGAATACACAACACTAACAGTAACCTTAGCTGGAACAATTTTTAAGCAGGCCAGATAGCAGATACACTATCTAATGGTTCATACAACTTGTATATTTGGCACTTTCCTATAAATTTGCTCTAGTAACTTCCATCATGCAACTTATAACAAGATACATATTACAACATCAACTCAAGATTACAGCATCAACCACCATGCCAATATACATGTTCCAGTTCAAAACCTAAAAGTGCACACAAAGGAGCAAGCTAGAGTGCGCATACATAAGCTCAAGCAGAAGGAAATTATTACTCACCGTTGCAATTGCAGCATGAGTTATTTGAAGGACATGAACAACAGTTACAACACTCCCATCTGGATAATGACAAGACATTATTCATAATTTAACAGCCTTCACAAAAAAATTGAATTAGATCAAACTCCATTGCTCATTTGTCCACATACTCCTGTCTAGAACAGGCAAATGCAGAAATTTTCCATCATGCATTGTGTGTAGGGATTCAACGATCGGGATATCAACCATGGCACATTATGGACTCTGGGTCATGACCTGTCGAAAAGAGTTCGAGACATGATGGCATGACAGATGAAGAGAAAATACAAAATAATATAGTGTGAATACATAAGAATGTGAAGATAATATATTTTGGCTTTGCTTACCTTCTGGATTGTAGTAGACTCGGGTGGAAGATTTTGGGCTATAACTCGCATCAATATATCTCTTGAGTTGATCGGTGTAAAAATAAAGTAGCTTTTAGTGCAATGCTGCTATAGAAATTACAAGTGATCTAATTGTATTCAGGAAAGGTCCTCACATCAGAATCCCGTCAGGCTTGTTTTCAATCGCAACAACTGTTGAACTTACTTTTAGTTCAAACATCTTTTCTTATGAAGTCAACACAGTGTCATTTGGTGCAACAGTTCTGCAATATCATTTATCCTATAAATACTGAAGAAAGGAGTTTATTAAAAAATGACATGATCTTACCTACTTTGAAGTCTCATATATAATTCTGGACAGTGATTGCCTAAACATCCGTTCATGAAGAGTTTCAACAGAAGTGTTGGGACTTGGGACCTGCAAAGTATATGGAGAAAGCATTATAAGAGCAAATTGCTGAATCCAAATCTTCAGACAGTAACATTTATAGTGGTTTTCATAAAAGAAACTGATAAAAGTCAAACATAAGAGACTACACACCAGATACATATGTTCCCCAATGCTTCTCAACACCCTCAACAGCAGCAGCGATTGCTCTTCCTTTCTTAGCAGCCCTTTCCATTCGTGCAATAGCACATAGGCACTTGGCTATGTCCAGTAGCGCAATGACTTCCCCATTGTCCACAACATGTGGATTGACTGGCCGGCGAAGATGGCTATATACCCGATGCCAGCAGCGCACGGGGTGGCGGACGATCATCCTTCAACCAGGCTCAGTTTGGGAGCTTGGATGTGCGTTGTCACCTCAATTGCATGTATCTCCGTGCAGATTTTTTATTACCTGCATTGCATGTATCTCCATCATGGAGCTCATACTGAGAGACATTAGCCTGCGGTATTACATGCATCTGCAATGCATGTATCTCCATCAAGATTTTCTATCAAGCACTTTACAAAGAAGTGCATCGAGGGCAATAGACAATCATGGCATTGATAGTAAGACCTTACCTTGAAATCTGGTTTGGGCGGCAACATGCCAACACGCTCGCCAGCATATACCGGCAGCAATGCAGACTGAGCAAACACCCTGATGGTCGTGATGTGGGCAGCTCGTAGCGTTAGTGTCAGCAGTCCTCCTTAGCAACGGCGGCGGCAATGGCAGTGACGGGGAGCATGGACGGACAGGGCGCTAGTACTCCTGATCGTCCTCAATGGCATGTGATAATGCTTTGTTTTCTTCTTGCGCTGGCTTAGAATTGTCAGAAAGATAAATGATACATACTTGGCACCAATGCAGTCCATGGTACATATAAATGGCTAATCATTTTCACCTAGCCCAACAATAATTGGTTGGTAGAAGTATGGCCCAAACCTAAATATCATTGAATAACTCTGTTAGCTATCCCCATAGTTCAGCAAACATAAGGGGTGGTAATAGGACAGGAGGACAAGAAAAAAATAGTTATATTGTATCTTCACATAGATCCTACACATTTCAGCTAATCAAAAATATGATTTATGAATTAGATTGCCACAATATCATCAAATAACTCTGTTAGCTGTCCCATAGTTCAGCAAATACAAGGGGTGGTAATAAGACAGAAGGACAAAAGAAAAAATATACAGTGTCTACACAAACATTCTAAACATTTCAGATAATCAAAAATATGATTTATGAATCAGACTGCCACAGGAAGAATTGCACAATTACATCATCAAAATATTAACATATGTACCAGAGGGTAACATTTCAAATTGTAGCACCAGTTATATCATCGATCATCATTTTTTATCCCAAATTATGTGGATATTAAGTATTAACCCAATAGAAGGCACACCAACGCTACTTTGGATAGTCAACCAGTTGCCACAATGCAATTCAACAAGTCTAAATTTACGTCCCATGTTCAGCGCTTGTTCATGTTTTCTACTCTTAACACGACCACAATTGCACAATGCTCCAAATCAAGCTATCAAGAGTCGAGAATCTCACCTTTTCTCTTAGAGGAGGACGGAGACAAGGCTGGCGAAGGTCTCAGGCTTCATGTCCCTCTCCTCCCAATCTGGTACAATTTATGCTTGAACACCAACCGCTGGTACCTACAAACATGGAACGCAGCACCCATGTCAAACCCAAACCCTAAACCGATGAAAGCCACCAAATAAGGGGTGGTCAGCCAACGACCAGGAACCGCCAATCGAGGATTCAAAACCAACATCATCTGGGCGTCAGTGGCAAGGCCCGAGAGGCCAATGTAAAACTTGCCGTGGATCTTGAACACCCTTTGGAAGTCAGTGGCGACGGTCTACAGCTACAAGCCCAGGCGCCGGTCGCTGGCGATCACGAAGCAGTTCATCCCCACCATCGCCACCATGGCGCTCCCTTGTACTCGAAGATCTGCCGAAGGGGGAAGATGCAGTGCGTATCAGATGGGAGAAGCGGGTAAAGGAGCTAGGGTTTTGCATGGTGTAGGGAACAACCGGCATGGCCTTGCGCTGCTCCTCGCTGCCTGCAACGCGACCATGCCCTGCCCTAGGGTTCCCCGATGACGGCGGCGGCAGCGGCCCACAACCATACCCTCTCATGGGTCCTGCCTTGATGTGGGTTTCCACACAGGCTGCGGCGGTCTCGGAGGTCGCGCTGACGCCGGGGGCGGAGGAGCAAGATGTTGTCGGATGAGGATTCTGCGGCGGTGGTGGACTGGCGGTGGCGGCGGCGTTCACGCCCTAGGAAATAGATTGAGGGATGACTCTGGTTCATGTGAGGGCAGGAAGTCTCGCTCGTACGTGCGTGCGATTCGGTTGCCGTTTTTCCTTTTGCTGGTTTTTTGTCGTAGGTTTTTTTTCGTAGATTTTTTCACACCGTTTTTTCAGGATCGACCAGAGGTGTGCCGCGTGGACCTTGTGGGTGCATCGCTACGTTTGTTTTTGTTGGTTCACGGATCCAGGGGATGGGAGGTGGGAGGAGAGACAAAAATAAACCAGTAAAAATAAACCGTGAAAACTATTCACCAACTGCTCCATTAGGAGTAGAGATATCTGTCACTCTAGCAATCCATCATCTACTTATTACTTCCTAATGCCTTCCCCTAGGCCCAAATCATGGTGAAGTGTCATGTAGTCAACGTTCACATAACATCACTAGAGGAAAGACAACATACATCTCATCAAAATATCGAACGAATACCAAATTCACATGATTACTTATAACAAGACTTCTCCCATGTCCTCAAGAACAAATGTAACTACTCACAAATCATATTCATGTTCATAATCAAAGGGGTATTAATATGCATAAAGGATATGAACATATGATCTTCCACCGAATAAACCAACTAGCATCAACTACAAGGAGTAATCAACACTACTAGTAACCCACATGTACCAATCTAAGGTTTTGAGACAAAGAGCGGATACAAGAGATGAACTAGGGTTTGAGAGGAGATGGTGCTGGTGAAGATGTTGATGGAGATTGACTCCTCTTGATGAGAGGATCGATGGTGATGACGATGGCGACGATTTCCCCCTCCCGGAAGGATGTTTCCCAGACAGAACAGCTCCGCCGGAGCCCTAGATTGGTCCTGCCCAGGTTCCGCCTCGAGACGGCGGCGCTTCGTCCCGAAAGCTTCCTTATGATTTTTTTTTCAGGGCAAAAGACACCATATAGCAAAATATGGGCATCGGGGGCCTGCTAGGTGGACCATGAGGCAGGGGGTAGGGCGCGCCCTCCACCCTCGTGGCTAGTGGGTGGCCCCCTTTGGTGCTTTCTTCACCCAATATTTTTAATATATTCCAAAAACTGACTTTCTAGAGTTTTAGGACTTTTGGAGTTGTGCAGAATAGGTCTCTAATATTTGCTCCTTTTCCAGCCCAGAATTCCAGCTGCCGGCATTCTCCCTCTTCGTGTAAACCTTATAAAATAAGAGAGAAAGGGCATAAGTATTGTGACATAATGTGTAGTAACAGCCCATAATGCAATAAATATTGATATAAAAGCATGGTGCAAAATGGGCGTATCAACTCCCCCAAGCTTAGACCTCGCTTGTCCTCAAGCGAAAGCCGATATTGAAAAATATGTTCACATGTTTAGAGGTGGAGGTGTCGATAGAATAAAATACGGACCTAAGGGCATCATGATCATTCTTAGAACATCAACATATATATTGTCATATGATTTCTTATGCTAAAGTAACAATCTATTCACAATGTAAAGTATGAATCAAAAACTTCATTGAAAACTGACAAACTAGGATCTCAGTCATTGAAGCAATTGCAATTTATCATAACATCAGAAAGAGCCAATATAAGAGCTTTTCAGCAAGTCCACATACTCAACTATCATTTAGTATTTCACAATTGCTAACACTCACGCGATACTTATGGTACAAAGTTTCAATCGGACACAGAGAAAGATAGGGCCTTATAGTTTCGCATCCCAACCTTTTACCTCAAGGGTAATGTCAACAATAGTAATGTATAAAAACCTACATCCAAGTGGATATATATATCAGGATCTTTCCAACATAGAGTGCTTGCCAAAGGATAAAGTGTAAAAGGGAAAGTTGAAGATCACCATGACTCTTGTATGATGGTAGAAGATAAAAATAAAAGATAGGCCCTTCGCAGAGGGAAGCAGAGGTTGTCATGCGCTTTTATGGTTGGATGCACAAAATCTTAATGCAAAAGAATGTCACTTTTATATTGCCACTTGTGATAGGGACCTTTATTATGCAGTCCGTCGCTTTTATTTCTTCCATATCACAAGCTCGTATAAAGCTTATTTTCTCCACACTAATAGATCATACATATTTAGAGAGCAATTTTTATTGCTTGCACCGATGACAACTTACTTGAAGGATCTTACTCAATCCATAGGTAGGTATGGTGGACTCTCATGGCAAAACCAGGTTTAGGGATGTTTGGAAGCACAAGTAGTATCTCTACTTGGTGCAAAGGATTTGGCTAGCATGAGGGGAAAAGGCAAGCTCAACATGTTGGATGATCCATGACAATATAACTTATTCGGATATAAGAAAACATAACCCACTACGTTGTCTTCCGTGTCCAACATCAACTTTTTAGCATGTCATATTTTAATGAGTGCTCACAATCATAAAAGATGTCCAAGATAGTATATTTATATGTGAAAACCTCTCTTTCTTTATTACTTCCTATTAATTGCAACGATGACCAAAACTATATTTGTCAACTCTCAACAACTTTATTCATCATACTCTTTATATGTGAAGTCATTAATCTCCATAAGATCAATATGATCTTCTTATTTCTTTTTATTCTTTCTTTTATTCCCTCAAGATCATAGCAAGATAGCAAAGCCCTCAACTCAAAACTAATCTTGATTATATATAGCTCACGGACTCGATTACATAGATAGGGATCAAAACCAAACTTAAAGCTAGATCATACTAAAACTTTATTCTACTAGAACAAGATATAACCAAAATGATCGAACTAAGAAAAATGATAAAGATATAAGTGTTATGATATGATACCGGGGCACCTCCCCCAAGCTTGGCAGTTGCCAAGGGGAGTGCCCATACCCATGTATTTATGTCTCTTTCTTCGGAGGTGGTGATGATGGAGTTGTTGATGATGTTGGCTTGTAGTCCATCTTCCAAGGCATAGGCTCACCATCATAGAATGATGATCGAGTCTCCGGGATCCTCAAATCTGCAGCCAAACTCATCCTCTTGAATCTATACTCATACTCACAGTTTTGGTTTTGCAGGTCATAGATCTGGGCTTGGAGGTGCTCGATTTTCTCGTGAAGCTTGAAGATGGTCTCCCCAATGTTATTGACATCCATCTTGTGGTTGTTGGTGAACTCTGCGATCATCATGTGGTTGGCGTTGAGTCCGCATTCCACCATCCCTTGGCACTTGAAAATTTGTTGCTCCATTGCTTCGTGTCTTGTCTCCACGCTTCCGGTCCTCGGTCCCTCAACATCGCGGATGTGCAGCACCCCCTCGCACATCTCAATGGTTTGAGGGTCTTGCAGCACCTCCGTGAGGTAAGGGCTGATGACCTTCTCGAAAAATTTGTCCTTGGGGGCGCTTGGAGACGTCATGGTGATCTAGACCTGTCAGAAAAACAGCTCGATACAAAAGCAGAGGGTTTTGTCATGGTACGGTGGTCAAAGCCTTCGGGAGAATATATAATGAATTTTTATCGACCAAAATAAGTATCGTGCAAGAAAACAGAGTACGAAGGGCACACGAGGTGACCACGAGGCAGGGGGCACGCCCAGGGGGGTAGGGCGGCCCTCCACCCTCGTGGACGCCTCATGTCTCTTTCGGACTACTTTTAATTTCCTAATTTTTTAAATATTCTAAAACGGAGAAAAAATGCTATTTGAGCAGTTTTGGAGTCTGTTTACTTACCATACCACATACCTATTCCTTTTTGGAGTCTGAAACTTTCTGGAAAGTGTCCCTTATGTACTACGGGGTTACGATGTTAATAACATGGGTTTCAACATTTATGGGATTACCTGAGATATAATGTTTGATTCTTTGACCGTTCACCACCTTCCGATTTGTGCCTTCAGCGTTGTTGATTTTTCTGGCACCGGAGTGATAGACCTCCTCGATAATGTAAGGACGTTCCCATTTAGAGAGAAGTTTTTCTGCAAAAAATCTTAAACGAGAGTTGTCGTGGAATAGTCACGTCAGATGTCCTCTTGAAAGGACTTAGTCATGGAGACATTGCCTCTAGGGTAGCTTAAAGGGGTTAAACGGGAGAAATGACACAGGAGTTTATACTGGTTCGACCCCTTGCGGTGAAGGTAAAGGCCTAATCCAGTTTGAGGTGGTATTGCTTATGTCTTGATTACTAGGGAGCGAATCCGCTTGACCTAGCTTTCGATCTCTTGTTTCTTATCTTGAACCGCCACCGGGTCATCCCTTTATATACACAGGTCGACACCGAGCGGCTCACGGAGTCCCGGCCGGCTCATAGAACGTGTCCGGCTTGGTGACTATCTTTACATGCCTTACAGTACAAGTCTTTACATATATGGCGGTTTACCTTTACGGGCCTTAAATCGCCTTTGGGCCTTGGGCCCTTGACTAAACTGCTATCTTCAATGTCTCCTTGGGCTTCATATGATGAACCGCCATAGGTATAACCCGGCCCCTCCTGGGCGGGTCATACCTAATAGTTATATCCCCAACATTAGGCCCCAGATTGATTTGAACTGGTTCATGTCAATCTTCAACATTTAGACAAAATCTTATTTCCTTGATCTGTGAAAGGACTCATAACCTGCCATGATGTCATCTTCTGGATCTGTGATAACCCGCCATGACATCACTTGCCATTAATTCATATTTTATCCAACATATCTCAACGGATCTCTATCTTAATAACCGTTCCAGAAATCGAGTTGTCTGGGTAGCTGGATAACCATGTTTTTGGTCTCCTTGTTTTTCACGTCCACTTATCAGTCCTTCCTTATAAATAGCCACGACCGACCTATTCTCATTATCCCTCTTTTCCATCGTCTTCTTCCTCTCGCGACCCTCTGCTGCTCGAGCTCCGCCTCCGCCGCGAAGCACACCGTTGTCTTTGTCCTGGGCCGCTGCATCACCCTGAACGAACCAGAGAACGGCAGCGTTCCTCCGCAGTCGACCTATATCTGTAAGCACTCGCTCTCCTGTACCCCAGATCCGCATTAGGGTTCCGACCGTTCGTCGTGTTCTTCGTAGTTTCTTCATAGTTCTTCCATCGCATCACCTTTTGATCTAGAAACGGTATAGAACTTATGTGGTAGTTGTTTTGCCTTCGCTTTCAATACCAGTGGACCCCTTTTCCTTTGAAAATAGATCTCATTGGAGCTTGTGACCCCCCTACACTGGTTCTAGGTCTTAATTTATTTCCTTTTTCTGAACTGCTGCTGATCCAAAATAATAGTTGCAGTTTGTGAAACTTGTTTGTATGGTACTTAGCCAAAAACTGCATCTTGATAGATCCACTTAGTCATGGCGGCTCATGTCACCGGCTGTAGTTAAATTCAATGCTCAATAGATTTTCCTTCTGACAGACATCAAACTGCTCATGGCGGCTTATATAACCCGTTGTAGCTAGTCATATACCATTAGGCCCCTTTTAAGCCGCCATTTTGAATATGCGCTGTAATACTTTTCATCTGGCTTAATGTTAAACCGGCAAATTTCCTCTTTTTTTTAGGCTTCTTTCTTCATAATGCCTCCCCAAACAACCACTTCCTGTAACTGGGTTCGCTCCATCATCACGGAAAGTACACTTGAAGACTTTGTGAAAACCGGTTATTTGCCGAAGAAGTCTGTCATGTCTTACCGCGCCCCTAAGCCGACAGAAGAGAAACCTTAGCCCAAAGAAGGGGAAATCATTGTCTTCACTGATCATATGAACCGGGGTTTTTCACCGTCCGACTCTAAGTTCTTCAGGGATGTTTTGAGCTTTTTCGACCTCCATCCTCAAGACATCGGACCCAATTCCGTGTCCAACATATGCAATTTCCAAGTGTTCTGCAAAGTCTACCTTCAAGAGGAGCACACTATGGAATTATTCAGAGAATACTTTTACTTGAACCGCCAAAACGAGTACTCCAACGGACTCAGTTTGGAACTTGGCGGGGTATCAATGCAGCAATGGAGAGATGCCATTTTCCCTTATGCGCAGCTGCCAAGTCATCCCAAGGACTGGAACCAGACATGGGTCTACTGCAAGGACACTTCTCCGACTAATGAGAATCCTCTGCCTGGCTTTCGCGCCTTGCGTCTCGAATCGAACCATCCTCTCCTCGACAAGTTGACTGTTGCTGAACGCAAGAAGCTCACCCCTACTATTGCCAAAGTCAAGGCTCTGTTGGGTAACGGCTTAAATGGCATTGATTTGGTCCGGTGCTGGGTTGCATGGCGGGTCATTCCCTTGAGCCGTCGCTCTGGATTAATGTGTACCTACACGGGTGAGAAGAAGGATCCACTGCGCCATAGTTCTGAGGACTTAACTGTCGATGCCATCAATGAGATGACAAAATCTCTTCTAAATGAGAGCCTAGTAGACTGCAGCAAGGTGGGATTGAGCCCTTTATGCAAGTCTAACCCGGCACCAGCGGTAAGCCGCCAACCTTAGTTAATTTTCCTTCATCTTTGTCACTTTATATTAATTCACTTTTGATGACTTTCACAGGCTGACGACGAATTCTGGAAGAAAGAATATGACCATGAGGCTGCAAAAAGAGCCAGGAAGACCAAGAAAGCCACCAGGAAAGCCACCAAAAAGAGGGGAAAGAAGCCTAGTGCTTCCAACTTGCTTCAACTGGATGACTCCTCTGAGTCAGAGGTAGATCTTGACTCTCTTGGCTCCTTTTTAACCATCTTATTGACACTGACTATCATTAGGATGACATGGGAACGAGTCAGGGAGTGGAATAAGAGGTAACTATTATTTCCTCCGACTCCGAGCCTTTACCAAGACAAAGAATCCGAAGAGTAACCCGGAAAGTAAGATTTTCACACCCCTTAGCTCATCTGGATCCTCACTTTATTTTGAAGCAATAGTAGCATGAGAGTCGGTGGCAGACTCGGACGAGCAAGGATGCAGAACTCTCCTCCGGCTTACCGACCATGCCAAGGAAGCATCGAAATGAGGTTACCCCCGACTTAAACTCTTTTTATCCTTTGGCGGGTCTTACTCGTCAACCACTCAACTCTTCCGACTCAAATTATCAGGATACATCTCATTCCTCTTTCGGTGATTCAATTCAATCCAACATGCCGGCTTTCAAGACCACTCCTGGGTAATCGCAATTTACTTATCATTTACTCATTCTGATCTTGTTATGTTTATACCGACTTCATGTCTCATGCAGCGGAAAAGCCAAGCCCAGCAAAAGGGAAAAGAAGAACAAGCCGCTGAAGATCCTAAGGTCAATGAGCCGGAGCAACAGACCCCAGCGCCTGAAGTCTCCATTCCTCAATCTTCTGAGTCGGTTCATGAAGACCCACCAGCAACTTCTGACCCCCTATGGAGCGAGCCATTGATGAGCCTTTAAACCCTGAAGTCTCTAGTCCATCAAAGACGGCTGATGCTCATGATGAGGACGTGGTGATCACTACCACCGGCTTTAGAGAACCGGGAAGGCCCACTGTGCTAGCTAAACATTCTGCTAAGGAAGAACACATTAAACGACGTAAAGTCAGATTCGATGTTGCTGACTACTCCCAATTGAGTGTTGGCGAAGTTTTTCTGTTTATCTTAGTCAAGTACACAGTAGCCGCGAGCTTGAAGTAGATATGGTGAAGCAGATTCACCAGAAGTTTGAGGTATGAACTCTTCCTTTATTGGGTTATGCTTACTATGCTAGCCCCCAAGTCTACTGTTTATGATGAATATGTTGTAGACTTAAATGAACCATGAACATAAGTAATATCTGTTGGTAGAAACCTTTAGAAGTCCAACTTAATCCGTAGTCCCCAAGGGCCAGTTTAATCAGTCTGAATGAGCCGGTCCTTTATATTCTTGTGTAGAAGTCAATACTTACTTGTATAGTTCTTCAATAGCAATATGCATTAGTCCCCAAGTGCCAAGTACTCTTGCTTGCAAAGTGCTTGGGACTTATTTACATAAGCCGCCACATAAATAAGCTTTCGGCAGACATTAGCCCCCAAGTTCCAAGTGTTGTTGCTTGCAAAAGGCTTGTGACTTAATATTTTGAAATGATATTGATGTATGACTTTGATCCGGTGTATGAACATACCACCACTGCTCAACTTCAATCGAAGTTATCTGAATTAAAGAACCGCCTGGAGCTGCATGAGATTGAGACCCGGAGGGCGAACTCAATGTTTGAATAAGCATGTCTGAAACAGAAAAACTGAAAGTCGGCTTCGAAACTGAGAAAAACGCCTGGGCTGCAGAAAAGATTGCCTTGACCCAACAAGCTGAAAAAACAGAGGCGGTTCTTGAAGAGGTGACAACTGAATTGTCCGGCTTAAAACAACATGTGTCTCAGATGGTCTCATCTATCTTTGGTAAGTCGCCTTATGACTGCCAAATATTGAATACCTTTCTTGATCCTATGAATTGCCTTTAACTTATTCATGATTACTATGCAGGCCCCAGGAGCATGATACGTCTCCAACGTATCTATAATTTATGAAGCATTCATGCTATTATATTATCTGTTTTGGATGTTTACGGGCTTTATTATACACTTTTATATTATTTTTGGGACTAACCTATTAACCGGAGGCCCAACCCATATTGCTGTTTTCTTGCCTATTTCAGTGTTTCAAAGAAAAGGAATATCAAACGGAGTCCAAATGGAATGAAACCTTCAGGAAAGTTATTTTTGGAACGGAAGCAATCCAAGGGACTTGGAGTGCACGTAAGGGAAGCTTCGTGGAGGCCACGAGGCAGGGGGCGCGCCCACCCCCCGTGGGCACTCCCTCCACCCTCGTGGGCCCCTCGTGGCTCCCCTGATCGACTACTTTCGCCTATATATCTCCATATACCCTAAAACCTTCGAAGACAACAATAGATCGGGAGTTCTGCCGCCGCAAGCCTCTGTAGCCACCAAAAAAACCAATTGGACCCTATTCTGGCACCCTGCCGGAGGGGGGATCCCTCACCGGTGGCCATCTTCATCATCCCGACGCTCTCCATGACGAGGAGGGAGTAGTTCACCCTCGGGGCTGAGGGTATGTACCAGTAGCTATGTGTTTGATCTCTCTCTCTCTCTCTCGTGTTCTTGATTTGGCACGATCTTGATGTATCGTGAGCTTTGCTATTATAGTTGGATCTTATGATGTTTCTCCCCCTCTACTCTCTTGTAATGGATTGAGTTTTCCCTTTGAACTTATCTTATCGGATTGAGTCTTTAAGGATTTGAGAACACTTGATATATGTCTTGCCGTGCTTATCTATGGTGACAATGGGATATTCACGTGATCCACTTGATGTATGTTTTGGTGATCAACTTGCGGGTTCCGTGACCTTGGGAATCTATGCATAGGGGCTGGCACACATTTTCGTCTTGAATCTCCGGTAGAAACTTTCGGGCACTCTTTGTAGTACTTTGTGTTGGTTGAATAGATGAATCTGAGATTGTGTGATGCATATCGTATAATCATGCCCACGCATACTTGAGGTGACAATGGAGTATTTAGGTGACATTAGGGTTTTGATTGATTTGTGTCTTAAGGTGTTATTCTAGTATGAACTCTATGATAGATTGAACGGAAAGAATAGCTTCATCTTATTTTACTACGGACTCTTAAATAGATAGATCAAAAAGGATAACTTTGAGGTGGTTTCGTACCCTACCATAATCTCTTCGTTTGTTCTCCGCTATTAGTGGCTTTGGAGGGACTCTTTGTTGCATGTTGAGGGATTGTTATGTGATCCAATTATGTTATTATTGTTGAGAGAACTTGCGCTAGTGAAAGTATGAACCTTAGGCATTGTTTCCTACCATTGCAATACCGTTTACACTCACTTTTATCACTTGCTACCTTGCTGTTTTTATAATTTCAGATTACAAATACTCATATCTACCATCCATATTGCACTTGTATCGCCATCTCTTCGCCGAACTAGTGCACCTATACAATTTACCATTGTATTGGGTGTGTTGGGGACACAAGAGACTCTTTGTTATTTGGTTGCAGGGTTGTTTGAGAGAGACCATCTTCATCCTACGCCTCCCACGGATTGATAAACCTTAGGTCATCCACTTGAGGGAAATTTGCTACTTCCTACAAACCTCTGCACTTGGAGGCCCAACAACGTCTACAAGAAGAAGGTTGTGTAGTAGACATCAGAGCACCAACCTCAATCAAGACAGGCTTGTGAAGCTGAAGGCGGTTTACACGTTGGTGGAACAGCTTTATACCAGAACACAACATGCATTGGCCACAATTTCTCCATCCAACCAAGCACCGATCTTTTTAGTGGATGTACTGAGAAAGCTTGTTGTGCTGCCTCAAAGGGTTAGTGAGATGAAGAGATCATGTGCGAGAGCCAGAGCTGTAACAGCTTTAAGCCGAGCCAAAGCTTGGCTACCAGAGCTAGACCCGGCTGATATATCAACTCGGTACCCGAGCTTAAAAGAAGCCGACACCCATTTTTAACAAGAAGGACTTTGCCACCTGTGTGAAGGACATCCGTCCCCTGTCTAGCCTGATTGCCAGTGAAAATGATCTGTCCCAATATCAGCTGGCTTATGATTTGGAGCATCAGAAAATGCCAACACCATCTTATAAAGTGCAGGATCTGATACCCCCAATTCGTAAGCACACTTTCACTCCTGAAGTTAACCTAGAAGAGCTTATTGACGATGAGGCTGAATTTCAAGCTTTAAGTGGCATTGACTGGTCATCGCCCGCCTTCCAGGAGATAGAACAGGACGACAAATCAGAGAAGGATGATCCGGAAGCATCAGGCCAATAAGATCAAGAAGATTGATCCGCGGGGCGGTTCATACTTGTGACCTTAAAAACAGTTGATCACTTGGACTCGGGGAGTCATGTAATAGGGTAGCAATGACTTTGCTCTGTCATGCCATTGTGCATGTTTTGGTGCTCAACACTGTTAAGCCACCACCTTATATTTATGCTCTTTACACTTATCCTATCGTTTGACTTGTGCGTATAAATATCCTGAATTTTCCTGCACACAAAAATAGATCACGAAATCCCTTGGTGGTTTACCGCAGGGCGTGTCATGATACCTCGCATATAACTAATGATGTTTTAACACAGTTATAAAAATATGCGAGTGAAACTGACTTGAAATATAACAACATCATACTTGTGATGTCGATCTATACTGCCGGTTTATGATAATTGTGCAGTAAGGGTGAGCACCCAATCTTTAGAAGCCAAAACTTCCAAATGTTTATGATTGTCATATGCTCGTGACTTTATCATCCAAAGTCAAGCCGGGTTAATCGAAACCACATATATGCTTTCAGATGTAAGCAAAAAAGTATTAAGAGAAACCCGAAAGACTGTTCGAAAAACTTAAATCAAAAAGAGAGAAAACACGAGGCTTCTGATTCGAATACGATCAGTAAGCCGGACCAAAAGGGTTAATGGCTATGTTCTCTTTGATGAATACACCTATGTTTGAACAGGAAAGCCCCAAGTGGTTTGTGGCATTGCGCCAATCAAGAGGGTACCGACAACTATGTTCTCTTTGGTGAAAACACCTATGTTTGAATAGGAAGCCCCCAAGTGATCTTGAAGCTTTTTTGATGACTCTGATTCGAATACGATCAGTAAGCCAGACCAGAAGGGGTTAAGCTATGATTCGAATACGATCTAGCCCCCAAATGATCAAGTTATTTGAACAACTATGATTCGAATACGATCAGAAGCTGTGCCAAAGGAGTTAAGCTAGATTTGAATACGATTAGCCCCCAATGGTCTAAATATTTAACAACTCTCATTCGAATACGACCAGAGTCAGACCAAAAGGGGTTAAGCTATGATTCAAATACGATCCAGCCCCCAAATGATCAAGAGGTTTGAACAGCTATGATTCGAATATGATCAGGAAGTTGTGCCAAAGGGGTTAAGCTAGATTCGAATACGATCAGCCCCCAGTGGTCTAAATATTTAACTCTGATTCAAATATGATCAGAGTCGGACCAAAAGGGGTTAAGCTATGATTCAAATACGATCCAACCCCCAAATGATCAAGAGGTTTGAACAACTATGATTCGAATACGATCAGGAAGCTGTGCCAAAGGGGTTAAGCTAGATTCGAATACGATCAGCCCCCAATGGTCATTGAATTATGACGAAGAAGGCTCATTATTGAAGATAAAAAATAATAGAGACCCTGCTTTATTTATAATCATCATAATATATACATGTTAAAAATATGTACATCATAAGAGCCGGTAGCTCATGTGTAGTAAGGCCGAAGATGAGCAATATTCCACGGCCGGCGGGTCTCTTCCTCCGACTTACGTGAGCCTTTGTGCTCTCGAATATCGATGAGGTAGTATGACCCATTGTTTAAGTTCTTGCTGACCACAAAGGGCCCTTCCCAAGGTGGGGATAACTTGTGTGCATCAGTTTGATCCTGGATGAACTGGAGCACCAAATCACCCTCTTGAAAGGTTCTAGACTTAACCCGACGGCTGTGGTAATGGCGCGAGTCTTGTTGGTAAATCATCGAGCGATATGCCGCTAGGTCATGCTTCTCATCTAACAGGTCAAGTGCATCCTGACGCGCTTGTTCATTATCAGCTTCAACATAAGCCTCCACGCGGGGCGAGTCATGACGGATGTCACTAGGAAGAATCGCCTCTGCTCCATAAACCATGAAGAAAGGCGTATAACCTGTGGATCTGTTGGAGGTAGTATTGATACTCCATAGCACTGAAGGTAACTCCTCCACCCAACAACCGGGCGTCTGTTGCAAAGGAATCATAAGCCGGGGCTTGATGCCTTTCAGAATTTCCTGATTGGCTCTTTCGGCTTGACCATTGGACTGGGGGTGCGCTACTGATGAAACATCAAGTTGAATATGCGCATGTTGACAAAACTCGTCCATGGCACCCTTGGACATATTGGTGCCATTGTCAGTTATAATGCTGTGTGGAAAACCAAAACAAAAAAATTACCTTCTTCAGGAATTGAACCGTCGTGGCTGCGTCACACTTACTGACTGGCTCTGCCTCGACCCACTTTGTGAATTTATCAACCGCCACCAAAAGGTGGGTATTTTTATCCTTGGACCTTTTGAAAGGCCCAACCATATCAAGCCCCCAGACTACAAACGGCCAAGTAATTGGAAGCATCCTCAATTCTTGAGCCGGCACATGAGCTCGCCATGAGAATTTTTAACAACCATCACACTTACTGACCAAATCCTCTGCATCAGCATGAGCCATCAGCCAATAAAATCCATGACGAAAAGATTTGGCCACAAGGGACTTTGAACCGGCATGATGACCATAGTCCCCTTCATGAATCTCACGAAGAATCTCACAGCCTTCCTCAGGAGAGACGCAACGTTGAAACGCCCCAGTGACACTGCGATGGTGTAACTCGCCATTGGCAATTGTCATTGACTTAGACTACCGGGTTATCTGCCTAGCTAAAGTTTCATCCTCGGGTAAATCGCCCCGGGTCATATAAGCCAAATAGGGTACTGTCCAATCTGGGATAGCATGAAGAGCCGCCACCAATTGTGCCTCCGGGTCAGGAATAGCCAGATCTTCCTCCGTAGGTAATTTGACAGAATGGTTATGAAGAACATCCAAGAAGGTGTTAGGTGGAACCGGCTTATGCTCAGATCCCAAACGGCTTAAGGCGTCGGCCGCTTCATTTTTCCTACTATCAATGTGTTCCACCTGATAAACCTTGAAGTGCCCAGCAATATCATCAATCTCACGGCGATAAGACGCCATGAGTGGGTCCTTAGAATCCCATGTACCTGAAACTTGTTGGGACACCAGGTCTGAGTCGCCAAAACATCTTACTCGGCTTAAGTTCATCTCCTTAGCCATCCGAAGACCATGGAGTAAGGCTTCATACTCAACTACATTGTTAGTACATGGAAACATCAACCTGAGAACATAACAAAATTTGTCACCTCGAGCGAAAGCTAAGACCACTCCAGCCCCCGAGCCCTCCAATTGCCTGGACCCACCAAAGTGAATAGTCCAATATGTGTTATGTGGCTTCTCTTCAGGCATTTGCAGTTCTGTCCAGTCATTGATGAAATCCACTAATGCTTGAGACTTGATGGCAGTGCGAGGCATATATTTTGAACCATGAGGTCCAAGCTCAATAGCCCACTTGGCTACTCGCCCTATGGCTTCTCTGCTTTGAATAATATCTCCCAAAGGATCAGAACTGACCATAGTGATGGGATGACCTAGAAAATATTGCTTAAGCTTCCGGCTGGTCATGAACACCCCATAAACAAGCTTCTGCCAATGTGGATACCTCTGCTTTGACTCAATGAGCACCTCGCTCATATAATAAACTGGTCGTTGAATCGGATATTCCTTGTATGCCTCCTTCCGTTCCACCACAACAGCCACGCTGACAACCCGGCATTAGCAGCCACATAGAGCAACAAGGGCTCCTTGTCAATGTGAGCAACAAGGACTGGCGGCTCAGCGAGCTGCCTCTTCAAGTCTTCAAATGTGTCATTCGTAGCATCACTCCAGATGAAGTCATCTGTTTTATTCATCATCTGATATAGCGGTATGACCGTCTCACCTAACCAGCTTATGAACCGGCTTAAAGCAGCAATACGACCCGCCAGACGTTGAACAACATTGATACACTTTGGTTTTGCCAAAGAGGTAATGGCCTTGATCTTCTCCGGTTAGCCTCAATGCCTCTATTAGAAACAAGAAATCCCAAAAGCTTGCCTGCTAGCACATCAAAGACACACTTGGTCGGGTTAAGCATCATATTGTAGACACGGAGATTATCAAAGGTCTCCTTTAAATCATCTATCAAAGTTTCCTTCTCTCTGGATTTCACCACAATATCATCCACATAGGCATGAACATTGCGCCCAATCTGATTGTGAAGACAATTCTGCACACAGCGCTGGTAAGTTGCCTGGGCACTCTTAAGCCCAAAAGGCATAGATACATAGTAGAAGGCTCCAAAGGGAGTAATAAAAGTTGTTTTCTCCTGGTCCTTAACTGCCATCTTGATCTGATGATAACCAGAGTAAGCATCCAAAAAACTCAAACGCTCACAACCTGCCATAGCATCAATGACTTGATCAATACAAGGGAGAGCAAAAGGATCAGCCGGACAAGCTGTCGGTGTCAAAACCGGCGGATCTCGGGTAGGGGGTCCCGAACTATGCGTCTAAGGCTAATGGTAACATGAGGCTGGGGACATGATGTTTATCCAGGTTCAGGCCCTCTCGATGGAGGTAATACCCTACTTCCTGCTTGATTGATCTTGATGATATGAGTATTACAAGAGTTGATCTACCACGAGATCGTAGAGGCTAAACCCTAGAAGCTAGCCTATGATTATGATTGTTCTTGTCCTATGGACTAAACCCTCCGGTTTATATAGACACTAGAGGGGGCTAGGGTTACACAAAGTCGGTTACAGAGAAGGAGATCTACATATCCGAATTGCCAAGCTTGCCTTCCACGCCAAGGAGAGTCCCATCCAGACACGGGACAAAGTCTTCAATCTTGTATCTTCATAGTCCAATAGTCTGGCCAAAGTATATAGTCCGGCTGTCCGAGGACCCCCTAATCCAGGACTCCCTCAGTAGCCCCTGAACCAGGCTTCAATGATGACGAGTCCGGCGCGCAGATTGTCTTCGGGCGGGTTCCATCTCCGAATACTCTAAGGTAGATTTTGAACACATGAATCGTGTCCGGCTCTGCAAAACAAACCACATACAACCGTAGAGAACCTAATTTTTCACGATTCTAATCTGCTAACAATTTTTCATGGCATGACATCATGCCACGGCCCGATCATTATTCGAACTGTTTTTTCCCAGCCTACTACTGTATTGCAAGGCGGTTTCATTGGCACGTATTGTCGAAGCAGAGATCGTGTCCACTTATCACAGGATTCTCATCAATACGGGTGTGGGTAACCCAACCGCACCATCGATGTGGCGCTTGGGGAATAAGCGAATTTATAGGGCAAGTAGGGAGGCACACAGTTTCTACCGCCTCTATAAAGAGGTAAGGACTCCTGTTTTTCACCCACGCCCTCTTCTCCCTCTGCTCATCCATTCTCATACACCCGACCTCAAACGCAAGCCCTCGCCTTCTCCGCAAAGTCATTCAAGCATGTCCGGAGCAGGAGGAAAGTGGATGGCCTCCTCCATCACGGAGGAGGACATAACGAAGCTACGGGAGGCCAGATACCTGGTCGCAAATATTGCGCACAGGCTTCCGGCTGAGGGGCAGATCATCCCCACCCCAAAACCTTGGGAGAGGGTCGTGTTCCTCCCTCATTTCGTCCGCTTGACTGGGATTTCTCCTCCACCCATTCATCCGCGGGCTCATGTTTTACTATGGGCTCGATTTTCACGATCTGGCCCCCAACTTCATTCTCAACATCTCGGCGTTCATTGTCATGTGCGGGGCTTTCCTCCGTATCCCGCCCCACTTCGGCCTATGGCTGAAGACCTTCAACATTGTCGGTGTATAAAAAGAGGGGTACACTTTTTGTACCCCTATAACTGTGCACGGACAGTCCGAGCCACGGACGCCACCGCACCGAGCAAGGCAAGGGAGGTGAGCCAAGGTAAGGCCGAAGCTCGAAAGGAGCAAAACGACACCAAGACCAAGACCACAAAGAGCAAAGGGGATGAAGCGGACTCCCCCGGCAAGATCCTTGACGGGGGGCGATTTTAGCAAACCCGGCAAGACCCTTGCCGTGGCAGCTCGCCCCACACCTACGGAGCGAATCACCCTTGAGTCCATTGCCCCCGTGGGGCAAGGATTCGGGAGACATCCCCGTGGTGGCATGCAGATCTTTGTGAAGACATTCAAGATCAGATACACACTATAGAAGATGACGACCCTTGGCGGGATCCCAGCCAAGGAGGACCACAAGTCCCCCGGCAAGAGCCTTGCCGGGGATGACAGCAGGCGCCACGGCAAGACCCTTGCCGGGGCCCCGGCAAGACCCTTGCCGGGGCTACGGCGAGGCCCTTGCCAAGGACACCCGTAGGGCCACCATCAGACCCACGCCAATTCCAACCTCTACCACCGTTCGCATGCAGCTGCCGACCCAACCAGTTGGGCAGGCACCTGCGTGGCGGCAAGCGGATCTTTGTGGAGACCCACCGCTGCGCCACCTCAGCTACCTGCCTGCCTACATGGCGCCACGGGCACCGCTGGCCAGGGCGCGTGTCGACGCGAAGGGGATCGGCGACGGACAAGACTGGGCTCTCCCCCGTCCCCGATAAAGCAGGGACACCTAAGCACGACGCATTAAATGCGCCTTGTCATGTAATGCGAGGGATAAACTCGTATCACTGTGCCCTTTCCACCTCCTGTGTGCCACTGTGTCAACCCCTTTTCCCTATAAAAGGAGGTCCAAGGCGACCAGGAGGGGCATTCGGCTTTTTGGAGCTCCTCACGCCCCATTGCTAGCTCAAGAACACAGATAAACAAATCATCAAGGCAGGAGTAGGGTTTTACGCATCCTCGTGGCCCGAACCTGGATAAAGAACCCGTGTGCTATCTGTTTGATCCGCCCTTCTCACAACCCCGCGCCCCGCAACCGTAGTAGGGATCTCGTGATCCCATAGGTGTCGTCCTCGCACTGACATCTTTGGCGCGCCAGGTAGGGGGCGTAGTTGTGAGAATCGGCTCTAGCAGTTAGTTCGACGCTTCTTCATCGTCATGGCGCCCAAGAAGAAGATGACGGTGGCGGTTGGCCCGTCGGGAGCCGGACATTCTGTCCCGACGCGGGCGAGCAGCGGACCGGTCGCAAAAAGGACCCGGGGCGCCGTTCGCGAACACCAACACCGTCCCAGCAGCCAAAGTTTGGGAGGCGGCGATGTTCGTGCGCCTGGTAACGGGCCGCATGCTGCCAAATCCAAAGACGGAGCCAGGCCCTCCGCGGGTGGCGCGGGGCCTTCCAGGATCGCTGCCACCCCACCTGAAGGCGACGCGAGGGCTTCCAAGACTCCCACGCTGACACCGACGGCGCGCTCCTCTCAAGCGGCGCGCGACGAATGGCGTAATCACGCCGAGGACCCCGGGCATCACCGTGGAAAGAGCCCCAAGCGCCGCTCCTGGGATTTAGAAGACCTGCCCGCCCGCCGAGGCGCTGGTGAAGATGGCGTGTGACCGCGGGGTCGTGATGGAACTCCTTCTGACATGGTCAGAAGTCGAAGCGCGTCGCGATCCATGCAGGTTTCACTGCCACCAACGCCAGCAGAAGCCCTGGCACGCACGCAATTGCTCCTAGATTTCCCTCCCACTACGGGGAAACTCGACGAATGGAGAGCCACTATCCTAAGCCTTGTTGCGATGGCCAACAAAGACGAACCGAGTGCGGTGGAGCCCCCGGGTCGATGCTCCGACGGAGTCCCACGCACCAGTGGTAGGAGAGCCGGTGGCGCCGCGACCACGGTGCACTCGCCTCCTCCACGCCCGGTACCGCGGACGCCAGCCCATCGCGACGTCACGGGCGACGAGATCTCCGTAGCTTCGTCCGACCCGCGGGCCCACTGTGACCAGCGCCAAGTTCTTTGGGAACGAGAACATGAAGACGCTCGAACCACTATCGAGCGCCGGCGCGGAGCACGCCACCAATCAGACAGGCAAGCAGGGCCTGCTGTGAGCCACCCAGCACCGGGGAGCCCTAGAGGCCTACCTTACGAGGTAGGCTGTCCGGCTTTTACCTGTGAGCTGCGGCAGTTCCAGTGGCCCACTCACCGCACCTTCAAACCCGACGTGGGTGAAAAGTACAGTGGCAAGACCCATCCGTCCGAGTTCCTCAGCGTCTACACCATCACGATGCAAGCTGCCGGAGCCCGCGATGATAAGGTGCTTGTGAATTACTTTTCGTTGGCTCTTAAACCCAATGCCATGTCATGGTTGATGCACTTGCCGGTAGACTCTATTTCCTCCTGGTCGGATTTGTGCCATGAGTTCGTGGGCGCCTTTACTGGAGGCCACCAAGCCCATGGCCAAGCAAGCGACCTGCACGTCATTCCCCAGAAGGGAGGCGAGAGTCTCCGCAAGTATATTCAGAGGTTCAGCCGGGGACAGTACAATATCCCTGATGTTCACCCTGCCGCCATCATCAGCGTGTTCCACCAGAACGTGCGTAACCGCAAGATGCGCGAAGAGCTGGCAATGAACAAGGTGAGAGATGTAGCAGAACTCTATGTTCTTGCTGACAAATGTGCCCGAGCCGAAGAGGGAAGGAAGTACCCCGGCGAAGATGCCGGCGTGGAAACCGACTCCTCAGATGAGGATACTGCCGCCCCAGCAAAGAAAGGCCGGCGCCGCAACAAGAAGCGCAAAGGAAAAGCCGTGCTTGCCGTCGAGGGATCCGAAGACGCCGGCTCCACCAAGAAAACCAAGGAAGATGACCCCGACAAGGAGGTTGCTAGGTGTGTCGCCTGCCAGGCCTTGGCGGCTGCCGAGAAGCCGGGAAACTCCGACAAGTGATACTGCAAGATCCATCGCACCAAGGGCCATGCTCTCCAGGACTGCCGACAGGTTGAGCTCCTCGCTGAGAAGCAGAGGGCTGAGTATGAGAGGCGGGACGAGGAGAAGGGCCCAGACGGTGCTGAGGGGTCCGGCAAGAAGCGTGACGGCCAGGTGGGCCGTCGCGGCAAGGATAAGCAAGAGGAGAGGCCCGCCCGGGGCCGTGACAGAAAGCCAGAAGACGACGATCATGAAGAGGACGACGAGTCCGACGACCAAGAGTTTCAGAAAGCTACAGAGGCCATGTGCATTGACGGCGGCGCCTCGCTGCACACTTCTCACCGCCGGCTCAAACAGTGGGCGCGAGAGATTACAGCGGCAGAGCCGTCGTTTGATGCCCAAAGGCCGCTGAAGTGGTCCAGCACACCTATCATTTTCGACACTGAGGACCACCCTGATCGCACTACTGCGGTCGGGTGCTTGCCATTGTTGGTTTCACCAACAATACGTAACGTCAAGGTGATGAAGATGCTAGTCGATGGCGGGGCCGGTCTGAACTTGATCTCGCCTGCGGTGATCGAGAAACTGCAGATTCCTGATGGAGACCTCGAAGAGACGGGCACGTTTCAGGGGGTCAACCCGGGAAGAAGCCAACCAAAGGGAAAGGTCACGCTGCCCGTGACTTTTGGAAGCGACCTGAACTTCAGGACGGAGAGGATTGTGTTCGATGTTGCCAAGATCCCCTTGCCCTACAACGGGATCCTTGGCCGCCCAGCGCTGGCCAAGTTCATGGCGGCGTCACACTACGCCTACAACACCCTGAAGATGCCAGGACCTATGACGATCATCACCATCCCCTTCGACAAGAAAGATGCGCTGGTTTGCGCTGACCAACTATAACAGCAAGCAGTTGCAGCAGCTGCCGCCGCTAGGGCACGTGCTCCTGCCGCTGGGACCCCAGGAGGGAATAAGAAGAAGACCGGTGAGACCTCGGACACCCACTCTGGCAAGCGCACCTCTTCAGAGTGTAGCACTACCGTCGAGGACGTGCCAGAGAGCTCCACCGGCAGGAACAAGAAGCCCAGGGCCATACCGCCGGGAACCAAGAAGGTCTCTGTCAATGAGGATGGTACGGGGGAAGCTTTTACCATAAGCTCCACCCTTGACGACAAATAGGAAGACGCGCTCGTCACCTTCCTGCGGGCGAATGTCAATGTGTTTGCATGGCAAGCTTCCGACATCCCCGGTGTTCCCAGGGAGGTGATTGAGCACCACCTTGCTGTCTGCCCTCACGCGCGGCCCGTCAAGCAGAAGGCCAGAAAGCAAGCTTTGGAACGACAAGAGTTCATTACTGAAGAGATCCGGAAACTGGAAGCAGCGGGTTTGGTAAGAGGAGTGCTCCATCCAACGTGGTTGGCCAATCCGGTCATGGTGCGCAAGGCAAATGGGAAGTGGAGACTGTGTATTGATTACACAAATATCAATAAGGCTTGCCCTAAAGACCCCTTCCCGTTGCCGCGCATCGACCGGATTGTTGAATCCACGGCTGGGTGTGATCTGCTGTCATTCCTCGACGCCTACTCCGGCTACCACCAGATCTTCATGATAAGAGAAGACGAAGAGAAAATGGCATTCATCACCCCATGTGGTACGTATTGTTTCATGCGGATGCCTTTCGGGTTGAAGAGTGCTGGTTCGACGTTTGCAAGGGCGGTCCAGATTGGTTTTGAACCCCAACTCGATAGAAATATGGAAGCTTATATGGATGACATAGTGGTCAAAACCAAGGATAGGGTAACCCTCATACCAGATTTGCAAGAAACATTTGCAAACCTGCGCAAGATCAATCTCAAACTGAACCCTGAGAAGTGCGTCTTTGGCATCTCGTCCGGCAAGCTTCTCGGGTTCTTGGTGTCACAACCTGGGATAGAGGCCAATCCGGACAAAATCAAAGCTATAGAGCAGATTGAGGCACCCAAGCGAATCAAGGATGTGCGTCGGCTTGCTGGTTGCGTCGCCGCCATGGGCAGGTTCATTTCCAAGTCTGCCGAGCGCGCCCTTCCCTTTTTCAAGATCCTGAAGAAGGCCGGCCCGATGGAGTGGACGCCAGAAGCCGAAGCAGCATTTCAAGGTTTGAAGAAGTACCTCTCCTCCGCGCCAATACTAGTTGCGCCTAGGCCGCAGGAGCCGTTGCTGCTATACCTGGCGACAACGGACCAGGTGGTCAGCGCCGCACTAGTGGCGCAGAGAGAGGTTGACGACGAGGTTATGGCAGCGGCAGAGCCCGACACCACCAATGCAGAGACGACACGGCCAGTTGACGTGCCGTCGAGGAAGAAAATGATGCAGCACCCGGTCTACTTTGTTAGTTCCCTCCTGTAGGGGGCTAGATCAAGGTACTTCGACGTGCAGAAACTGCTCTTCGGCCTTCTTATGGCCTCGAGGAAGCTGCATCACTACTTCCAGGCATACAAAATCACTGTCCTCACTCGCTTCCCTCTGCAGCGGATATTGCATAATCTGGATGCAACGGGAAGAATTGTGGAATGGGCACTGGAGCTGTCCAGCTTTGGCCTCAAGTTTGAAAGTACCTCGACAATTCAGAGTCGAGTCCTAGCGGAGTTCATTGCAGAATGGACCGCAACACCTGACGAAGAAGCCCAAGAGACTGCTCTCCCCGGCAAGGAAGCAAGTTGTGATTGGATCATGTACTTTGATGGAGCTTTCTCCTTACAAGGCGCCGGGGCTGGCGTACTGCTTGTCGCGCCCACTGGAGAGCGCCTCAAGTACGTGATCCAGATGCACTTCCCCAGGGAGGTGTCAACCAACAATACGACAGAGTATGAAGGGCTGCTTGCCGGTCTTAGAATCGCGGCGGACCTCGGAATCAAGAAACTCATCGTCAGGGGGGACTTGTAGCTTGTTGTCAAGCAAGTCAACAAGGATTACCAGAGCCCGTTGATGAAGGCCTACGTCGATGAAGTGAGAAAGCTGGAAGAGCGTTTCGACGGTATACAGGCTGAACACGTTCCCCAAGCGGAGAACGATATCGCCGATTACCTGTCCAAACGCGCCGCCCTCAAGCTACCTATGGAACCAGGTACCTGTGTGCTTCAGCTAACCCAGCCATCCGTTGGTCCATCAACAGAGCAGAATAAGAGGAGGAAATCAGGGCCCGGCAAGTACTTTCCCGCTGAGCTCCCCGGAGCCGCCGGCAAGGATGTTGCCGAGGATACTGAGCCCGCCACGGGACAACTGGCTCCGGCGGAGCGTCAAGCTCTTGCCGTCGAGACAGCCGCTCCTATAGCGGAGGAAATGCCTTTAGCCCTCGCCGTCGAGCCCCAGGCTCCAGCATGGGCACAACATACCGTCCGATTCCTCCAAACAGGGGAACTTCCTGAGGAGCAGGAAGAAGCAGAGAAAGTAGCCCGTCGCTCTACCATGTACCAGTTCGTCGATGACGTCCTGTACAGAAAGAGGCCGAATGGTGTGAAATTGAAGTGTATCCCTCAAGAGGAAGGAGTGGAGCTGTTGGCGGAGATACACAGAGGCATATGTGGATCCCACATTGGGTCAAGGGCCCTTGCCGGCAAGGCATTCCGACAAGGCTTCTTCTGGTCCACTGCCCTCCAGGATGCGATGACACTAGTCACCAGGTGTGAAGTGTGTCAGTTCCATTCAAAGAAGCTCCATCAGCCAGCCCAAGCCCTTCAAAACATTCCTCTCTCCTAGAACTTCTCGGTCTGGGGGCTCGACATACTGGGCCCTTTCCCCCGTGCTGTCGGGGGCTTTGAGTACTTGTACGTTGCAATCGACAAATTCACAAAGTGGCCAGAGGTGGAGGCAGTGAGGAAGGTCACAGCTCAGTCAGTCGTAAAGTTCTTCAAGGGATTAGTGTGCCGTTTTGGCGTACCTAACAGGGTTATCACCGACAACGGCACCCAGTTCACAAGCCGCACCTTCATGCAATATACCCAAGACCTCGGCAGCAAAGTCTGTTTTGCTTCCGTTGCTCACCCCGAAGCAATGGTCAAGCTGAGAGGGAAAATACTGAAGTACTGCGAGGCTTGAGGACCAAGACCTTTGACAGGCTGCACAAGAGTGGAAGGCACTGGATTGATGAGTTGCCGATGGTTCTTTGGTCGATCAGGACGACGCCAAATCTAGCCACCGGCCAGACACCTTTTGCCCTGGTATACGGGGCGGGAGCAGTTCTCCCCACTGAACTCATATACGGGTCACCTCGAGTGCTCGCTTATGATGAGCTTGAGCAAGAGCAACTGCGGCAAGATGACGCAGTGCTCCTTGAGGAAGATCGTCTTCGGGCGGCTGTAAGAGCAGCACGCTACCAACAAGCCTTGCGCCGCTACCATAGCCGCAAGGTTCATGCCCGGAGCCTTGAGGAAGGCGACCTTGTCCTTCGGCGCGTTCAATCGGCCAAGAATTCCAACAAGTTGACGCCAAAGTGGGAAGGCCCTTATCGGGTAATACGAGTCACCAGGACCGGCGCAGTCTGCCTCGAGACCAAAGATGCTGTTCTGGTGAGTAACTCCTGGAACATTGAGCATCTTTGCAAGTTTTACCCGTGAGGCGCGGCTTGCCGGGCCCCCCGCAAGCCACCTTTTGTACAAGCATTGCCGATGATGCATGTAACCCTTTGTACAAAGCCAGACGCAGACCCTGAGCATAAATAAATGAAGTGCTGGCGCCCTAAGTTATAGCATGCATGCTAGGTCAAGTCTCGTCCTTGGTTAGGGTTGATAGTGCTTAAGCAGCGACTAACCCCTAGCTTAGAGGTCGAGTGTGCGTCCCTTTGCTGTTCTTTTGTTTTCTTTGGTTCGCAGGACTCGCAGATATTCTTGCCGGATCACTTGAGGACGAAAAGGAAAAGAGGGACAGACCGGCATCTAGACCCCAGCAAGCCAGTATTGCCGGGGGCTGCAAGTACAAAGATTCACCCACAGCAAACCAGAGTTGCCGGGGGCTACAACTTCAGATAAGTTCTTCATCCCTTATCATGCATTCCCTCATGGACTGAGGTATGTGAAACCTCGTTTTTTCCAAAGCTACCGTGCTCCCCTAAAAACTCTAGGCCCTAGGGCTCGTTCCATGGGCCAGGTTTAGTCGTAGTCGCGGCGGCAAAAGGATGAAACGAGGAGCCTGAACCCACCTCATCCCTGCCTCCGCCGAAAGCATGAGAAGGGTCGAGCAAAGTGGGAAGACGGCAGGGCCTGTTGTCGGGCAAGGAAATGTTTATCTTGAGGATATCAAGGATTTATTCCTTGTCGTGGGTTCTACCCGCAAACAAATGACCCGGCAAGCATCCCTTTTTCATTAAAAACATTCCACTCAGGTACAGCCCATAGGGAATGAAAAACATGAATGGTGGGATTACAAGTTTTAAATTCAGCTAAAGCCTAAAGGCTTACAAACTAAAAAGAGATAAGGTGCCCGTAACCCCTTTCTTGACCCTCTCCTCAGGAGGCAGGTCAAGGAGGCGAAAAGGACAAAAGGGAGCGCCTAGGCGAGCTACGGGTGGCAGGAGGCACCAAGAGAACATCTCGGTGACCGTCCGAAGGCTGGATGGTGATGGCGGCACCAGAAGCAGAGCTCGAAGATGAGGCGGCAGGACGTCAACACGCGTCGAAGGCGTTGGTGCCAGTGTACTCCGATTTGACGGCCTTGTCGCCCACCCTCTTCCTCTTCCGCAGCCTCCCAACGCCAGCCTCCCAAGGAGACGACCCCGAGAAGTTCAGGAAGCCGGCGACACGGATGATGGGATCGCCGGTGCCGCACGGAGCGGCGCCCGACACCTAGTCGGACCCGTCATCCTGCCGCCCGCTACCCTCGTCGTCGCTGCCGCTATCCTCCTTGTCACTCCCGCCCGAGGAGGAGTCTTCGCTATCAGAAGAGCTCTTCACGCAGCACCTTGCCCGAGTCCCGAAGCACCCAAAGATCTTGACGGAGAGGAGGCCGCCCTCCATCAGCTTGAAATGGAGGGTGAGCCCCGCCGTCAAGTGGTGGATATGAGCGAACATCTTCCACCCTCGGCCAAGATACATCACATGAGGGAGTGGGAAGTCGACACGAGCTCGCGTACCACTGATCCAACAGCCCCTCATGTGCAACCGCAAGGACTCTGGTGGATCCAGCTCCATCTCGCTCGCGAATGGAATCGGGAGACAAAGACGACGGCGAGGCGACCGGCGCAGTCTGACGAAGAACTCGCAAGGGTCATCCCCAACATGGCCCTCCATGGGGGAGGAACTACTGGCGAAGGCGAGACCGGCGCGCCGCCCCGTTCTCCTCTTCCCTGAGCACCTTGGCCTCGCCCACGGCCTCGCCCGCGGCCTCGCCCCTCCCCTTCCCCTCGCGGCTGGCTCTGCCACCGCGGGTAAAGGGGAAGGGAGGGCGCGTTGTCAAGCGGCGACCCTCGCCGCCACCGTTGAAGAGTCAGGATTCCCTCTCTCCATGGCGGATGGAGGGAGGGGGCGAGCAGAAGCTGAAGGAAAGAGAAGATGGAAGAGTGCGGGACGCCATCTCCTTCCTCCCTACTCTTTATAAAGATCCGGGATGGGGGCTCGGCCACCCCACTCAGCCAAACAAGACGCGGAAGGCGCAGGGAACTAGGACCAACTCGCTGCCCCGGCCCGCGACGGCCCGGTTCCTCGCCTCCACCGTTTGCCACCCTGAGCGCGTGAGAACCACGTGGCAGGCATGCGGGACCAAGGCGACAGGTGAGGTGACCTCTCCCCACCCCGTGATCATGGGGGGTGGACGCCTTGAAGACCACGCCCGGGCCCCGTTCAGTAAATGGGACGAGCCTCCACGCCTCCCTTTGTTTATGGGGAAGGCGCGAATTGCCCCCTTTTACTACGACGTGACGCATGCGCGCAGAGCTCAGCCTCACGCATTCCGCCCATGTCACACATGCCTCCCCACGCCGAGCCACGCGTGGGAGGCATGAGAAGCGCAGCGTGCGAAGAAACTTACCGCGGTAAAAACTACCCCACCTGCCCGCGCACTGTTTTTGGGCCTAGCCCAACGACGCGATTGCGCTTACGTGTGGCCCAGGCCCGGGGGCTCCTGTCGGTGTACAAAAAGAGGGGTACACTTTTTGTATCCCTATAACTGTGCACGGGCAGTCTGAGCCACGGATGCCACCGCACCAAGCAAGGCAAGGGAGGTGAGCCAAGGTAAGGCCGAAGCTCGAAAGGAGCAGAACAATGCCAGACCAAGACCACAAAGAGCAAAGGGGACGAAGCGGACTCCCCCGGCAAGATCCTTGCCGGGGGCGGTTTTAGCAAACCCGGCAAGACCCTTGCCGTGGCAGCTCGCCCCACACCTACAGAGCGAATCACCCTTGAGTCCACTGCCCCCGTGGGGCAAGGATTCGGGAGACATCCCCGTGGTGGCATGCAGATCTTTGTGAAGACATTCAAGATCAGATACACACTATAGAAGATGACGACCCTTGGCGGTATCCCAGCCAAGGAGGACCACAAGGCCCCCGGCAAGAGCCTTGCCGGGGATGACAGCAGGCGCCACGGCAAGACCCTTGCCGGGGCTACGGTGAGGCCCTTGCCAAGGACACCCGTAGGGCCACCATCAGGCCCACGCCAATTCCAACCTCTACCACCGTTCGCATGCAGCTGCCGACCCAACCAGTTGGGCAGGCACCTGCGTGGCGGCAAGCGGATCTTCGTGGAGACCCACCGCTGCGCCACCTCAACTACTTGCCTGCCTACATGGCGCCACGGGCATCGCTGGCCAGGGCGCGTGTTGACGCAAAGGGGATCGGCGACGGACAAGACTGGGCTCTCCCCCGTCCCCGATAAAGCAGGGACACCTAAGCACGACGCATTAAATGCGCCTTGTCATGTAATGCGAGGGATAAACTCGTATCACTGTGCCCTTTCCACCTCCTGTGTGCCACTATGGCAACCCCTTTTCTCTATAAAAGGAGGCCCAAGGCGACCGAGAGGGGGATTCGGCTTTTTGGAGCTCCTCACGCCCCATTACTAGCTCAAGAACACAGATAAACAAATCATCAAGGCAGGAGTAGGGTTTTACGCATCCTCGCGGACCGAACCTGGATAAAGAACCCGTGTGCTATCTGTTTGATCCGCCCTTCTCACAACCCCGCGCCCCGCAACCATAGTAGGGATTCTCGTGATCCCATGGGTGTCGTCCTCGCACCGACAAACGTGAAGCCAAAGGTGGTGGGTGGCCAGCAAGCGGAGTGTGGGGGTGCCATGTTGGGCAAGATGCCCAACGTTGCTTGGCCCGAGGGCTCCTTTGTGGAGACAGCAAAGGGGTGGCAATCGAGGTGGTTCTACATCACCGAGCCCCGCAACACCAACTGGGCGGCGGCCCCCGAATTTCGATCCGGCACCCCTATGCGGCTCACCTCCTAGAAAGAGAAGGGCTTAGCCTGGGGGTCTGCGACGGAGCTGTCCGAACTTCTGAACTGTGTCCGGAATATGGTAAGCAAGAAGATCAAGCTCGTCAACATAGTACAAGCCATGCTCTTACGCCGGATACTTCCGTGCCAACGACGGGTTTGCAATCTGTGGGAGTTCGACCCGGCCGAACACCAGGCATTATGAGAGCTCTTCGGCACGACGCACGAAGACGTCTGGAAATTGCTGTTCAAGGCCAACGAGGTCTCCCCACCCATAATCGAAGATCGCGGACTCAGCGCCAAGCGCAGCGCCAATCCGGTAAGTTCATATGTTTTGTAGGGCGCACCTTTCATCAGCACATCTGGAGGGGGATCCTAAGATTTTCACACTATTTCCGCAGGATTGGGTAGCATTGGCCGAGCTGATCGACTGCCCGGCTGCATTGCCAGAAGATCCGGAATTGGAGCTTCTAACGAAGATGTTGTTTCCGGCGCCTTATGAGGTGCCGGAGAAGAAGGCCAAGAAGGCGGCCACGGGGACTGAGGGAGTCCCGGACTAGGGGGTGTCCAGATAGCCGAACTACCATCATCGGCCGGACTCCAAGACTATGAAGATATAAGATTGAAGACTTCGTCCCGTGTCCGGATGGGACTTTCCTTGGCGTGGAAGGCAAGCTTGGCGATACGGATATGTAGATCTCCTACCATTGTAACCGACTCTGTGTAACCCTAGCCCTCTCCGGTGTCTATATAAACTGAATGGCTTTAGTCCATAGGACGAACAACAATCATACCATAGGCTAGCTTCTAGGGTTTAGCCTCCTTGATCTCGTGGTAGATCTACTCTTGTAACCCACATCATCAATATTAATCAAGCAGGACGTAGGGTTTTACCTCCATCAAGAGGGCCCGAACCTGGGTAAAAACATCGTGTCCCTCGTCTGCTGTTACCATCCGCCTAGACGCACAGTTCAGGACCCCCTACCCGAGATCCGCCGGTTTTGACACCGACATTGGTGCTTTCATCGAGAGTTCCTCTGTGCCGTCGCGATCAGGAAGGATGCCTTCTCCCGTCTTTAAAGACGGCACCGTCGTCAAGAGAGCTTTGGCCGCTGGCCAAACTGTCCGGCTAGGTGGTTTTCTTATGACCGCCTGTTCGGCCACTGCTCCGACGATGACCTCTCAGGTCATCAAAAGCGATCTTCACGTCAGCCTGGAATTCGCCGAGCAGTTAGATCCGATTGAGCTCTCCTCTGTAAACGAGCTCTTGGATCGCATCGCCGCCCTGGGAGTCGCCACAGACTACGATCAGATTGGGCTTAAACCCGATCTAAGAGAGATTAACTCTCCTCAGGCCACCCACCACGTTGTCGTGGTAGAGGAACAATGCGGCAACCCTTCTTCTACGTTGAAAACCAACTATGTCCGGATTCCCGATCCCTCCAAGCCGGATTCCCGCGAAGGGACGAACGCTAATCAAATACCGAACTTAGAGTCAGGCATCAGACAGATTCGTTGGAAAGCATCCAGCAAGTCCAGCTTCCAAATCCGGAAACTTCTTGGCCTTTGAGCCTCAGATCGGGCGGGGTTCCGAACTTGATTCCACCCGCCCACCCAAACATAAGAGATCTATCTCGAATACGGCAAGAGCCCGATGAAACAGTACATCATTACTGGGCCAGATTCCTCCTAGTTTTGAACAGGATAAAGGACTGCTGCGAAGAAAGCGCGATTTCAATTTTCTGCAACAATTGCACGGACAAGGGAATCATGAACGCCATAAGTCGTCGCGAAGTTACACGCTTCATCGACCTAGCGACTATCGTACAAAAATACTGTGCGGTAGAGAGTGCCAGGAACACCGAAACTAGGTTTTGGGATAGTCCGGCCTTGACCACAACCCTAGTCCGAAGCAAAAGGGTGCGCCATACTCAAGCACCTGGGTTAAAAACCAAAAAGCAAAGACCCCCTAAAGGGCATGGAACCGTACTGGAGGGCTGGCTCAACGGACCCTGCAAAATCCACAGTACGGAGGGCGCCACTCCAACACACAGCCTTCGAGCATGTTGGATACTACGGCAGGTGGCCAAAAGTGGCAAAGGCTTTCTAGCCCCGGGCAAACAGCCCAGCAGTACCGGCACGGTATTAACAGTCTTCGAGACTTTCGCATCAAATAACATGCGAAAACAAACAATCCGCGGCCTCGCTGAAGTCTACCAAGTAGCAACAACAAATCCATGGAGTGACACGGCTATCACCTTCAACGCCAGCGATGAACCTAAATTCCGAACAGCTAGAGCACCAGCCGCATTGGTCCTCAGTCCGATAGTGGACGACTTTCGCCTTACCAAGGTACTCATGGATGGCGGCAGCGGATTAAACCTCATCTACGAGGAAACCCTTCAAAAAATGGATATTGACTGGAGCCGCATCGAGCGAAGCAGCACAACCTTCAGAGGGATAATCTCTAGTCGAGAAGTACGCTGCACAGGAAAAATCACACTAGACGTAGTGTTCGGCTCACCGGACAATTACAGGTCCGAGGAGGCCACGTTCCAAGTGGCCCCATTCGGCAGCGGATATCACGCTTTGTTAGGGCGAGAGGCATTCACAATCTTCCAAGCTATACCCCACTACGGGTACATGAAGCTCAAAATGCCCGGACCCAATGGGATAATCACTCTTGCAAGTGATCCAGATACAGCACTCCGCGCTGAAAATAAGACAGCCGCATTGGCCCTAGAGGCATTGTCCGAAGCCCTAGCGGTAGAGGAACTAGCTACGCTACGCTCCATGGTGGATAGGGACGATGTGATACTCGATAAGAGGTCCAAGTCCACCTCTTTTAAACCAGCAGATGAAATAGTCAAATTTCACGTCCATCCAACGGACCCCACAAAGACGGCCTCCATTGGGGCACAATTAAGTCCTGATGTCGAAGCCGCACTACGAGAATTCCTTCGGGAAAATTGGGACATTTTTGCCTGGCACCCTTCAGACATGCCAGGAATCCCACGCAGGCTGGCAGAGCACAGCCTAAACATCCTAAAAGGATTCAAGCCGGTCAAACAAGCTCTTCGGCGATTTTCCGAACCCAAAAGACAGGCAATGGGAGAAGAGCTAGCCAAACTCTTAGAAGCCGGATTCATCAGAGATATAAAACATCCGGACTGGCTAGCCAATCTAGTAATGGTACCAAAAAAGGACAAATCCTGGCGCCTCTGCGTCGATTTTAAAGACCTTAACAAGGCCTATCCAAAGGATCCTTTCCCCCTCCCTCGCATCGACCAAATCATCGATGCTACCGCAGGGCACGATTCATTGTGCTTCCTCGACGCATACTCCGGATACCACCAAATCAAGATGGCGGAGAAAGACCAGGCCGCAACGGCATTCATTACTCCATATGGGCCATTCTGCTTCAACACAATGCCCTTCGGACTCAAAAACGCCGGCGCAACATATCAGCGCATGATCCAAACATGTTTGGCTACCCAGATAGGCAAAACAGTAGAGGCATACGTAGATGATGTGGTTGTCAAGACCAAACACGTCAAAACTCTAGTAGAAGACTTGAGGGTGACATTCAACAACCTCCGAGCATATGCCATTAAGCTCAATCCGGAAAAATGCGTCTTCAGCATACCAGCCGGAAAGCTCTTGGGCTTCATCGTATCCGGTAGAGGAATTGAAGCAAACCCGGCCAAAATCCGAGCTCTGTCACAATTGGATATTCCAAAAGACCTCAAGCAAATACAAAATCTAACCAGATGCGTAGCGGCCTTGAGTCGCTTCATCTCCCGTTTGGGAGAAAAGGCTCTGCCCCTCTACCGCCTCCTCCAGCGCACCGAACATTTCGAATGGACGGATGCTGCCACAGCCGGACTTGAAGAAATAAAGGCCATACTGGCAACAAATCCGATCCTGTCCGCGCCCAACCTGGGCGAACCTATGTTATTATATATCACAGCAACACATCAAGTTGTCAGCGCGGTACTCGTCGTCGAGCGAGAGACAGAAGGGCACAGATTCCCTCTTCAAAAACCAGTGTACTACGTATCCACTGTTCTAACTCCATGCAAGTCCGGTACCCACATTATCAAAAGATAGCATATGTGGTGTTCATGGCATCCCGGAAGCTGCGACACTACTTTCAAGAGTGTTCCATAACGGTGGCCTCCGAAGTACCTCTCAACGATATTATAAACAACCGCGACGCAACGGGCAGGATTGCAAAATGGGCTATTGAGCTCTTACCATTTGACATAACCTACAAACAACGGCGAGCTATAAAGTCGCAGGTTCTGGCCGACTTCGTCGCCGAATGGACCGAAGCCGAACTCCCTAAAGAGTACGGCACATACTCCATTTGGACCATGCATTTCGACGGATCCAAAATGTTGGCTGGCTTGGGGGCTGGCGTCGTCCTGACGTCCCCAACTGGAGACACAATCCAATACGTACTTCAAATAATGTACATGGACTCCAATAACGCAGCCGAATACGAGGCCCTTCTACATGGCCTCCGGATGGCAATCTCCATGGGCATTCAATGCCTAGAGGTGCGCGGGGATTCAAACCTCGCAATATCCCAAGTAAATGGAGACTTTAATGCCAAAGATCCAAAAATGGCAGCTTACCGCAACGCCGTCCTAAAAATGTCAGCTCGGTTCGAAGGACTCGAATTCCACCATGTAGCCCGGGATAATAACCAGGCAGCAGACGTGTTAGCACGCATCGGCGCGAAACGCGACGCCGTCCCTCCAAATATCTTCCTGGAACGGCTCTTCAAGCCATCCGTGTTATGGGAAGAGGAGTCCGGAAATAACAATCCGGAGCCAGCTGCATCACCGAACTCAGACCATTCTGACACAGTCGGCGGCTCAGCCAACAAAATAACACCTTCAGCTCACGAAATAATGGTAGTAATTGCCCCGTGGACAGAACCATTCCTAGCCTACTTACTTCGGCAGGAACTTCCCGAAGACCAAAATGAGGCCCGCTGCATAGTTCGGCGATCTAAAGCCTACAAGGTCCATGAGGGAGAACTTTATAAGAAAAGCACAACCGGAGTCCTTCAAAGGTGTATCTTCGAAGAGGAGGGGCGGAATCTCCTGGCTGAAATTCACGCCGGACTCGGTGGCCACCACGCTGCAGCCCGGGCACTCATAGGCAAGGCCTTCCATACAGGATTTTATTGGCCGACAGCCCGGGCAGATGCTCAGGACTTAGTCCAACGATGCGTCGGTTGCCAGCTCTTTGCTAATCAGAGCCACATGCCACCCACCGCCCTCAAAACTATACCCATTACCGGGCCATTCGCGGTCTGGGGGCTTGACATGGTTGGACCCCTTAAAGGAGGAACCCACAAGCACAAATACTTATTGGTCATGGTGGACAAATTCACCAAATGGATTGAGGCCAAGCCGGTTAAAACGGCAGAATCCGGACCGGTGATAGACTTCCTATCCGGGGTAGTACACCATTTTGGCGTCCCCCACAGGATCATCACTGATAACAGCATGAACTTCACTGCCGACGAGGTTAAACTCTAGTGCAAAAACATGGGCATCAAGCTCGATTACGCTTCAGTCTATCACCCCCAAACTAATGGTCAAGTCGAGCGAGCAAATGGTCTAATCATGAGCGGCATCAAACCCAGACTAGTGCGGTCCCTCAAGGAATCTAACACGCACTGGGTAGAGGAGCTCGACTCCGTACTTTGGGGGCTGCGGACCACGCCAAACCGAACTACTGGATTCACACCATTTTTCATGGTGTATGGCGCAGAGGCAGTTCTGCCTTGCGATATAATTCATGACTCACCTCGTGTGCGCATGTACGAAGAAAGAGAAGCCGAGTTGGATCGGCAGGACAGTTTGGACACCTTAGAGGAGGAGCGGGACGTGGCAAAGGCTCGTTCCACATTTTATCAGCAGCAGGCTCGAAGATATCAAAGCAGAGAAGTACGGGCCAAAACTTACAATGTCGGCGAACTCGTTCTACGCCTGCTGGACAAGAAAAAGGACAAACTTAAGCCCAAGTGGGAAGGTCCCTTCATCATCGACCAAGTCCTGACCGGCGGAGCATACCGTCTATGTAAAGCATCTGACAACCGACTCAAGCCAAACCCATGGAACGCAGCCCGTCTCCGAAGATTCTACGCCTAAAACACCGGACTCAGAGTTCGTCTCACTCCCCCGTCCACCTTTTTATACTTTTTACTGCCTCTTGTCCCCCTCCTTCTTCCCACCTTTTTTCAATACCTTTTTAGGCTGATTTGCGCTTTGTTCGCACACACATGATGTGCTCCTAGCACTCATTATACCTGGGGGCATCTTTACCAGAAGCTTATTAATATGGGCTTCACGCCCAATACATGTGTCATACTTCCGCATGTACCTTTTATTCACCATTATATGCATCGATATGACTTAAGTTTTGGCCAAGCTGGGTTGCCTGGCTCCTGTGCTTACCCCTACATTCCCGATTGTTCGGCTAGGAGGTAAAGGGAGCACCTCTGTGATTGTTACTGCCGGGTCAGCCGGATGTGTACCTCAGACTGGGTGAAGCCGAAAGCTAGCGTTCTTAAGAGAATATTCGGTCGGTGACTTGAAAGATGATTTGTTACTTACTTATTTATGAGCCCCCAGATGCTTTTTCTGCTATTTTCGCAGTCCGGCATTGCACCTTAGGGCATGCCTCCCAGGGAAAGGAACCCTTAACGGAACTATTCTCCCTGGAAGATGTTTCTTACTAACCATGTAATATAACATAACTAGTTGGGCACTTGTCTGATAAAGCAATTATGACCCCGACGCCTTGTCTCCATGCATGTCCCGGTTCTTTTATAACTGTAAGGGTATTCGGACACACTCCGGACTGTTGGGTCCCGAGGTTGAAGCGAAACGGTCTGCAAAGACAAATGATCTACAATCCGGCTAGAAGGCATCTTACATGTCATTTCAAATTACATCGTCAAACCGTCTGATTGTACTCCTCCTCAATCCCATCTAACAGGCTGTCTAATTTACAGTCCTGTTGGGAATATTTCGCGGCCAGTTCTACTTGGCCATACATCAAGCTCACAGGGATCTCCTTCCCATCAGGCCCCGCAGGTCCGACCTCGGCCATGTGGTTTGGGCCAGCCTTCGGGTAGCGCGTCTTCACCATGGCCCAGGCCTCCCTGGCGCCCTGACGGCAGGCCGATATCTTCCACAAACGGAGGCGTCACCGTGCTCCCTGGAGCTTCTCAGCAAGCTCCCCAAGGCCCTCGGGTAGGGAGACGGATGGCCATAAAGCCTGAACGACGCCACTCATCGCCTGCCGAACACGTTCGAACAATTGCACCAGCTCGGGAAGTTGGTCACCTGTTGACCCAGGCATTTCCTCCGCAGGGAGACCCGTGAGCACACCTAAAGACATATTTCTGTCAAACGACTTCCTCGCTGAATTCTTCTTTTCAAAGGAATTTGCTCAAGCACTTACTATAAATGCCGCGACGAAGTCGCTGATTCTCCTTCAAGGAGCCAGACAGTTGGGCCCGAACACCTTTCAGCTCTTCTCCTAGCTGGGTGTGGGCATCTTGGAGCTTGTTTCTCTCCTGTTGCACCTTCATAAGCACCCTCTCGCCAGCCTTTAACTGACGCAGTAGCTGTTGCTTGTCCGGATCTAGTCCGGCGCCCTCTGCAATATTACTGTCAGATTCACGCCGCACTTTGTTAATTAATTATCTTTTCAAAGTACGTCTTACCAGCGGGGGTCTCTGTGGCTCCCCCTGTGCCGGCCAGTGCGGCCTCCAGTTGGGCCTTGCACTCTTGGAGCTCCTGGGACAGCTGGGGATTCTTCTCCATAAGATCCTGCATAAAAATTGATCCTTAAATCAGTTATTTTAACCATTTTAAGTCTCGGGGGCTACTGGCATATATAACTATTAAAATTACTTACACGTATGTCTTTCACATACTGCTCCGTGGCTCTGGTTAACCCATCTTGAGCGGCGCGGAGGTGCGCGTTTCCCGCATCAAAGGCATTTAACGCCCCCGGGGAGAAACACGCGTCACGAAGAACTATCCGGCGACGCCTGTGATTCATGGCGCTCTCCACCTCAGACCGGGTGGCGGACAGCCTGTCGGCATCCTCCGTCGGAGGAGCGTCCGACTCATGCCTTGTATTCGCCTCCCCTTCCGGGCCATGCGTTGGAGCATGGCTGGCGGAGGCTTGATTGGCAACCTCTCCGGACACTGTCCGGCGAGCGCTCTTTCTGGAGAAGTTATGATCATTAATATACCTCCTGGGAGTCCTTCCCTTAAAAAATAGCGGTGCTCCGTACCGTTGCGGCGACGTTTCAGTTCGCGTCGCACTCCTCTTCCGCCTGCTGGGCCGGACTGACCCTTGTTGGCCGGTCGCCGCGGGCTCGACTTCCTTCCGTAAAGGCGCTTCCTGTCGAACACCATTGGTGCACGGTGGTCAGAACTAAGAATTAAAGAAGTAACGGTGCCAGGACTTCGGTCGTACTCACCGGGGAAGCCGGACACAAACCGGGGTAGTCAGCCATAATGGCAACTAAAGCATTATCTATGCTGAGCTGGTGGTACACCCCGTCGATCAGTTCCAGCGCTAAGTCCGGATCCTCTTCGGAGGCCGGATCAAGGGACCTTTCTGGGTCTTTGGGTTGTGGGGCTGGGCTTTTTATGCCTCCACATCCCGACACAGTTCCTGTGTCAAAATCATACAATAAGACAATTGCCTTTAAAGGCACGGTTCAGATATGCATGCGACCGCTTACCCAGCTCCGAGGGTTGTTCATGGAAAATCCGTTCAAAGGATTCGTGCGGAGGAAGTCCTCCTTCTCCCCCTTGTACAAGCCGGACAGGATCTTCACCAGATCGTCGGCCGAGCCAGGTCCCTTGCGGCCGTGACGGGTGGCGTCGTCGTCTCCATTGAAGTCCCACATGGGGTGGCCCCTATATTGGAGCGGCTGCACCCCACGCATAATGCATGTGGCCATGACTCCGACCATGGTTAATCCGGAATGGGCTAGCAGCCGTATCCGGCCCATTAAGTAATGGACGCTACTATCATCTTCTCGTCGAGGGCTCCGTGGGCGCCAACTTAGGCGTTTCTTCAGGGAGCGCTGCTGAACTCCGGAAGGCCAATCCGGACTGGATCCGGCAGAGGAGCGTCCTCCATATAAAACCACTCCGAAGGCCAATCTTCGGACGTCTTCTTCGGGGTCCCGGACAGGTATCCGGTCCCGGCGATGCGCCATATTTCGGCTCCGCCCACTTGATATATCGACCCCTCGTAAGAGCGGGGTACGAGGCAAAACAACCTCTTCCACAGCGCAAAATGGGGCTCAATGCCCAAGAACAGCTCACACAGAGCTACGAAGCCCGCGATGTGCAAAATGGAGGCAGGTGTAAGGTGATGGAGCTGGAGTCCGTAGAACTCCAGGAGCCCCCGGAGAAACGGATGTATAGGAAATCCGAGTCCCCTTATTAAGTAGGAGACGAAGCACACCCGCTCTCCTTTGGAGGGATTGGGGGCGCTCTCCGCCTGCTTCCCACCTTTGTAGGTTGCCAGTCCGGCTCGAACCGGAACCATGAAGGCCGGGGGAAGATATCCCTCTGCTTGGAGCGTCACTAACTCGCTGTGCAGGACTGAGCATCTCCTCCAATCTCCTGGCTTAGGGCTGGGAGCGCGAGAAGAGGAGCCGCATCGACTGTCCATGTTGGAATGGGTTTGGTGTCAGATGCGCCTCGATGAGTGCTTGCGAAAGGAGGATGATGTGATTTGGATCTGGATCCTCGCCTCTCTTATAGGCAGCTTATTTGCGCAGCTAGGGGGTAAAACATAAAAATACCCTGGCTTTTCGCATTCGTGCGACGCGTGGAAGAAGACCATTATTGGACACGGAAGCCAAGGAGCGCAGTATTTATGAAGCAACCGGACACTATCGGGCAAACACATGGAGCATGAAGAAGAACCCGCCTTGCAAACACCAAAGATAACATACGCGCCGGATTCGTCGTTATTGAAGCCTGGTTTGGGGGCTACTGAGGGAGTCCCGGACTAGGGGGTGTCCGGATAGCCGAACTACCATCATCGGCCGGACTCCAAGACTATGAAGATACAAGATTGAAGACTTCGTCCCGTGTCCGGATGAGACTTTCCTTGGTGTGGAAGGCAAGCTTGGCGATACGGATATGTAGATCTCCTACCATTGTAACCGACTCTGTGTAACCCTAGCCCTCTCCAGTGTCTATATAAACCGGATGGCTTTAGTCCATAGGACGAACAACAATCATACCATAGGCTAGCTTCTACGGTTTAGCCTCCTTGATCTCGTGGTAGATCTACTCTTGTAACCCACATCATCAATATTAATCAAGCAGGACGTAGGGTTTTACCTCCATCAAGAGGGCCCGAACCTGGGTAAAAACATCGTGTCCCTCGTCTCCTGTTACCATCTGCCTAGACGCACAGTTCGGGACCCCCTACCCGAGATCCGCCGGTTTTGACACCGACAGGGACCAGGAAAGGTCTCCGACGCAGGGCCGTATTAGACTCGTCGTCCAAGGACGGCGAGGAGGATTCCTCCCACGAAGACAGGGAGGAAGAAGAAGAAATCCCCCCTCCCCGCACCGGGGAGGAGAAGAGAAAAGCCGCCCCATAGGGGGAGGCTAGGACACCTAAGAAGGGAAAGACATCCCTTCTGGACTACTCCACCACGGCCGCCTACAGTTATGAGGAGTGGTTGCCGAGGGACAAGCCCCTGGCGAAATCGTAAGTATCCATACTTCATAGAACGTTTAATGTGTCTTAGCTTCATTGTTTGTTATAATGCCAGACTCGCATATGCAGTCCAGCCAAGTCCCACCTTGAGGTATCCTCTTCGGATGGGTCCTTGAGCGAATCGGAGATGAATAGCTATTCACTCCCGACGACCACCTCCCCTCGGCCCGCGGATGGCACCTAGGTGTGGTCCCAGAGGATACCGGAACAGGGGGCAATAGTTCTGGAGACGCCCCAAGGCGAAATCCTAGACGCTGGGCACATGGGGGGAAAGACCCCCATGGATTCTACTGACGGGGGCTGCAACAAGTCTGGCCCCCAGCCGGATACTGCGCAGGAACCTCCAATGGTTCCGAATTCAAGTAGGCAGCCCCTCGCTAAGGAGGTCGAGCCGCCTGTGCCGATGACCTCTGTCCAGCCAGAGGCATCGGACAATTTTCTGGAAGTGCTTCGTGGCGCTTCCATCGACAAAGAGCACCGCACTCTTATGAGTACGGTGATTGAGAAGGTTCGGTCCGCCAAAAGCGGATTGACCGAAGCCTGCGCCAGCCTCCTAACAGGCTTTGAGGTAAGTAACAAAAGTGTAAGAAAATATCACCTTATAGACAGTAGCCCCTGATACTCTGTTTGGTGTTCGGAAACAAAAGCCAAACGGAGGGTCAATTTTTATCCACAGGAGTCTAACAGAAAATGTCTATGTGAATAAGCAGGTGTCGCTGCTGGCCACTGCCGCCCGTACTGCGGAGGTCGCCAGACTGAACCGGGACCTGGGGCGGGCCAAAGAAGAGCTCGGCCTTGTGAAGAGGCAGCTCGAGGAGAACAAAGGTAAGTGATACCCCGTCTGTGTGTCATATAAAGGAAAAAAATCATTGATGCTAACAAAAGCATCGTGAATTTTAATAGGGGCCATGACCGAAGTGGCGGCCCTTAGGAAAGCGCTGTCCGAGGCCAAAGACAAGGCGGCCAAGGAGCGCACCGAGCGTCAGAAACTGGAGGCTCGGGTTAATGAGGTCTAGCAAGAGCTCCAGGAATTCGGCAAAAAAATTGAGTCCTTGGAGCGTGACTCCAAGACGCAAGAGTCTGAGCTTGAAAAGGCCCTCCAGAGCACGCGAGACACCAAGGACGAAGCCCAACAGGCCCTCTAGGAGATTCAGGTGGCCAAGAAGATAGCGGCGGGTAAGGCATTCATTATGCAAAGCAAGCATGTGAAGGAGACTTTCCTTTTACTTACCCGAATTTGGAGCTCTCCAGGAGCGTTCGCAGATCTGCCATGCAGCATATCGGATGCCACGGAGTTCTAGCGTGCCGAAGAAGGGAGCTCGACGGAGAAGTTGTTCTAGTCTCAATATGCTGGGACCGAACATCTGATGCCCTTGAGTGACCAACTGAAGCAATTGGTCAAACTGCACAAGGCGGCCGAATTGGCCATGAAGGACTTCATAGTCCGGCTGTGGCCTGGTGAGCCCCTGCCCAACAACTACTTCGGCCTTATAAAGCGGATGGTAAATGCATGTCCATGGCTTGAAGTTGTTAAGCGGTCCGTCTGCATTGAGGGTGCCCGCCGGGCCTTCACCCGCGCGAAAGTGCACTGGGCGAAGATGGATGCTGAGAAGGTGGTGACGGAGGGACCACCGGAGGGCAAGGCGCATCGCCGCCTTGAGAAGTACTATGACGGTGTTATGAAAGGCGCCCGCCTTGTGGCAAATGAATGTGCCAAGGATGTAATATTTGAATGAATGTACTCATGTCATCCTGTAATATGATAACGAGTTCGTGTGCGCTATATAACACTTGTTGATTTAAAATATTACCTTCTGTGCGGCCGTTTATAAAAATCTGAAAGTTGGCCAGTCGTCGACTTCTGCCCCCATGTAACTAGTACTGGGGTGTTCGGGATAAACCTAAACACTCTTTATCCAAATTTTTGGTCCTTTAAGGAGTTGTTTAGCATGGCGAACAAGGCAATCAGACTATGTAGCTTTATCACTATCACTTAGCCATAGAAGTCTACTATTTTAAATTTTGGCGAAGCCCCTAGTATTCAGAAGGCTAAACTTGGGGCGCTATACACGCCTAAATCGGACAAGGATGATTCCTCGCCTGAAGCGAAAAAATCTTTAAGGATTTGAGACCTCTCGAATAGCGACCAGCTCTCGGCGCATCATGACAGTCAGTTTTCGACTTTCTCTACTGAGGTGCTCGTCCGGAAGAACCGGGACACAATCGCAGTAGTTCTCCCTGCGCTACCTTAGCCGATATAGCGGAACGTAAGGCACCAAAACAAGGGAGCCGGGAAAACCCAACTATTGACCCAAGACATGATTCGGAGCTGATGCATATAATGCTATAAGTTCGGGGTGCCGCACTGTTGAAAGTGTTCGGACTTTTCTTGCCGTGTTATGGGGTACAATGAAGCCCCTGGCGAACTGAGCATACCAAAGTGTACGGGTGCAATTTGTATTAAATAAGCAATCAAGGGAAAATACAAAGAAAATATAATAATAAGCTAATGTTGTATATTGTTTCCCATTGTTATTTAAATAACACGTCAAAGCGTATGTATACAAGTAATGCAATAAGCAAAAGTAGGACTATTTGACATGTCCTAACCAAGGGCAGGCTGCGTGTGGGTACATAAAACAGGTATAATGATCATTAACGGAGACCACATGGGTATTCCCTTGTACGTCAAAGCCTCTTGCCTCCTTGGTGTTTCCTTCCCGTGATGAGTCCGATAATCAGGCCATCTGAAAGGGCTTCCCGAAAGTAGGGTCCTGAAAGAAAGAAAATGATGAAGGTATACTGGTCATGTGGTCGAGCCGCATTGTGGACCGCATCGTAGCCGTGCCTCCGCCTATGCCCATGGTATTTTGAGTGTGTAATTATGTACACGCGGCGCAAATTTCGCCGCTTGACTGGGACTAGGACGGAGGCCGAATTGCTAGTCGAGCTCTGGGCGTGCCGGACGATCCTGTTGCAGAGTACTCTGGACTCGCTTGACGTTGTCCAGGGGTTTTATCGCCGAGTTGGCGGTTTGCCTAAGAAGGCTACTTTGTACTCTGCTACGAGGGCTGCAGTGTGCTCCTCCGTACGGAGAGAGCGGTTTGTGTTTCCATTGACTGTTATAACCCCGCGAGGTCCTGGCATCTTGAGCTTGAGGTATGTGTAGTGTGGTACCGCATTGAATCGAGCAAATGCGGTTCGTCCTAGTAGTGCATGATAGCCACTACGGAAGGGGACGATATCGAAGATTAACTCCTTGCTTCGGAAGTTGTCCGGAGATCCGAAGACCGCTTCCAGTGTTATTGAGCCCGTACAACAGGCCTCCACACCTGGGTTTACACCCTTAAAGGTGGTTTTGGTGGGCTTGATCCTTGAGGGATCGATGCCCATTTTGCGCACTGTGTCCTGATAAAGTAGGTTCAGGTTGCTGCCACTGTCCATGAGGACCCGCGTGAGATGGAATCCGTCAATGATGGGGTTGAGGACCAATGCAGCTGAACCACCATGACGGATACTGGTAGGATGGTCCCTACGATCGAAGGTGATCGGCCAGGATGACCATGGGTTAAACTTTGGGGCGACTGGCTCCATCGCATAGACGTCCCTTAGTGCACGCTTTCGTCCCTGCTTGGGAATGTGGGTGGCATAGATCATATTTACCGTTTTCACTTGGGGAGAAAATTCCTTCTGTCCCCCTATGTTCAGCCGCCGGGGCTCCTCGTCATCATCGCTATGCAGCCCCTTTTCCTTGTTTTAGGCATTCAATTTGCCGGCATGTTTAAACACCCAGCATTCTCTGTTGGTGTGGTTGGCTGGTTTATCAGGGGTGCCGTGAATTTGACACGAGCGGTCGAGTATGCGGTCCAGACTGGACGAACCCGGATTGTTTCTTTTAAATGGCTTTTTCCGCTGACCGGACTTGGAGCCACTGAATCTGGCATTGACTGCCATGTCTTTGGCATTGTTGCCATTATTCCGTTATGTCTGTTGCATCGCGGCTTGCCATTGCTGTCTCGGGCATCTGAAGTGCCAGGATTTCTTGGTATGATGTTACTACGAGCCAGCCAGCTGTCCTCGCTCGCGCAAAAGCGGGTCATGAGTGTCGTGAGGGATGCCATGGACTTTGGCTTCTCTTGGCCGAGGTGTCGGGCGAGCCACTCATCGCGGATGTTATGCTTGAAAGCCGCTAGGGCTTCGGCATTCGGACAGTCGATGATTTGGTTCTTTTTAGTTAGGAACCGAGTCCAGAATTTCCTGGCCGACTCTCCGGGCTGTTGGGTTATGTGACTTAAGTCATCAGCGTCCAGTGGTCGCATGTAAGTGCCCTGGAAGTTATCACGGAATGCGTCCTCCAGGTTCTCCCAACTGCCAATGGAGTTCGCCGGCAGGCTATTCAGCCAATGTCGAGCCGGTCCTTTGAGTTAAGGGGGAGGTACTTGATGGCATGTAGATCATCACCGTGGGCCATGTGAATGTGGAGAAGGAAATCTTCAATCCATACCACGGGGTCTGTTGTGCCATCGTATGATTCGATGTTTATGGGTTTAAACCCTTCTGGGAATTCGTGATCCATTACTTCATCAGTGAAGCAGAGGGGGTGTGTGGCGCCTCTATGCCGGGCTATGTCACGACGCACTTCAAATGAGTTTGGTCTGTTGTGTTCGGCCCGGCCAGACTTGTTTTTAGCGTATCCGGTGTGACGGTCATCATCACGCGTTGTGGCGCGCCCCCGCGATACGTAGATCAATCTTGACTGTCCTGCTTTGTTTTCCAATACGACTCGCAGGTCCTGCATGTTGCCCCGGGCCTTAGTATTTGATTGGCGGCGGGGTGCGGGCGGTTGTTCGGTCTGATATTCTCTCGGCCATGAGGTGGCCGGTCCGCCTCGTCCTGCGCTGGTAGTGTGGGTTCTAGCTCTTCCTCCTCGAATTGAGGTAGCAACCTGCGCTTCGGGTAACTTTTGGTTGGGCGCTCAAGTCCGTATTCCTCGGCTGCCAGGACCTCAGTCCATCTATCTGTTAGCAGATCTTGATCAGCTTGAAGCTGCTGCTTCTTCTTCTTCAGGCTTTTTGCAGTGGCTATAAGCCGACGCTTGAAGCGCTCCTGCTCGATGGGATCCTCAGGCATGACAAATTCGTCGTCGCCGAGGCTCACCTCATCTTAGGAGAGAGGCATATAATTGTTGTCCTTCAAGTCTCCATCCGTTGCCTGTTCATCTGGGCTAGCTTGCCGTCCTCCTGCTCGGCCTGCTCAAAGTCGGGATGGGCGGGATTGTATTCGTCTTCGACACCATCCGAATTGCTATCATCTCCTGTTCCGGTACTGCTATGGCGGGGCTTAGAGCAGTGCCGATGATGCCCGTGCTTTGATTGCTTCCCCAAGGGATTATCCTCTGATGCCTCATCGCCATTGTTTTCTTTGGGGGTGTCCACCATATATATATCATATGATGAGGTGGCTGTCCAGCGCCCTGTTGGCGGTGGTTCCTGTTCTTCTCCTGCATCGTCGTCCATACCATCGATGTCTTCAGAGTCGAAGTCGAGCACGTCGATTAAATCATCGACAATGGCTATTAAGTGGGTGGTGGGTGGGTAACGAATTTCCTCGTCGTCCGCTTCCCACTCGAGCCGGACATAGTTCGGCCAAGAGTCTCCTCATAAAGAGAGAGACATCAATGAATTTAGCATGTCACCCAAGGGTGAGTGTTGAAAGATATCCGCGGAGGTAAACTCCATGACCGGTGCCCAATCAGATTCGATTGGCACGGATGTGCGTGGTTCGAAACCTAAGACCGGGGACGAGTCCGGGGGTCCGGTGATACAGATCTCATAGGAGGTGAAGTCTGTGTCCGGCTCCAACGCCGATGAGTGTGCGGACTCCGTGGTGGGGTCCATCCACCCGTCCTCGGATGGCGCGATCTGCTCCAAATTAGGGGCCGGGGCAGCCACAGGTGCGATATACCGAACACCGTCTGATGGCAGATCTAAGTCATGCACATCGTGACTGTTCGGCGCTCCCGACGCAGGCTCGAACCCGTCGAAGATCAAGTCTCCACGGATGTCGGCTGTGTAGTTTTCAAGTTTCTGAACCTGACCTGATGGCCAGGAGCGTAGCTGTCAATCTGCTCCAGATGGCCAAGTGAGTTGGCTCGCAGTGGGAAGCCGCCGAATACGAAGATCTGTCCGGGGAGAAAAGTCTCACCCTGGACCGCATCGTTGCTAATGATTGAAGGAGCCATCAAGCCTTATCATGACGACTCAGTGGAACTCCCAATGAAAGCACCAATATCGGTGTCAAAACCGGCAGATCTCGGGTAGGGGGTCCCGAACTGTGCGTCTAAGGCTAATGTAACAGGAGGCTGGGGACAGACGTTTACCCAAGTTCGGGCCCTCTCGATGGAGGTAATACCCTACTTCCTGCTTGATTGATCTTTATGATGTGAGTATTACAAGAGTTGATCTACCACGAGATCGTAGAGGCTAAACCCTAGAAGCTAGCCTATGATTATGATTGTTCTTGACCTACGGACTAAACCCTCCGGTTTGTATAGACACTAGAGGGGGCTAGGGTTACACAAAGTCGGTTACAGAGAAGGATATCTACATATCCGAATCGCCAAGCTTGCCTTCCACGCCAAGGAGAGTCCCATCCGGACACGGGACGAAGTCTTCAATCTTGTATCTTCATAGTCCAAAATTCCGGCCAAAGTATATAGTCCGGCTGTCCGAGGACCCCCTAATCCAGGACTCCATCACAAGCCTTGCTTAAGTCCGTGTAATCAACACACATACGCCAAGTGCAATTCTTCTTGAGCACTAGCACCGGGTTAGCCAACCACTTAGGATGAAATACTTCAACAATGAACCCAGCTGCCAAGAGCCGGGCCACCTCTTCCCCAATGGACTTATGCCTCTCCTCATTGAAGCAACGAAGGAATCGCTTGAACAACTTAAATTTCAGATCAATATTGAGAGTGTGCTCAGCGAGTTCCCTCGGTACACCCGGCATATCAGAAGGTTTCCATGCAAAGATGTCCCGGTTCTCACGGATGAACTCGATGAGCGCGCTTTCCTATTTAGGATCCAGATTAGCACTGATACTGAATTGCTTGGATGAATTGCCAGGAACAAAGCGAACGAGCTTGGTGTCATCGTCCGATTTAAACTTCATCACAGAATCATGCTCCGTAGTTGGCTTCTTCAAAGATGTTATATCAGCTGGGTCAACATTATCCTTGTAAAACTTTAAATCTTCTGCTGCACAGACTAACTCAGCATAAGCATCGTCACCTTCTTCACACTCCAAGGCTATCTTCCGACTTCCATGTACTGTGATGGTCCCTTTGTAACCAGGCATCTTCAGCTGCAGATAAACATAACACGGCCGTGCCATGAACTTGGCATAAGCAGGCCGTCCAAACAGAGTGTGGTATGGGCTTCTGATTTTGACCACTTCAAAAGTTAACTTCTCAGCCCTGGAGTCATGTCATCTCCAAAGGCTACTTCCAGTTCAATCTTGCCAACTAGGTATGTCGACTTATCGGGGCACCACTCCATGGAAAATAGTGTTGGATGTCTTAAGATTTCTATCAGTTAACCCCATGCGTCGGAAAGTCTCATAATAAAGGATATTAATGTTGCTACCTCCATACATGAGTACCTTAGTGCACTTGTATCCACCAACTTGAGGCGCCACCACCAAAGCCAAGTGACCCGGATTATCAACCCGGGGCGGGTGATCCTCCCGGCTCCACATAATGGGTTGCTCAGACCATCGCAAGTATTGGCGAACTGCCGGCTCAACGGCGTTCACAGCCCTCTTGTGAAGCTTCTCGTCCCGCTTGCACAAACTTGTGGTGAAGACATGATACTGCCCACTGTTCAACTGCTTTGGATGACTTTGATATCCGGATTGCTGCTGCTGCTGACCCCCCTAGCCAGATTGCTGATTGTAACCACCCTGGCTACCTTGATTATATCCACCCTAATTATTTTGGTGGCCCTGGAAGCCGGAATTAGAACCGCCACCTCCATAACCCGGGCCTTGGGAACCGCCGCCACCTGAGCCGCCGCCCGACCCTTGATTGCTGTCAAACACGTTAGAGTTTTTGAAAGCCTTCATAATTGTACAATCTTTCCAAAGGTGAGTGGCTGGTTTCCCCTGCGTGCCATGCCTTGGACAGGGCTCATTCAGCAACTACTCAAGAGTAGAACCTGACCCGCCGGTCCGAGGAGGCGGGCTCCTCTTACGACGTTGATTGTTGCCTTGTGCATTGGTGTTAGCCACAAACTCCGAGCTACCATCAGCCTTGCGTTTACTGTTGCCCCCCTGATTCGACGGGTTATGCTGCGGACCCTTAGCGTTGCCGTTCTTCTTTCCCTTCCCTGTCTTCTCGTTGTCAGACTCGGGGTCCTTGGTACTATCAGAGTCGGCATATTTGACTAGAGCCGCCATCAGCTGGCCCATGTCATTACAATCGCGCTTGAGCCACCCCAACTTCTGTTTAAGAGGCAAAAAACGACAATATTTCTCCAACATTAAGACCACAGAGCCGACGTTCATGTTATCGGATGAATGTATGATAGCTTTGACCCGATGGGTCGTGGATTCACCCTCCTCTTGCTTGCAATTAGTCAAGTCCACAATTGACATGGGTTGTTTGCATGTGTTTTTAAAGTTCTGAATAAACCGGGCCGTCAACTCTCCCCATGACCCGATGGAGTTGGCAGGCAGCCCCTTTAACCAAGTACGAGTCATCCCATCCAGCATCATGGTGAAGTATTTAGCACACGCAACATCACTGACCTTTACCAGCTCCATGGCCATCTCATAACTCTCAATCCATGCTTGGGGGGGGGGGTAAATTGGTCGTATAAGTAGGCACCTTCCGAGGTCCTTTGAAATCCTTGGGCAAACGCTCATTACGCAGAGCTGACACCAAACAGGGCACACCTGTAGATCTAGAAGTTACACCTGCTTCCAGTGAAGCCGTGGGATAAGCAGAAATTGTTGATAAACCGCTGGCTGAGCCCCCTGCTCGGCTTCTTGACGTATCCTGCCCGTATCGATCGCACCTGGAACACCATCGCATGCTGGGTCATGGCCACGTGGCTGCTCACGGCACCGGGCATTGCTCGAAACAGCTGGTGAGTCCATGTGTCTGCTGTAGCTCCGGCTTGGGCGAGGGGTTGAATGAATCCTATCTCGATTATAAGAGTACGCCTCCTGCTGCACCAATGCGGTCTGAAGAAGCTCCCTAGCACTTCGTGTTTCGATCGCCGCCAGAGAGTCGCCAGCCATGTCACCGCAGCAATCATGTTATCCAACGGGTTAGAAAAATGAACCGGTAGAGTTGGCATGTGTTGAGGGGGAACCGTGTTCAAACGAGATCGCTCTGTCATGCATGGCTGAACCGGCATTCCGGCCCCAGGTGCTGTAACCTGGTTTAACTACGGCGGGTTGCTGGTCCCCGCCCCAGGCGTGCAAAAAAGATTCCTCCCCTCGTAAACTCAAGGTAGACGAGACCTATGTCTCCTTCTCATGACTTCATTTGAGGTGTTCTGATCCATCGTGAGCCGGTATGCCTCTGCTTGAATCCATTGCGCCTGGACATCCAGGGAAGCTCGCTCTGCGGCCATCCTGACGTCCTCAGCTGCTAGGTCCGCCTTGGCTTGTTCTATCTCCTCTCGTAGCTTTGTAACTTCTGCGTGGTGCTAATCTCGATTCGCCGGGTTGACCTCTGCTATCAAAAAGGCCGTCAATTATCCAACAAATATGTTAAAACTTGAGCCGACGGGTGCACAAGGCCTCCTGCCCCGGCTACCATCACCGCTGCTGACCCGGAGGTCATTGCTGGCATGGTTGAGGAAGTCTGCACAGGTTGCGTCCCATCCATAAAGATTGCAACCCGGTTCGGCGGCTCATAGGGGTCCGGAATACTGTTGTCATCGGAATAGCCCCCATCTTGCAGCTGATATAATGAAGTAGTCTCGCCCGTGGACGATTCACCATCCGAGTAGATGGTCGTCTCACCGCCAGACATAGATCCTTCATCAAATTCCCCTCCATGGATGCATCCCACGAAGGCACGTTTCCTGGTGGGCTGAGCCCGGGCGGGTCTTGCACGTTGAGCCGTCTCGATGATGTCGGTGTAGATGTCCGGCTCAGGGCCCGGCTCGCCGATCTTGCCGATGAAGATGTGGATTCAACCAAAGGGGACCCGGTACCCGTACTCAATTGAGCCGGCCTCGAGGCCCTAGCCTGCATCGTTGATGTAAAGCTTTCCGCAACGACTCTTGGTCATCCGGCCCACAGTGTATCCCTTGATCCCTTCGAAGTTGCCCTTCAAGAACTCGAAACCACCGTGCGCTGGCCCCATGGTGGGCGCCAACTATCATGGAATAGTCACGTCAGATGTCCTCTTGAAAGGACTTAGTCGTTGAGCCATCGCCTCTAGGTTAGCTTAAAGGGGTTAAATGGGACAAAGGACACATGAGTTTATACTAGTTCGGCCCCTTGCGGTGAAGGTAAAGGCCTAATCCAGTTTGAGGTGGTATTGCTTATGTCTCGATTACTAGGGAGTGAATCCGCTTGACCTACCTTTCGATCTCTTGTTTCTTGTCCCGAACCGCCGCCATGTCGTCCCTTTATATACACAGACCGACGCCCAGTGGCTCACGGAGTCCCGACCGGCTCATAGAACGTGTCCGGCTCGGTGACTATCTTTACATGCCTTACAATACAAGTCTTTACATATATGGCAGTTTACCCTTACGGGCCTTAAATCGCCTTTGGGCTTTGGGCCCTTGACTAAACTGCTATCTTCAATGTCTCCTTGGGCTTCATATGATGAACCGCCATAGGTATAACCCAGCCCCTCCCGGGCGGGAAATACCTAATAGTTATTAGTAGAAAGCCCGTGCGTTGCCATGGGCTTTTGAATCTTTTTACTGCTTACATGTGTATAAACATAATGCATGTCAAATTTCACATGTATAGAAAAAAATTGGCGTCGGATACATAACAATGTTGCTCTGGTTGTATTTGTTCTGACAACTTTATCTCTTCTAACATTGGTTCTTAATTTTATGGTCACATATCTTATTTCTCACACCCCATCAACAAGACAAAATTGCCTCTTCCTTCACCCTCTTTTATCTCGGTCTACTCCTTTCTCTAGCTTTGGTGTCATCACTTTATGTCTAGTCCTTGCTCTAGCTTTGTGTCATCGCTCTATGTCACTCCATACAGTTTCATTATGACATGACAAGCTAACTCTTACTATGCCTTCTCGCAAAAAAATCTCTTACTATGCTTGTCATTTGTTATTTTTATTGATCGACAATGCTCATATAGGTGTGTGTTTATAAACTATTTGGGTTTTGGACTATCAGGCCATTAAAAAATGCTTCCCATGATTTTCTTAAGATGAACATATTTTACCATTTTCTGGTCAAAGCAAGCGTAGCAAAAACATAGTAGTTTTGGAAGATGAAAAAACAATATGCATGAACTATTACTAAAATCTGATGATGACATATAGAAAGTGAAGATAGTTCCATATGTACATGCTTGCCCACCAAATGGAATTTGAACCACATAGACATGTGAAAAATAATCTAAGTGTATATTGATGCCATCAAAATCTTAGTGTGAACATTACGGAACAAGTATTGAACCAATTGATCTTTCTTTCAAAAATTTAAAATGTTTTGACAAACTCCGATGTCTTTATCCCACATCACTACATACTTAGCGATCATCATGTCCATCTATCCACATGCAAGTCGCACCCGAAACACAAATAGGTAAAGTTTGATGATGGTCTTCATCTTCCTTAACTACTTTTTTGTCCGGTCTTCATATATGCCTTCGGCTCGTTGTACCTTCTTTCTTATGTGTGCATATCTTCTAACTCCAAAGAGAATTGTTGCTGCGCTCTCATTGTTTGCGATGAGAAATGGTACACGTGAAAGGCAAACTTTAATATAGGTAATGAAGGAGGACATGTCACAATCACGATATCCCTGCAGCCCACACTCACTAATGTGAACAAATGTGCAATCAAATTTGCCTCCGACTTCACACCAACCAATGCCTGAGCAGGGGTGAAGGGTTTAGAAAAAAGTTTAGAATGTAAAAAAAACATATATCAACCATGCTATGAGATTTCAAGAAAAAATAATTAAAATTGCTTACTAAAAAGTACCATTCACCTATTAGCTCTATAAATTTGTCATTTCGGTTTCCGAGGCTCATAAATTTTGCAGAACAGACATACTCCATGGGAAGATGATAAGTTGATCACCATGATTGTTTATATTTTGAATGACCGACCAAGTGCTCGGCCGAGCGCCCCTCGCTCGCTAGCCATTTTACATGGAAGCGACTTGGCAGATGCGTTCATGGGCCTCAAGCAAGATATCCCTTTTCTTATATCTCCCACACAACCTTTTTTTCTTTGCTTTTTTTCTTCTTCCTCTTGCCTTTTGCTTCTTTGCCTCCTTACGCAACCCATACATCCCTTGCTCCTTTCATCATTCACGGGAAAGCTACAACTGACGAGTCCCGGTGTTGCAACCTTCGTCGCCTTTTGCTACGACCTACGACGGGAATTGCTGCAACCATTCATGTCGATAGCGGCAATGACAATTTCTGCTTCAACCTTTATCGATATTTGCTATGACCGGCGATTGAAATTGCTACAACCATTCATGTCGATGTCGTGACCTGCGGCCCATGATAACGACGACAACGATTTGGCTTCAACCTTTGTTAGCTTTTGTTACGAGCGGCGATGAGAATTGCTACAACCATTCACGTTGATGATGTGACCCGCGACGATGACAACAATGGTTTTTCTTCAACCTTCATCCACTTTTTCTACGACCAGCGATTAGACTTGCTACAACCATTCACGTTCACAACGCGAACCATATGGCGGCAGCGTCATTTTTGTTGCAACCGCCATCTAATTTTGCTACAAGTGGCGAAGGGAAGTGCTACAACTGGCAAGGCCGGGAGCTGCAACCGGCACATGCGGTGGTACAAGCGGTGGCAATTGTTAAGTACATTTACTCTTAAGTATGAGCTAGCAGCTCTCTCTTAACAGAGTAACAACAAGCATGTGATTACACATTCTCCTCATATGCTCAGGACTCGTATACAAGATAGATTTGTTATCCTCTCTGTTACTTCCCCAACCCCTATTACTCATTTAATCTTATTTCTGATGGGAAAGCACATATACAGCCTTGTAGATAGAAAAACAGGTATGCCATATAGAGATAAGAACACACCGGAGATTTATGTGGACACGGTGCATTTTCATCAATAAAGTTACAAAAAGAAAGAGAATAGCTCAACCAGAGATTTGCAGAAAAGATATTAGCGGATACAAAGGTCGTATGTTGTGTCTAGGTGAGTCAGACAATGTTTCAAACATTCAACCGATGTTGGACTTGACGGGATAGGCATCATGAGTTAAATGGGTCACAATCTAGCTTGGATGAAATGGTGCCTGGTAATCCTATGCGCTCGTCCTCTGAAGTGTAGTTGTAGCAGGCTAACATGTCAAGGAGAGAAGTCAGCATCAAGATGAAACCTACATCATCTCTCAAAGGAAACATGAACAAAATCATGATGATACAAATAAGATCCCTCCAGTCAGGTGAACACCTTATTTAAATATATGTATTTACACTCAGAGACTCCTACAAACATCTATAGAGATTCACCAAATGACCAAAAAGTGATGCTAAAAAGACATGCCAGCAAGCACAGAAATTTCAGTTGCTCAACAAAACTCGACGAAAAGACAGGCCAAGCTTGTTGTCATCTATGGAGCTGCACTTGGTCTCTTGAAACATGGTGTGAATAAAAAATCAGAAGGTGAGAACAAGTATTAGCTGCAAATAATCTATAATTAGGTGCCCATGTGTTCCAACGGGGCCATAAATTTTCAGTGGTTCAGCATCAATTGTGTCAAACATATACCTCATAATATTATCCAATTTATTTTTCAGACATCGTAGCTTTAAGGAGTTGCACACTGAGTAATAAAAATTGAAATAATATTTAATGAATAAAAATATATAGTTTTGAGAATGTCCCTCATTATACAAGCATTACTGAAAACCAGGATCTTATTATCGGTTGGAAATTCTTGTAATACAGTCTTGATTGAATGAAGTTATCATGGCTCTACTTTTGGTAGATTACTGATGCCTTCTGCAAGACAGCATGTGACTATATAGCTTGATGGTTCAACAAATGATACCGACCAGGCTAAATAATGCAGAAGCTACATCAAATTTTCTCAAGAGAACTGGACCCAAGTACACCATATAGGAAATCAAAGGTAAACTCTATATGACCAGCAATAACCGATGGAAGGATTTCCATCTAATTCAGCCACACACACCACTTAGCAAAGACCTTAAATAAAAGCATGCTAGAAACCTACTTATAACACCACTTAGCAAAGACCTCAAATAAAAGCATGCTAGAAACCTACTTATAACTGTAATGAAATGCACATGTACTGAAACTATGTACCAAATTTACATGCACGTTTGTTCTCTGGACATATCATTCTACTCCCTCTGTTTCTAAATATAACTCTTTTTAGATATTTCAACACATGCTACATACGGATGTATATAGACATATTTTAGAGTGTAGATTCACTCATTTTGCTCCGTATGTAGTCCCTTATTGGAATCTCTAAAAAGACTTATATTTAGGAATGGAGGGAGTAGTTTCTACAAGAAAAGGGTAAGTTAGCCTAAGAATAATGCACCATGACCAAATCTTGTCAGAATCATTTTTATTTCAAACTATCAAGTTACTTTCCTCTTGCATTGATGAACACAAATATCACACGGATGGCCCGCGGACACAGCGTATCCGCACAGGCGACCCGCATCACACCAAGCCCAACACAACAGGACACACCCTGCAATGAACAGAGGAATCTAATGGAGAATCAGCAAATATGATACCCCAAGATCTTACCTGACATATCAAAGGCCACCGCGGAACCAGCATCATCCAAGCGAACATGAAAGCCATCATCCTCAACGCTCCTTTGTAGGACAGGTTTTGACACATCATCAGGTGTCTCTGCAAACAGAACAAGACTAAGATCAACACATCACACCACATGCCTGCAAAATTCGGAACAAGCAAATATAATTCAAACAGAAAAGAACGAGGGCCATCTTATGCTAACTATTCTGAAATAAGTCATCATTTGAAAACAGGTAAACTTCTTATGGTGCATCACGTCATGTTGACTTCACTCTAACAGTAAGTAGTAACATAAATAAAAAACTGTGAGGGCACAGGAGACATGAGAGATTTGGGGGGGGGGTCATCGCCGACCATGGCCAGAGCCGGGTAAGGTCCCGCTCTGCATCCAGTAACGTCCATGATGTCGTTTGGTATTACACGAAAGCCAAAGAAATGCGTAAGAAACAATACTAAGTTCAGCAAAATGGAGTTAAAACACTAAATCGGTAGGTCCTTCTTTAAACAAAAGCGTAAAAAGTGAGGCAACATACATATTAATGTCAGGACCCCGACTCAAAGCCACACCGATCTAGAATGTAACACCTCGTATCACTTTGCGGCCTCATGCACGATATTCCCACGGGTGTCGCCTTACCTTGCCCCGGACCGTTTGCGCCTTTTGGCACACGTATATGATAGTGTCGCTAGTATCCATATGACAAGGAGCCCAGGCTGATATGGCTAGTCGTGAACCCAAAGTGGCACTAACTTACATGGATAGGCATACATGACCCAGCAATGAACGTGCCGGTCATCAGCGAGTGAATCCGGGCTGTAGCAACTGGGCTAGCAGAACTCCGGTAAACCGGGCTGTAGCAGGCTAACAGGACTCCGGTAGACACCGCGTGACATTTCCCCGAAGGGACAGACACAGGAACGAAGAAGGACACATGCCGGCCAGCCTAAGTGTTCCGGAGCAGTAGCAAGCTACCAAGGCTCAGTGGAAGCACTAGGAGACATTTCCCGATAAGAGAGGCTACCAAGAATAAACAACTAGATAGTCAGATCCCACACATACCAAGCATTTCAATAGCATACACACAATATGCTCGATATGTGCAAATACAACATGGCATCACAACATGACTCTACAACTCAAGTATTTATTCAATAGGCTCCGAGGAGCGAGATATTACAAACATGGGTCTAATGACCCAACATAGCATACAAGTCAAAGCACAAGCGAAAGCTTAACATGTCTGAGTACAGACATCTATAAATGAAAAAGGCTGAGAAGGCTGACTATCTACAAGATCCTGGCGAGGGCACAAGATCGTAGCTGAGGTAACAAGCTAAACATCGAAGTCCACGCGGAAGTACTATTGAGACTGAAATCTCTCTGCAAAACATAAAATAGGCAAACGTGAGTACAAATGTACCCAGCAAAACTTACATCAGAACTATCTACATATGCATCATTATCAACAAAGGGGATGGTGGGGTTTAACTGCAGCAAGCCAGCTTTGACTGCTATCCTTAACTACGACTGCAAGTGACTCTTTGAGGTGGCGCACACGAGTCCACATATTCACCATATCAATACACCACTATGGATCCGCTCCCGTCTCCCTACGAGAACGCCATCCATAGCACTCACGCTTATCTTGCGTATTTTAGAGTATCCACTTTCACTTGTCTATGAACCGTACAGGCAACCCAGAAGTCCTTTACCGCGGACACGGTTATTCGAATAGATTATGTTAACCCTGCAGGGGTGTACTTCTTCATACATGTTTCCACCACTTAGCGTCTGCACACGACATGTGCTCGGCAGACTTCAAGCGAAAGCCGACGTGGGTGTAGACCACGACCTACCTAAACACTCAAGTCTCTAGTACAGGTTTATCGCCTATTCAGGTTCCATCCGCAGGGAATCCGGCCGAAGTTTCCACATACGGCCCCGAACGATGTGTGCAGGGTTCCCAAGACACCAAACGGGCGCCCGGTACACCGTGCCACGTGCCTACCGCATCACAGCCCACCCCTCGGGTTAGCGCTGCGCACGGCCTCCAGCATACTACAAACACCAAAAACTACTTGCAACTCCTGGACAGAGGACAAGGGTGATTAAGAAGTCGAGCGGGGTCATATTTCAGGGCCCAACGCATGGTAGTAGCTGTTTCATGGATCACAAACACAGAACTCAGTTCCTGAGGACGGCTTCAATGAGACAACCCACCATGTACTCGTACATGGCCTCTCACCGCTACCTTTACCAAATCGTGTTCACACACTTAGCTCACACACAGTAGGACATGTTCACACACCTCTGATTCATCCCCGATGAATCAGACCTGACTCAACTCTAAGCAGTAGCAGGCATGACAAACAAGCATGAATGAGTAGGCACAACAGGGCTCAAACAACTCCTACTCATGCTAGTGGGTTTCATCTATTTACTGTGGCAATGACAGGTCATGCGGAGGATAAAGGGGTTCAGCTACTGCAGCATGTAACAGATGAATCGTTGTTGTCCTAATGCAGTAAAAGAGAGCAGGAGCGGTAGAGTAGGATTGTATCGGAATGAACAAGGGGGTTTTGCTTGCCTGGCACTTCTGAAGATAGCATTGAGTCTTCATAAGTGTCAACGATCACAACGTCGGAACATCATCTACCGAGAGGGGACAGATACCGGCAATAGAGAAGAAATACAATCAATGCAATGCATAATATGATGCATGATCATGACATGGAAAAATGAGTGTGTTTTGGCTAATGCAACTTAGAACAGGTTGGTTTGAGCTCATTTGAACCAAAGATTCAAATGCAAACCCAAAATAAGAGGTCATATTAGTGCATTAACTTGTTTCATCTAAACAGCAAGGTTAGGTTGCTCTAACATGCATGAAACCAGTACAGATGGGTAGATTGGATTTTTCTGATCAATTTTCATATATAAATCTTTGCATTTGGAGTTACAAATTAATTTCTATGATTTTTAGAAGTTAGCACTATTTTCTGGAATTTCCTGGATAAAAATAAATCCAGAAAAAGGTTAACTGCGTCAGCATGACGTAGGTGTGACGTCAGCAGGTCAACTGGGTCGGCCAGGTCAAACCTGACGGCTGGGACCCACACATCAGTGAAACAACTAATTAACAGGGTTAAGTTAATACTAACTAAACTATCTGTGGGGCCTGGGCCCGCATATTAGTGAATTAATGGGTTAACTAAAAGTTAATTAGCGCTAAGCTAAAATTAGCACGGCTCTGGGCCCACTTTCGTTGACCCAGTGGAGTCAAACCCCAGGTCAAACGAGATCAACTCGCCGGCGGTTTGACGCTGGCGACGACAGACGCGGCGGAGGGCATAGAAAACGCCCACAGGGCTCGGTTTTGGACGCGGTTTGCGGCTATGGAAAGCTGAGAGTCTCGCGCATCCAACGGAGGCAACAACTCGCGCCAGAGTGGACTAAATCAACAACAGCGACAACTTTTGCGGCAGACGGAGTTCGGTCGAGCTCGGGTTTGGTGTTAGGGAGAACGACAAGAGGAGCTGGTGCATGCGTTCGGCTCTTGGGAGCACGGTGAGAATGGCGGCACGCTCAAAAGCGGGCGGAGGCAGCTCTGGCCGCGGCAGTGACATGGCATGGCGGTGGCGAGATTCGGGCACGGCGGTGAAGCTAGCTGGGGGCGCAAATAGCAAAGAGAGGAGAGGGGGGAGACGCAGTAGCTCACAAGGAGGACGGGGAGAGGGTCAGCTTGCTCGAGGAAGGCTTGACGGTGGCGGAATCCCGGCTGCAATCTCCCATGGCCGAGGAAGAAGATGAGGTCGAGGACGACGCGTCGGGGCTCTTCCGGTTGCGTGAGCCGACGGAGAGGGCTACGACGATGATTCGGAGCTCCTGGACTGCTCAAGAGGAGGAGGGAGAGGTGGTGGCCGCGGCTATGGCGGCAGCGAGCTTGCGGGCGTCTCGGCCATGGTGGAGAGGGCGAGAGGGAGATGAGGGGGAGAGTGCGGGGCGGTCAGAGCGATCCAGACGGCTCTCGCGGGTCTGTCTGCGGCGCCACGCAAGCTAGCAGGCAGGAGGTGGAGCTCGGGCGCGCGTGCTGTCGACATGCCTCTGCCTACTGGCAGAACAACCGCTTCAGGCCAGTGTGTTGGGGAACGTTGCATAAAATAAAATTTTTCCTACGTTCACCAAGATCTATGAGTTCATCTAGCAACGAGAGAGAGGAGTGCATCTACATACCCTTGTAGATCGCGAGCGGAAGCGTTCAAGAGAACGAGGTTGAGGGAGTCGTACTCGTCGTGATCCAAATCACCGGAGATCCTAGCGCCGAACGGACGGCACCTCCGCGTTCAACACACGTACGATCAGCGTGACGTCTCCTCCTTCTTGATCCAGCAAGGGGGAAGGAGAGGTTGATGAAGATCCAGCAGCACGACGGCGTGGTGGTGGATGCAGCAGGATTCCGGCAGGGCTTCGCTAAGCTCTTGCGGGAGGGAGAGGTGTAGCAAAGGGGGTAGGGAGGCACCAGGTGTCAGGGTGCGGCTGCCCTCCCACCCCCCTCTTTATATAGGGACCTCAGGGGGGCCGGCCCTAGGAGATGGGATCTCCTAGGGGGGGCGGCGGCCAAGGGGGGAGACTTGCCCCCCAAGGCAAGTGGAGGCGCCCCCTCCCCTAGGGTTCCCAACACTAGGCGCAGAGGGGGCCCAGGGGGGGCGCACCAGCCCACCAGGGGCTGGTTCCCCTCCCACTTCAGCCCATGGGGCCCTCCGGGATGGGTGGCCCCACCCGGTGGACCCCCGGGACCCTTCCGGTGGTCCGGGTACAATACCGGTGAACCTCGAAACTTTCCCGATGGCCGAAACTCGACTTCCCATATATAATTCTTTACCTCCGGACCATTACGAACTCCTCGTGACGTCCGGGATCTCATCCGGGACTCCGAACAACTTTCGGTTTGTTCCATACTAATATCTTTACAACCCTAGCGTCACCGAACCTTAAGTGTGTAGACCCTACGGGTTCGGGAGACACGCACACATGACCGAGACTGCTCTCCAGTCAATAACCAACAGCGGGATCTGGATACCCATGTTGGCTCCCACATGCTCCTCGATGATCTCATCGGATGAACCACGATGTCGAGGATTCAAGCAACCCCGTATACAATTCCCTTTGTCAATCGGTATGTTACTTGCCCGAGATTCGATCGTTGGTATCCCAATACCTTGTTCAATCTCGTTACCGGCAAGTCACTTTACTCGTACCGTAATGCATGATCCCGTGACAAGACACTTGGTCACTTTAAGCTCATTATGATGATGCATTACCGAGTGGGCCCAGAGATACCTCTCCGTCATGCGGAGTGACAAATCCCAGTCTTGATCCGTGTCAACCCAACAGACACTTTCGGAGATACATGTAGTGCACCTTTATAGTCACCCAGTTACGTTGTGACGTTTGGTACACCCAAAGCACTCCTACGGTATCCGGGAGTTACACGATCTCATGGTCTAAGGAAAAGATACTTGACATTGGAAAAGCTCTTAGCAAAACGAACTACACGATCTTGTGCTATGATTAGGATTGGGTCTTGTCCATCACATCATTCTCCTAATGATGTGATCCCGTTATCAATGACATCCAATGTCCATAGTCAGGAAACCATGACTATCTATTGATCAACGAGCTAGTCAACTACAGGCTCACTAGGGACATGTTGTGGTCTATGTATTTAGACGTGTATTACGATTTCCGGATAATACAATTATAGCATGAATAAAAGACAATTATCATGAACAAGGAAATATAATAATAATCCTTTTATTATTGCCTCTAGGGCATATTTCCAACAGTCTCCCACTTGCACTAGAGTCAATAATCTAGTTACATTGTGATGAATCGAACACCCATAGAGTTCTGGTGTTGATCATGTTTTGCTCGCGGAAGAGGTTTAGTCAATGGATCTGCGACATTCAGATCCGTATGTACTTTGCAAATATCTATGTCTCCATCTTGAACATTTTCACGGATGGAGTTGAAACGAAGCTTGATGTGCCTGGTCTTCTTGTGAAACCTGGGCTCCTTGGCAAGGGCAATAGCTCCAGTGTTGTCACAGAAGAGAGTGATTGGCCCTGACGCATTGGGTATGACTCCTAGGTTGGTGATGAACTCCTTCATCCATATTGCTTCATGCGCTGCCTCCGAGGCCGCCATGTACTCCGCTTCACATGTAGATCCCACCACGACGCTCTGCTTGCAACTGCACCAGCTTACTGCTCCACGATTCAACATATACACGTATCCGGTTTGTGACTTAGAGTCATCCAGATCTGTGTCGAAGCTAGCGTCGACGTAACCCTTTACGGCGAGCTCTTCGTCACCTACAAAAACGAGAAACATATCCTTAGTCCTCTTCAGGTACTTCAGGATATTCTTGACCGCTGTCTAGTGTTCCTTGCCGAGATTACTTTGGTAGTTTCCTACCAAACTTACGGCAAGGCTTACATCAGGTCTGGTACACAGCATGGCATACATAATAGACCCTATGGCTGATGCATAGGGGATGACACTCATCTCTTCTTTATCTTCTGCCGTGGTCGGGCATTGAGCCGAGCTCAATCTCACACCTTGCAATACAGGCAAGAACCCTTTCTTGGACTGATGCATATTGAACTTCTTCAATATCTTATCAAGGTATGTGCTTTGTGAAAGACCTATGAGGCGTCTCGATCTATCCCTATAGATCTTGATGCCTAATATGTAAGCAACTTCTCCAAGGTCCTTCATTGAAAAACACTTATTCAAGTAGGCCTTAATGCTGTCCAAAAGTTCTATATCATTTCCCATCAAAAGTATGTCATCTACATATAATATGAGAAATGCTACAGAGCTCCCACTCACTTTCTTGTAAACGCAGGCTTGTCCATAAGTCTGCATAAACCCAAACGCTTTGATCATCTCATCAAAGCGAATGTTCCAATTCCGAGATGCTTGCACCAACCCATAAATGGATCGCTGGAGCATGCATACTTTGTTAGCATTCTTAGGATCGGCAAAACCCTCCGGCTGCATCATATACAGTTCTTCCTTAAGATAGCCGTTAAGGAATGCCGTTTTGACGTCCATCTGCCATATCTCATAATCATAGTATGCGGCAATTGCTAACATGATTCGGACGGACTTCAACTTTGCTACGGGAGAGAAAGTCTCATCGTAGTCAACCCCTTGAACTTGCCGATAACCCTCAGCGACAAGTCGAGCTTTATAGATGGTAACATTACCATCCACGTCCGTCTTCTTCTTAAAGATCCATTTGTTTTCTATCGCTCTCCGATCATCGGGCAAGTCTGTCAAAGTCCATACTTTGTTTTCATACATGGATTCTATCTCGGATTGCATGGCTTCAAGCCATTTGTTGGAATCTGGGCCCGCCATCGCTTATTCATAGTTCGAAGGTTCACCGTTGTCTAACAACATGATTTCTAGGACAGGGTTGCCATACCACTCTGGTGTGGAACATGTCCTTGTGGACCTACGAAGTTCAGTAGCAACTTGGTCCGAAGTACCTTGATCATCATTAATTTCCTCTCCAGTCAGTGTAGGCACCACAGGAACATTTTCCTGAGCTGCACTACTTTCCGGTTCAAGAGGTAGTACTTCATCGAGTTCTACTTCCCTCCCACTTACTCCTTTCGAGAGAAACTCTTTTTCCATAAAGGATCCATTCTTGGAAACAAAGATCTTGCCTTCGGATCTAACGTAGAAGGTATACCCAATGGTTTCCTTAGGGTATCCTATGAAGACGCATTTTTCCGACTTGGGTTCGAGCTTTTCAGGTTGAAGTTTCTTGACATAAGCATCGCATCCCCAAACTTTTAGAAACGACAGCTTAGGTTTCTTCCCAAACCATAATTCATACGATGTCGTCTCAACGGATTTAGACGGAGCCCTATTTAAAGTGAATGTAGCTGTCTCTAGAGCATATCCCCAAAATGATAGCGGTAAATCGGTAAGAGACATCATAGATCATACCATATCCAATAGAGTGCGATTACGATGTTCGGACACACCGTTACGCTGAGGTGTTCCAGGCGGCGTGAGTTGTGAAACGATTCCACATTTTCTTAAGTGTGTACCAAATTCGTGACTTAAATATTCTCCTCCAATATCTGATCGTAAGAATTTTATCTTTCGGTCATGTTGATTCTCTACTTCATTCTGAAATTCCTTGAACTTTTCAAAGGTCTCAGACTTGTGTTTCATCAAGTAGACATACCCATATCTACTTAAGTCATCAGTGAGAGTGAGAACATAACGATATCCTCCGCAAGCCTCAACACTCATTGGACCACACATATCAGTATGTATGATTTCCAATAAGTTGGTTGCTCGCTCCATTGTTCCGGAGAACAGAGTCTTGGTCATTTTGCCCATGAGGCATGGTGCGCATGTGTCAAATGATTCATAATCGAGAGACTCTAAAAGTTCATCAGCATGGAGCTTCTTCATGCGCTTGACACCAATGTGACCAAGGCGGCAGTGCCACAAGTATGTGGGACTATCGTTATCAACTTTACATCTTTTGGTATTCACACTATGAATATGTGTAACATTACGTTCGAGATTCATTAAGAATAAACCATTGACCATTGGGGCATGACCATAAATATAAATAGAACAACCATTATTCTCGAATTTAAATGAGTAGCCATCTCGTATTAAACGAGATCCAGATACAATGTTCATGCTCAAACTTGGCACTAAATAACAATTATTGAGGTTTAAAACTAATCCCGTAGGTAAATGTAGAGGTAGCGTGCCGACGGCGATCACATCGACCTTGGAACCATTCCCGACGTGCATCGTCACCTCGTCCTTCGCCAGTCTCCGCTTATTCCGCAGCTCCTGCTGTGAGTTACAAATATGAGCAACGGCACCAGTATCAAATACCCAGGAGTTACTACGAGTACTGGTAAGGTAGACATCAATTACGTGTATATCATATTATACCTTTAGTGTTGCCGGCCTTCTTGTCCGCTAAGTATTTGGGGCAGTTCCGCTTCCAGTGACCCTTCCCTTTGCAATAAAAGCACTTAGTCTCAGGCTTGGGTCCATTTTTTGACTTCTTCCCGGCAACTGGCTTACCGGGCGCGGCAACATCTTTGTCGTCCTTCTTGAAGTTCTTCTTACCCTTGCCCTTCTTGAACTTGGTGGTTTTATTGACCATCAACACTTGATGTTCTTTCTTGATTTCTACCTCTGCCGACTTCAGCATTGAAAATACTTCAGGAATAGTTTTCACCATCCCCTGCATATTGTAGTTCATCACAAAGCTTTTGTAGATCGGTGGGAGCGACTGAAGGATTCTGTCAATGACCGCCTCGTCCGGGAGGTTAATGTCCAGCTGGGACAGGCGATTGTGCAACCTAGACATTTTGAGTATGTGCTCATTGACAGAACTATTTTCCTCCATCTTACAACTATAGAACTTGTCGGAGACCTCATATCTCTCGAAACAGGCATGAGCTTGGAAAACCATTTTCAGCTCCTCGGACATCTCATATGCTCCGTGTTGCTCAAAACGCTTTTGGAGCCCCGGTTCTAAGCTGTAAAGCAAGCCGCACTAAACGAGGGAGTAATCATCAGCACGTGACTGCCAAGCATTCATAACGTCTTGGTTCTCTGGGATGGGTGCTTCACCTAGCGGTCCTTCTAGGACATATGCTTTCTTGGCAGCTATAAGGATGATCCTCAGGTTCCGGACCTAGTCCGTATAGTTGCTGCCATCATCATTCAGCTTGGTTTTCTCTAGGAACGCGTTGAAGTTCATGTTGACATGAGCGTTGGCCATTTGATCTACAAGACATTTTGCAAAGATTTTAGACTAAGTTCATGATAATTAAGTTCATCTAATCAAATTATTTAATGAACTCCCACTCAGATTTGACATCCCTCTAGTCATCTAAGTGTTACATGATCCGAGTCGACTAGGCCGTGTCCGATCATCACGTGAGACGGACTAGTCATCATCGGTGAACATCTCCATGTTGATCGTATCTTCCATACGACTCATGTTCGACCTTTCGGTCTCTGTGTTCCGAGGCCATGTCTGTACATGCTAGGCTCGTCAAGTTAACCTAAGTGTTTTTGCATGTGTAAACCTGTCTTACACCTGTTGTATGTGAACGTAGGGATCTATCGCACCCGATCATCACGTGGTGCTTTGAAACGACGAACTTTAGCAACGGCGCACAGTTAGGGGGAACACTTTCTTGAAATTATTATGAGGGATCATCTTATTTACTACCGCCGTTCTAAGTAAACAAGATGCATAAACATAATAAACATTACATGCAATTAAATAGTAGTGACATGATATGGCCAATATCATATAGCTCCTTTGATCTCCATCTTCGGGGCTCCATGACCATCTTCGTCACCGGCATAACACCATGATCTCCATCATCGTGTCTCCATGAAGTTGCTCGCCAACTATTACTTCTACTACTATGGCTAACGGTTTAGCAATAAAGTAAAGTAATTACATGGCATTAAATCATTGACACGCATGTCATACAATAATTAAGACAACTCCTATGGCTCCTGCTGGTTGTCATACTCATCGACATGCAAGTCATGATTCCTATTACAAGAACATGATCTCATACATCACAATATATCATTCATCATTCATCACAACTTTTGGCCATATCACATCACAAAGCAATTGCTGCAAAAACAAGTTAGACGTCCTCTAATTGTTGTTGCATCTTTTACGTGGCTGCAATAGGGTTCTAGCAAGAACGTTTTCTTACCTAAAAATAACCACAACGTGATTTGTCAACTTCTATTTACCCTTGATAAGGACCCTTTTCATCGAATCCACTCCAACTAAAGTGGGAGAGACAGACACCCGCTAGCCACCTTATGCAACTAGTGCATGTCAGTCGGTGGAACCTGTCTCACGTAAGCGTACGTGTAAGGTCAGTTCGGGCCGCTTCATCCCACAATACCGCTGAAGCAAAATAATACTAGTAGTGGCAAGAAAGTTGACAACACCTACGCCCACAACAGATTTGTGTTCTACTCGTGCAATAGAGAACTACGCATAGACCTAGCTCATGATGCCACTGTTGGGGAACGTTGCATAAAATAAAAATTTGCCTACGTTCACCAAGATCAATCTATGAGTTCATCTAGAAACGAGAAAGAGGAGTGCATCTACATACCCTTGTAGATTGCGAGCGGAAGCGTTCAAGAGAACGAGGTTGAGGGAGTCGTACTCGTCATGATCCAAATCACCGGAGATCCTAGCGCTGAACAGACGGCACCTCCATGTTCAACATACGTACAGTTAGCATGACGTCTCCTCCTTCTTGATCTAGCAAGGGGGAAGGAGAGGTTGATGAAGATCCAGCAGCACGACGGCGTGGTGGTGGATGCAGCAGGATTCCGGCAGGGCTTCGCCAAGCGCTTGATGGAGGGAGAGGTGTAGCAAAGGGGGTAGGGAGGCGCCAGGTGTCAGGGTGCGGCTGCCCTCCCACCCCCCCTCTTTATATAGGGACCCCAGGGGGCACTGGCCCTAGGAGATGGGATCTCCTAAGGGGGGCGGCGGCCAAGGGGGGAGACTTGCCCCCCAAGGCAAGTGGAGGCGCCCCCTCCCCTAGGGTTCCCAACCCTAGGCGCAGAGGGGGGCCCAGGGGGGCGCACCAGCCCACCAGGGGCTAGTTCCTCTCCCACTTTAGCCCATGGGGCCCTCCGGGATGGGTGGCCCCACCCGGTGGACCCCCGGGACCCTTCCGGTGGTCCCGGTACAATACCGGTGAACTCCGAAACTTTCCCGATTGCCGAAACTCGACTTCCCATATATAATTCTTTACCTCCGGACCATTACGGAACTCCTCGTGACGTCCGGGATCTCATCCGGGACTCCGAACAACTTTCGATTTGCTGCATACTAATATCTTTACAACCCTAGCGTCACCGAACCTTAAGTGTGTAGACCCTACGGGTTCGGGAGACACGCAGACATGACCAAGACTGCTCTCCGGTCAATAACCAACAACGGGATTTGGATACCCATGTTGGCTCCCACATGCTCCTTGATGATCTCATCGGATGAACCACGATGTCGAGGATTCAAGCAACCCTGTATACAATTCCCTTTGTCAATCGGTATGTTACTTGGCCGAGATTCGATCGTCGGTATCCCAATACCTCGTTCAATCTCGTTATCGGCAAGTCACTTTACTCGTACCGTAATGCATGATCCCGTGACCAGACACTTGGTCACTTTGAGCTCATTATGATGATGCATTACCGAGTGGGCCCAGAGATACCTCTCCGTCATGCGGAATGACAAATCCCAGTCTTGATCCGTGTCAACCCAACAGACACTTTCGGAGATAGCTGTAGTGCACCTTTATAGTCACCCAGTTACGTTGTGACGTTTGATACACCCAAAGCACTCCTACAGTATCCGGCAGTTACACGATCTCATGGTCTAAGGAAAAGATACTTGACATTGGAAAAGCTCTTAGCAAAACGAACTACACGATCTTGTGCTATGGTTAGGATTGGGTCTTGTCCATCACATCATTCTCCTAATGATGTGATCCCATTATCAATGACATCCAATGTCCATAGTCAGGAAACCATGACTATCTGTTGATCAATGAGCTAGTCAACTAGAGGCTCACTAGGGACATGTTGTGCTCTATGTATAGACACGTGTATTACGATTTCCGGATAATACAATTATAGCATGAATAAAAGACAATTATCATGAACAAGGAAATATAATAATAATCCTTTTATTATTGCCTCTAGGGCATATTTCAAACATAGTGGGCTGGGCCGCCAGTGGGCCTACCAGGTGGGTTGCCAGGTAAGTTTCCCTCTCTCTCAGTTTTCTGTTTTTGTTTTCTATTTTTATTCCTCTGTTTTGAATTAGTAAAAATGCTAATTCATTTTTTAAACTCCTGAGACAAATTGTGGACACTAGTTGGTTTATTCCAAAGGCCCACAAATTATTCCAGAATATTTGGAGCAATCTAAAATATATATAGAATTCAAATGCCCCAATTCAAATACATTATGATTTAACTCAGAAATCCAGGAATGACCTATAAATATATTCATCATTTTTGGCAGAGGTTTTCACCTTTATCAGAAATCATGAACATTTCCAAAGGGCATTCTAGGTCATTGAGAAAATTATTTAGTAACCCTAGTTGGTTTAGGTGGTGCTGGGGGTTTTGAATCATCCCCAATTCAAGTTTCTGGAAAATTTAAACATGATGCAACACCAGATGCTAGCACTAGGCATTGACAGAACTAGGGATGTGACAACTCACCCCCACTAAACAAGAATCTCGTCCCGAGATTCAAGACGTGAGGTAAGAAGACAAAGGGGACACTAAGCATCACAAATTTCATGATCCAACTATCTTCTCGAGGTTGTTGACTCATTGATTCAAATGGATCTTGACATCTTTGCGTTCGAGGTCTTCATCCAACACGATGACGATAGAAGGAGACTCTATAGAAAACGATCTCCTCAAAGATCGAGTATTCAAGATCAACTCATGGAGTGAGAGGTAAGAACATCTCTCGAGCTGAGATACGAAGCATTCATCCAAAGGGATGCAGTGGAACAGATGTCAAAGGTTCACTAGGTAGACAACAATTCCACACTTAAGAAGGTGGTGATCGGTTGTCAACGCAACGAGGAGTTGAACTGTCATGATACCATAACGAGACATCTTAGAGGAGGGCGATTCGTAGATTATTACCCTAAGTGGAAAAAAGAATTACCTTTGATATAGAGATCATTGAGACTCCCTATACCAGCATGGGGCAATCTCGAGCGATCGTTTGGAGGAGTTCAGTAGAATGGCATACTTGGACTAGTATGGATGATGTAGATTATCTTGTTGAAGACAATGCAATGGATGATTTTGCTTATCATCGGAGATGGATGGGACCCAAGGTAGGATGGCACAATAACGGTGCAAGCTAGGAGAAAAATTGCAAATGCTGGGAATGATTCCAGTAACTGGGGAGAAACTCAACAGTAGAGAGTGAGTCCACTGTTGAAAAGTTATAGCATAATCGAGGAAAATTGGGAGCAATCCCAATTAGTGTCGGTGATAATACTTAGTGCTTGCGCGTGCTCTCAAGAACTTGAGCATTTCCATATTTTTTACCGATATCCGTGACAAGGATCTCGGCAACACAACATACCACCATGATGGATATTGGTGGAGGATGCAGATGCAAAGGAAGATATCTCTTCTCAGATTTCACCTTAGCAAGGCCAAGGGAAAAAAATCTGGATGATCGACCGAGAGACATTTAGCACTCCGCTTCTAATGTTCTCCTTGATGTACTAGTGTATCCCATTCATAGATATGGTTTGATATCTAGAACATCAAGTAAAAAGGTCGGACTTCGGAAACACAAAATCCATAAGGGACAACTAGGGAATAAATCCTACGAAATCCCTATGGGGAGGTGGCCAACTTCCTCAATCAAGATACTACAATAATGGCTCTTCCGGCTGGGTATGTTGGCCACGGTATCCACCTTACCGATTACAAAGAGACCAATATTATAGTTCTTGGGAAACGTTCCAACCATCATATCTGCCTGAGATTCAGATCTGGTTGATGTCAGAATAATCCAGACTCATCGAGTCTGGAAAGAAAAATGAAAGTTTGCAACACAAATCGACGAGATGATGTTGCGAGATTCTCGGGAAATGAACTACGATAGAAAGCTCCAAAACATGAGCTGGTTCTACTACACACATGTGAGCACGCTGTCCCAGACAAGCATGGCCACATAATAGACTTATAATAAAATACTACCGAGTTCAGGTGGGGAACCATCATCGAGGATATCAAAGTCCTTACATAAGGCATGCTCTTAAGGAGGAACTTCTTCTCCTTGAACAAACCAATCAGTGGCTTTGTGTGCTACGGAATACATATGGAGTGGAGGTAACTAATCTACCAAACCATAGTATACTTGCACATGCATGACTGACTTGGGATGATTCCAAAGGAAATAAAAACAATCTTTCTCGGATCCACGGCGGCAACTTACACCAAGTGCACGTGAATTTGGAGAAAGTCACTTCTTTCACCAAAACATATACCTCATGAGCGGAACACGAAGGCAATGTTTACAAAGTTTCCAACACTAGCTCAATGTTCAACATGAATCATGGAGGAGACAAAATGCTGCTGATGGGCTCAACAACAACTCATCGGAATTTCCATATCACTGGACTTCCACCATTATGTGAACATGGTGATAGCATTGGCCAGACCAAAAGATATAATGGTGTATGCTCGAGGGACAACCACGAGTAAGAAAACATTACGAACATCATTGATTTTGGTTTAATTTGACGATAGCCCGCACTCAAATTAAAGATTGGGTAGGACAATAACTCCAGCAATTTATCGCAAGGATAAATCGAGGAAGGTATCATCTTTCTTCAACACACACACAAAAGATATCCCTTTGAGATGAACTAGGTTAGACAAAGCTTTATCTTCCAACTCTCCAAGTTGTTTTTTAGATTAACCAACTAGCTCAGGGTATCCAACACGGATTCTTGGAGAAGGGGTGGTTACAAGAAACCAACTTGATCACGAACTCAACATAGCAGTCAGGTGACAACCTGGTGATACTTCCGAGAGGATATTCAGAAAATCACGAACCACCTATATGTTACTAAGCTCAAGAACAATCTTGCTTTTCGGGGCAAGACGATATGATCAAAAAAGCGAGGATTGGCACTATCCTAGCTCATTGATTGAAAAGGGCACCGGGAATAACAACTAGGTAGCACGATCAACCTTAGGGTGACAATTCAATAATCAACACGCTAGAATGAGGTTATTGTCCATTTAAATACCAAGCAACGGAGTTGCTAGGGGTATAGATTTCACACATCCCGATTCACTTGTCGGTGTTCCGGTTACAATAACACGGAACCGAGGAATGAATAATGATGGCGAGAAGTATCACTGTATCAAGAGTTCATAGGATGGTGTGCAATTCCCATGATATTCTTAATATAAAGATGGTGATACTCCAAGGTAGAACAGAGCAAAAACTGGATTAGCAATTTGATCTGTGGAGTACGACTACTTTGACCCAATCCTAGAAATGGATAAGGTTCTGGAGTTTGTTTCTCCTGGTCATTCCAAAAAAGAATGGCTTGACAGACCACAAGAGTAACATGTATGGATGAACGAATGCATGCATACTCTTGACTATCGACTGATAGACGAGGGTCAGAAGACAACTAAAGAGGGACAACTCAAAGAACATATGATTTTCTAAGTTGTGGATGCATGGAATAGAATGTCAAACGAGTTCAACATATTTCTTCCGGATAACCCATGAGGAGGAGGTAGAACTGGCAGAGTCACGACATAACATCGAGAACTCGTCAAGAGCACTCTGGTTGCAATCTTTTGGTTCAAAGAACTTCTGCCATAAACGGTTCATAGTATTTGGAAGAAGGAAATACCACAGACCTCGAGGACTAACACAAAGGTTACTAATAACCTAAGGGAGCTAGCAATTACTATCAACATGAAGTAAGTAGGGTGAATCTCGGGTTCAAAACCCAGAAGTGGAATACCTACGTACTAAGTGGCATCACGGGATGCTTTCGAGAATGATGGCCAGAGTCATCACACTGGAAACACAGTTCATGGCTAGATCACTAGATGATCCCCTAAAACACCTAGGGTCATAATAATAACTCCAACATATATGTCGAGGCAATAAAGTACCTCAACTCAATGATTTGTGTGACTAATCTGACCAAAGGGACATCGGGAACGGGAAGAAGGAACTTGCAAATGCATCAGACTGTTTAGAAACCTGGGATAACTCGGACAACATAACGGCTGAAAATGCTCAAAAGAATTTGAGACATGCTACAAAAATGGTGGCAGAACCACTCAGAGGCACAATATCAAGGTTTCGAGATCAACAGTTAACATGCAGAGCTAGAAACTGAACTAAGGCTTAAATCCAACAATCTTATGAGTCTACTGATTAGTAACACGTGATCCTGATAGAAGAAGAGAAAGCCTAGTTTCTTAACTCTGTAGGAAAGATATGATGACTCGGATCAGAAGGGCATAAGGTAAAGGAGTAAAAAGAGCCTGACGTTCCATCCCGCAATCAAATCCCCTACATATAACTAAAGCATTTCTAGACTCAATTTCGACCAGTTTAGCTTGGTAATCCTACAGCCAGTCAGGCTCTGATATCAAAGCTGTCAGGACCCCGACTCAAAGCCACACTGATCTAGCATGTAACACCTCATATCACTTTGCGGCCTCACGCACGGTATTCCCACGGGTGTCGCCTTACCTTGCCCGGGACCATTTGCGCCTTTTGGCACACGTATATGATAGTGTCGCTAGTATCCATATAACAAGGAGCCCGGGCTAACATGGCTAGTCGTGAATCCAAAGTGGCACTAACTTACAGGGACAGGCATACATGATCCAGCAACGAACGTGTCGGTCATCAGCGAGTGAACCCGGGCTGTAGCAAATGGGCTAGCAGGACTCCGGTAAATCGGGCTGTAGCAGACTAACAGGACTCCGGTAGACACCGCGTGACATTTCCTGGAAGGGACAGACACAGGAACGAAGAAGGACACATGCCGGCCAGCCTAAGTGTTCCGGAGCAGTAGCAAGCTACCAAGGCTCAGTGGAAGCACTAGGAGACATTTCCCGGTAAGAGAGGCTACCAAGAATAAACAACTAGATAGTCAGATCCCACACATACCAAGCATTTCAATAGCATACACACAATATGCTCGATATGTGCAAATACAACATGGCATCACAACATGACTCTACAACTCAAGTATTTATTCAATAGGCTCCGAAGAGTGAGATATTACAAACATGGGTCTAATGACCCAACATAGCATACAAGTCAAAGCACAAGCGAAAGCTTAACATGTCTGAGTACAGACATCTATAAATGAAAAGGGCTGAGAAGGCTTACTATCCACAAGATCCTGCTGAGGGCACAAGATCGTAGCTGAGGTAACAAGCTAAATGTCAAAGTCCACGCGGAACTACTAGTGAGACTGAAGTCTCTCTGCAAAACATTAAATAGGCAAACGTGAGTACAAATGTACCCAACAAGACTTGCATCAAAACTATCTACATATGCATCATTATCAACAAAGGGGATGGTGGGGTTTAACTGCAGCAAGCCAGCTTTGACTCGGTGGCTATCCTGAACTACGACTGCAAGTGACTCTTTGAGGTGGCGCACACGAGTCCACATATTCACCATGTCAATACACCACTATGGATCCGCTCCCGTCTCCCTACGAGAACGCCATCCATAGCACTCACGCTTATCTTGCATATTTTAGAGTATCCACTTTCACTTGTCTATGAACCGTACAGGCAACCCAGAAGTCCTTTACCGCGGGCATGGCTATTCGAATAGATTATGTTAACCCTGCAGGGATGTACTTCTTCATACATGTTTCCACCACTTAGCGTCTCCACATGACATGTGCTCGGCAGACTTCAAGCGAAAGCTGACGTGGGTGTATACCACGACCTACCTAAACACTCAAGTCTCTAGTCCAGGTTTATCGCCTATTCAGGTTCAATCCGCAGGGAGTCCGGCCGAAGTTTCCACATACGGCCCCGAACGATGTGTGCAGGGTTCCCAAGACACCAAACGGGCGCCCGGTACACCGTGCCACGTGCCTACCGCATCATAGCCCACCCCTCGGGTCAGCGCTGCGCATGGCCTCTAGCATACTACAAACACCAGAAACTACTTGCAACTCCTGGACAGAGGACAAGGGTGATTAAGAGGTCGAGCGGGGTCATATTATAGGGCCCAATGCATGGTAGTAGCTGTTTCATGGATCACAAACACAGAACTCAGTTCCTGAGGACGGCTTCAATGAGACAACCCATCATGTACTCCTACATGGCCTCTAACCGCTACCTTTACCAAATCGTGTTCACACACTTAGCTTACACAGTAGGACATGTTCACACACCTCTAATTCATCCCTGATGAATCAGACCTGACTCAACTCTAAGCAGTAGCAGGCATGACAAACAAGCATGAATGAGTAGGCACAACAGGGCTTAAACAACTCCTACTCATGCTAGTGGGTTTCATCTATTTACTGTGGCAATGACAGGTCATGCAGAGGATAAAGGGGTTCAACTACCACAACAAGTAACCGATGAATAATTGTTGTCCTAATGCAGTAAAAGAGAGCAGGAGTGAAAGAGTAGGATTGTATCGGAATGAACAAGGGGGTTTTGCTTGCCTGGCACTTCTGAAGATAGCATCGAGTCTTCATCAGTGTCAACGATCACAACGTCGGAACATCGTCTACCGAGAGGGGACAGATACCGGCAACAGAGAAGAAATACAATCAATGCAATGCACAATATGATGCATGATCATGACATGGAAAAATGAGTGTGTTTTTGTCTAATGCAACTTAGAACAGGTTGGTTTGAGCTCATTTGAACCAAAGATTCAAATGCAAACCCAAAATAAGAGGTCATATTAGTGCATTAACTTGTTTCATCTATACAGCAAGGTTAGGTTTCTCTAACATGCATGAAACTAGTACAGATGGATAGATTGGATTTTTCTGATCAAATTTCATATATAAATCTTTGCATTTGGAGTTACAAATTAATTTCTATGATTTTAGAAGTTAGCGCTATTTTCTGGAATTTCCTGGATAAAAATAAATCCAGAAAAAGGTTAACTACGTCAGCATGATGTAGGTGTAACGTCAACAGGTCAAATGGGTCGGCCAGGTCAAACCTGACGGCTGGGACCCACACATCAGTGAAACAACTAATTAATAGGGTTAAGTTAATACTAACTAAACTGTCTGTGGGGCCTGGGCCCACATGTCAGTGAATTAGTGGGTTAACTAAAAGTTAATTAGCGCCAAGCTAAAATTAGCAGGGCTCTGGGCCCACTTTCGTTGACCCAGGGGAGTCAAAACCCAGGTCAAACGAGATTAACTCGCCGGCGGTTTGACGCCGGCGACGACAGACGCGGCGGAGGGCTTCGGAAAACGCCCACAGGGCTCGGTTTTGGACGCGGTTTGCGGCTACGGAAAGTTGAGAGTCTCGCGCATCCAACGGAGGCAACAACTCGTGCCAGAGTAGACTAAATCAACGACGGCGGCAACTTTTGCAGCGGCCAGAGTTCGATCGAGTTCGGGTTCAGTGTTAGGGAGCACGGCAGGAGGAGATGGTGCATGCGTTCGGCTCCTGGGAGCACGGTGAGAACGGCGACACGCTCAAAAGCGGGCGAAGGCATCTTTGGCCGCGACAGCGACATGGCACGGCGGTGGCGAGATTCGGGCACGGCGGTGAAGCTAGCTGGAGGCGCAAATAGCAGAGAGAGGAAAGGGGGAGACGCAGTAGCTCACAGGGAGGACGGGGAGAGGGTCAGCGTGCTCGAGGAAGGCTTGACGGTGGCGGAATCCCGACTGCGATCTTCCGTGGCCGAGGAAGAAGATGAGGTCAAGGACGACGCGTCGGGGCTCTTCCGGTCGCCTGAGCCGACGGAGAGGGCTACGGCGATGATTCGAAACTCCTGGACTGCTCAAGGGGAGGAGGGACAGGTGGTGGCCGCGGCTATGGCAGCAGCGAGCATGCGGGCGTCTCGGCCATGGTGGAGAGGGAGCGAGGGAGACGAGGGGGAGAGTGCGGGGCGGTCGGAGCGATCCAGACGGCTCTCGCGGGTCTGTCCGTGGCGCCACGCAAGCTAGCAGGTAGGAGGTGGAGCTCGGGCGCGCGTGCTGTCGACACACCTCTGCCTACTGGCAGAACAACCGCTTCAGGCCAGTGGGCTGGGCCGCCAGTGCGCTGGGCCGCCAGTGGGCCTGCCAGGTGGGTTGCCAGGTAAGTTTCCCTCTCTCTCAGTTTTATGTTTTTGTTTTCTATTTTTATTCCTCTGTTTTAAATTAGTAAAAATGCTAATTCATTTTTTAAACTCCTGAGACAAATTGTGGACACTAGCTGGTTTATTCCGAAGGACCACAAATTATTTCAGAATATTTGGAGCAATCTAAAATATATATAGAATTCAAATGCCCCAATTCAAATACATTATGATTTAACTCAGAAATCCAGGAATGACCTATAAATATATTCATCATTTTTGGCAGAGTTTTTCACCTTTATCAGAAACCATGAACATTTCCAAAGGGCATTCTGGGTCATTGAGAAAATTATTTAGTAACCCTAGTTGGTTTAGGTGGTGCTGGGGGTTTTGAATCATCCCCAATTCAAGTTTCTGGAAAATTTAAACACGATGCAACACAAGATGCTAGCACTAGGCATTGACAGAACTAGGGATGTGACAATTAAACTTGCATGCAAATATGTGTAATAAGAAAGATTGGATTTGTAACCGTCTAGACTGGTCGACATTTTTTTTATCCCCTCTTTCCTTTTGTTTCTAGTTAGTCCTCAAATCCATTTATACAACTTGTACCCAAAGCATTTATACATCTTGTACGAAATATTAGAAGGCTAGATCTTCTACCAGTTCTATATGGAATTTTGCAAGACATGGAGCTCAGAACAGATAGCAGCAAGAATAGGATATGCAATTAGGCATTTAGATAATAGAGTTGTTATTAAATCAGCTGTCATACTCACTACTCAGAACCTAACTAAGAACTGCAGTAATTGATCCTAGCTAGGCTAGCCTTTTCCTAATGATATCTTATTATTAAAAACTAAAGCCTTCTCCAATAATTGCAGTAACTTGGTCATCACAACCACATTCTTAAATCAGATACATACTTTTACGGTTGATTTAACTATGATGATGCAGTGGACACTCCACACTTAACAACACAAGTTAAGCATAGGAAATTAACAACCCGGTTATTTGACATGCAACAAGAGAAAAGTAAATTCACCAGTGAGCGAAGGAGAAACTTTGGACCATAAATAATAAAGAACAAACATATACCATAATTCCATGGGTTCAACTCGTCGTCACCTTCCTTCGGAGTTCAGACTCCTCAAGTGTGTCATTGCTGAGGCATGGGCTGGTTAGATAAGACATCAAAAGGAGGATATATTGTACAAGAATGAGAAAAGAGTGCATACATTTCCTCTGTACAGAATCAATTGCATAACTGATGAAAATACCGATGACAACTTTCTCTCCATGCTATTAAATAATAAATATAGATGTACCAAAGATGCAATTCAGAGAAGGAAAACTGTAAGAAGAACACAGCTGCTACGACCACAAACTCTCCCGTTTCACCTACATGATGTGCGTCCACTCCCACAATTTTCCCCTTACTCTAGTGAGGTCGTCATTACCTCCAAATGTTAGGTTGCCATCACGGATAAATTGGCATACTGCACACAAACATATGTGATAAAAGTTCCCGCGATCTAACAATACAGAGATAGAGCAACATGGAAAATAAAATATCATGTTTCTCAGCTTCAGACATCTGCAGTTTAAAAAATTGTTGATAGCCTTACCACATTTTTCAGACTCACGTCCATATTGAAAATAATTCATGCATTGAGGAACAGCACAGAAAGTAATTTGGAATCCATGAAAAACTAACAGCAAACGAAGGCGACGTGGATGCCACTGACTCATGCACGAAACAGTCCCAACCATGCACAGCTTTCCAAGAAACTTTGTGTCAAAACCAAGGTGTTCGTACCTTGAGCAACGGCACGCTCGCATTGGCAAGTGCCCAATCCAACTCCTTGTGGCCACCTCGGCCGCCGCATGGCCATCCTCGTCCGCCGCATGGATGCACGCCCTAGAACCTAGGGGCGTTTCGAATGACATCCTTCCCACTTCCCGAGCAAGATGGTCAACCACCGTAGCTTCTCCATGGCGAATCCTTTCAAAGGCGCTGTCGACAACGTCATCCCTATGGCGTTACTCCTTTCTCCTCGTGCCTTTTGCTCCATTTACCTCCTTCCTATGAAATGTTTAGTAACAAGATAATTTCAGTAATAGTCAGTAAGAAATAGATTTTAGTACAAGAAAAATGAATATCTTGACAAAGTTTTAGTAGAAATCAAATCTCCGTACAATAAGATATTTCAGTACCTTCTGAAAAGAGTAGTACAAGGGCAATCATCCAGGCAAACTGAACAATATCATCACAAGTATGAAACTGAACCTTTAGTTGCACCAGATGACTACCCTTGTCACCTCAAGATTCAAGCCTCTCCTCTTATCCTCTTCTCCAACCATGCACTGAAAACTGCACAAAATGCAGAAAATGTACGTTAAACCAACCTTCATCAATAGATCTTTTTTGAACGATGGTCGACTCTGTACATGGTCCAGAGATTGGATCATAATGAAAACTAAAATATTGGGTTAGCCTTTCCCATAAGTTTTTTGAAGAAGAAAATCAGAAGCATCAGTACCTACTACATGGAAAACAAATCCCTTTAGAAAAGTTTTGCATGTAGATTATGATATTATCATAGCTTCTTTATGATTTAGATTTTAACCGTATTCAGGACAATATCAGTGGCATCTCAACGATCTAGTTAAATACCTAGACCAAAACTCAATGAAGAACCAAAAATCAGTCGAACCTAAACATGAAAATTTGGAACTCGCTGACTTTATGTCAGTCTAGCAGTAATAGTAGTACGAGCTCTGGTAGAAAATGTAACTCGCAAGGTGCATATAGATACGTTGCTGTCTTTTTTTTGTTTCAAAGAGAATGCTCGTGAAGAGAAGATACAAAGGATTTGATAAAAACATTTTCGTGTAATAAAACTGCAGCCAACGAAGTAGATAACTGCATAGGCTATGCACTGTAATCGTGGCAGCAACCCAACAACAGTAAATACCATATATCAGTTGATAGCGTCAAAAATAACCAAAGAATTACACGTTGCTGGGTTAAGTCTCATCTTCCTCCATATAAAAGCTCTGCATAATATACCTGGGGTAAGTCTCATCTTCCTCCATTACCCTGCCGAGGGAAACACCAAACAAAAACTTCTAGACCGTCAGAATGAAGCTTCACCATTACCCTGCCGAGCTACACTGTCATGCACGACATAACATTAATTTGGCATGTATTATCTAAAAGTCAAACTTACGTATACGCATCTCCTGTAATATTTTAAAAAAATTAGTATCCTTTAATTGTCATAAGGAACACGTATGCAGAGAAAAAAAGTTGTCTGCAGCCAGAGAGAACCACAGAATTATAACCAAAGAATAATTTTGCAATTTGTCAACAATCTCATGAATCATAAAGGATCAATAGCTATACGTACAAAATAAATTGAATTGGCTATAATGCATTCAACATGAAACTAAATGTGCCTGAGATTGGGGACTTATTGGAGACACCAAATCTGATTTGATCAATAAGGGTTACAGAAGAAAAGATACATAATGTTGACAATAAATTACATAAAACACCAGAAATTTAAACCTGATTATAAGCAGACGCCATGGACAGCATGAATCGAATTCAAGAACAAACCTGAAACTATTTGATGCCAATAAATATGTTGTATACAGCATCACGACACCAGAGTCTAATATTCTTAACAATTTGGTCACTGCGGCCCCTAGAGTATGTTGCATCTTAGCGTGCTCACCAACCTTCTCAATCCAGGGCACCTTCTTCTCCGCTGATGGTTAGTTAAAGAAATTGAAGCAGCGCACAAGGAAAAAAAGACACACTCAAGCAAACATACCTGAAGTCACGACGGCTATCTCGCTACCCATCTTGTCGTTTGACACCAGCGGCAGCCGGAACCTCCATATTGTCCACCTGCAACACCCACATCTATTGAGGGAAGCCGCTAGCGGGGGGAAGGGAGGGAGGGGAAGGGGGTGGTCTGCACCTACGGGTCGGGGGGGAGGAGATCAGCAACAACAACATGGCTAGGACATGGGTGGCTGGTCAAGGAGATGATAGATCGAGGTGGGGACTGGTGGCCATGGCGGCAAACATGACCGAGGAGGTATGACACGAGCAGAGCAGCAAGCAGCGCGGGTAAGTCAATGGTGGCAGCGACGTGACCTCTTAGATCAGCGGCGGTGATCCTGTACCGTGGAGGTGACTCCGTACGTCGGCGGCGCGAGATCGCATGAGATCCGGCTGTGAGATCGGCGGCAGCGGCTGTGAGATAGCATGAGATTGGGTTGTGAGATCCGGCTGCGTCGGGCCAGCGGAGCAGTAGGGGTGGCGCCGGAGCGGGAGATGGGGGCGGTGCCGGAGTGCGAGGAGAGGGAAGGAGAGAGCTCGCATCGGGAGGGGTGGATCGAGAGGATCGGCGGCTGTGTGCCTGTGTCCTCGAGGGGATCAATAGGTTTCTTTTGCCGTATGTTTTTTTGCCTGCGTGGGTTGGGTGGGTAGGGAGACGAAAATTAACCAACGAAAGTGGTGAGGCGAAATAAAACCAGCGAAAAATAACCGGCGGATTATTCACCAACTGCTTCATTAGGAGTAGAGATATATGGAAAGAAAAATGCGTGTCAAGGCACAAACAAGTGAAAGAAACGCGTTGTCGATCAAGAGAAATTGTCTATACAGTCTCATGTCTGCGGGAGTAGATGTAACATATGCTTTACACTATATCAGATTCATACGCAAAATGATGTTCATACAATAGCACAATTTTCTGATAACCCAGTTTTGCCCAAATACTATAGCGTTGCAGTGAACACAAGTGATATCTTTAGTTGAATTTGGATTTTGGAACAAACGAATTTCACCACAGGTGTTGTACTGGCAAGAAAACTGAATTCATAAACCACAATTTACTTTGCAGTTTGTATTTGGTCACACGCTGCAAGCCAGCGTCAGAACAATTAGAAATTCAGCTAACCAAAGCACAGGAAACGGTGCTAGTATTTCAGTTACCTCTTGACAGGCCCAAAAGCACGGCACCCCATGACGAGCAGATCGGCCTTGAGCTCGGCCGCCACCTCGCAGATCTTCTGTCACACCCAATATGCGACCGTATCCAAAAGGAACTCGAAGGTCCCACCAAGGATAGACCCGCATATTGAAACGCTTTTGCAAGGTGGATATCATTACATCAACATTACATAATAGATGGGGATACATACATAAGGCATACAATGCCACATGAATACAACATCACAATACATAAGAGTAACATCTGACTACGGATGAAACACAAATAGAAACTCAAACGACATCCACCCTGCTAGCCCAGGCTGCCTACCTGGAACCTATCCCCTGATCGAAGCAGAAGAAGAACTCAACGCAAGCAAGCATCGCTCTCGCGTCATGATCATCGCATAACCTGTACCTGCAACTGTTATTGTAGTAATCTGTGAGCCACAAGGACTCAGCAATCCCATTACCATGGGTATCAAGACTAGCAAAGCTTAAAGGGAATGGAAGGGGTAAAATGGTGAGACTGCAGCAACAAGTAAGCATATATGGTGGCTAACATACGCAAATAAGAGCGAGAAGAGAGCAAGCGGAACGGTCGTCAGCTAGTAATGATCAAGAAGTGATCCTGAACTCCTACTTACGTCAAACATAACCCAGAAATCGTGTTCACTTCCTGGACTCCGCCGAAAAGAGACCATCACGCCTACACACGCGGTTGATGCGTTTTAATTCGTATCTGGTGTCAAGTTATCTACAACCGGACATTAACAAATTCCCATCTGCCTATAACCGCAGGCACGGCTTTCGAAAGTTTATACCCTGCATGGGTGTCCCAACTTAGCCCATGATAAGCTCTCGCGATCAACGAAGGATATACCTTCTCCCAGGAAGACCCGATCAGACTCGGAATCCCGGTTTACAAGACATTTCGACAATGGTAAAACAAGACAAGCAAGACCTCCCGCTGTGCCGACAAATCCCGATAGGAGCTGCACATATCTCGTTCTCAGGGCACACCGGATGAGCAAGACGACGGGTTGGCATAGACCCTGGTTGCCCAGGGGGCGCCGGACATCGCTCGGTTTGGACCAAAACTTAGACAAGCACTGACCCGGGGGGTAAAATAAAGATAACCCTCGAGAGCGCGACTCCCAAGGGAAAAAGGGCTAGGTGAGGCAAATGGTAAAACCAATGTTTGGCCTTGCTGGAGGAGTTTTATTCATAGCGAACTGTCAAGGGGGTCCCATAAATCACCCGACTGCGTAAGGAACGCAAAATCCGGGAACATAACACCGGTATGACGAAAACTAGGGCGGCAAGAGTGGAACAAAACACCAGGCATAAGGCCAAGTCTTCCACCCTTTACCAAGTATATAGATGCATTAATAATATAAGAGATATTGTGATATCCCAACATAATCCTGTTCACCATGGAGCAATCTTCAACTTCACCTGCAACTAGCAACGCTATAAGAGGGGCTGAGCAAAGCGGTAACATAGCCAAACAACGGTTTGCATAGGAAAGGTGTCAAAGGTTAGAGGTTCATGGCAATTTGGGAGGCTTGATGAGCAAAAGATAGGTAACGCAGCATAGCGATAGAACGAAGCAACTAGCATAGCAATGATAGTAGTGAGGTCCAGGGTAGCGGTCATCTTGCCTGAAATCCCACAAGAAAGAAGAACGAGTCCATGAAGAAGACGAAGCCACGAAGACGAACCAAGCGTAGACGAATGAATCCTCATGATCGCAACAAAACGGGAACTATCGAGAAGAAGCACACTACATAGTAAACACACCACACAAGAACAAGGCATGATGCACAACCGAGCATGATGCAAGACAAGACTACATGAAGCTACTCATGGTAAGAGATGATGCAAACAAGAGCAACACATCAAGACAAGTTTAAATGAGGCCGGGAACAACATATAACAATTCCGGTAAGTCCTCATATGCATATTTCGAAATTGGTCCAGATCTAAACAAACCTTATGTTCAAGTTGTTAAATAGCAAGTTAAGATGAACCAATATGATCTACACGAGATTCTAGTCAAGTTACATATAAAGTTCATTTAGTTCGGAGCTACGGCCTAGAAGATATGAGCAAAACAAGTCAAGCATGGCATTGGTGCAAAATGCATACAAACATCAAGCAAACACACCAAAACAAGTATGCAACATGATAATATGGAACTATATGCAAAATCAAGCAAGTTTCATATAGAGCACACTCAAAACGGAGCAACGGTTCAACACACACACATTAAACAAGTCATAGCAACAATCTGTCCAAAACAGCAACTAGGCATATTGCAAGCATCAAAACAACATGCTACAGTACCACAATATGAAAACAAAAGGCATGGGCATGATGTACAGGTAAAGCATTACAAAACATGAACAGTGAGCTATCTCCAGAAATCACTAGAACATCCTCAAAAACACATGGTAAGATTGCAAATAATAACAATTCAGACTTTGCAGAAAATAACATCAGGTTGCAATGTTTAGAGCTATCAAACAACATGTTACAGGAACTTATAATGGCAAAAAAAGGCATGGCATGAATCTATTAATTGCATAGATCAAAAGTCCCTTACTGACCATAAGCCAAAAAGGATCAGAAAATATGATGGCACCCACGTAAACATGGCAAGTTATAATACAGATTCATACATGGCAGGAACATAATTATGAAGGCATGTTGATGAGCTTGTGCAACTCACTACAGAGCAAAACATGGCATGGCAAGGCACCCAACAGTAAGAAGACATGTTTGTGAAGCTAAGCATGGCAATATCAAGGACATAGGGCGCATGGATCACTAGAAAAACACATGGCAACAACTGAACTTAATGTTAACAGGCTGACAGCAACATTATCAAGCAACTTTGGAGCAAGTTATGAACAAGCTACAGCAAGCTATAATTGCAACCAGGGGCATGAATGGATATAGCATGACATGTAGAACAAAACACATTTAATGAACATCTTCAGATTATGCATAGAATGATTTGTAGCAGCAGGTTTACATAGCATCGCGAAATAACATATTCAGCCTAGCAAAATAGCAACAACAAGTACACTACTTAACAAGCTCGATTCACTCACCACAAGTCATTGCATGACAAGATAAGCATAGCATCAGCAAGAAGACATGTTTATGAAACAAACCAAGGTAAGAACAAGTTCATAGCATGCAAGAATCAATTACAACAACCTCGGCAAAATTGAATAACATGTAAACAATCTGCCAGGAAACATTTTGAAGCAAAAGTAGAGCACGAAACTGACATGCTAGACTACTCCATAATTGCAAATAAGGGCACGAATGGATAGAGCATAACCATATGTTCAAAACACCCTTACTGAAGTATCTCAAAATATGCATGGATCTCTCTGTAGCACCAAGTTTACATGGCATCAAAATAACAGCAGAACGGGGACAAATCAGCAACATCACGATGCCTAGTTTGCATGCTTGTGCTAGTCACCACATTGATCACAAAAATACATGACAAACACCACTGTAAAGATGGCATGACATAGATCAAAACACATGTAGACATCAACCTCATAGGATGCACACATCAATCATGGCAAAAATGACAAATGAGCTCGTTCTGTTAACAGACAGCAGAAAACATTGTGAAGCACTCTTGCAACGATGATTCAGGCATCTAGATGACCTCAAATGAATATGGTGCAATGGAATGAAATGATGTACTCGTTGAGGCGAACAAATTTACATATTACACGCACAATACGGAGCAACGGATGCAGAGATACGGCATGATGAACCTGGCATGATAATGACAAAAATCTGGGACTTACACGATTTGGACCTCGGGGGGAAAGTCAACGGGCGGATCTCGCCGGAGTTGACGGGGACG
>NC_041383.1:625579569-625621225 GCF_002162155.2 Triticum dicoccoides
GGATCCGGGCCCGCGCGGGTCCAGGACGGGCTCCGCGGGCCGGCGGAGGAGGCGGGTGGCGCGGTGCCATGTGGCGCGCACGGATAGTGCCAGGAGGCGGCGGAGGCTGACGTGGCGGCCTGGGATTGGATGAAGCGACGTGTCCATCGGACATGTCCGGTGCGGATGGACATGTCCGGCGGCGCGGTGGAGAAGGGGCTAGGGTTTGGACTGCGTGAAAAAATCCGGGAGGGGCACATATTTATAGGTAGAGGGAGCTAGGAGAGTCCAAATGAGGAGCGGTTTTCGCCCACACGATCTTGATCAAACGACCGAGAGCATGGAGGGGAGTTTGCTGGGTTTTGGGCCACTTTGGAAGGGGTGTTGGGCTGCAAAGAGAGAGAGGCTTCGGGCTACACAGTTAACTGTTGGAGTATCAAACAGACTCCAAATGGCACGAAACTTGACAGGCGGTCTACCGGTGCGATACCAAGGCCGCTTGGCAAACCTCGGGCCATTCCAAGAAAGTTTAACACCCACTCACAACGAAAGACAAAAGGGGGACGCCGGAGGACATAGGAGCGCCGGATTGCAAAACGGACAACGGGGAAAATGCTCGGATGCATGAAACGAACACATATGCAAAATGAAATGCACATGATGACATGGCAAAATGCAACACGCAAGCAAATGACATGGCAATGACGGCGAATAACTGGCAGACACCTGGCACATCGGATCCGGGGCGTTACATCTTCTCCTTGGGATCCCTCACCACCACCTGCGTCTTCACCTCCACCTTCAAGAGACCAAGAATCCGACCCAATTTAAGCACGAATTAAGCACGAGCGGCCAGGGGAAGGGTAGAATTCAGCAATCGGCACAGAGACGCCTCGTTTAATCGTCCCCTTACATTCTTATTGGATCAAATCTTGAGAGCGTGCTCCAGGATCGCCTCCGGGATCCGCCGCTGGTGCGACTCAATCGCCTGAATGAACGCCGGCACCTCCGCCACACCTGAGCAACGCCGGTCGCGGCCCACCGAAGAAGCAGTCAGCAGGCTAGCGGGCAAGATCTAGGTAGAAAGCGCGTGAGATGGGAAGTGCGAGGCTGCTTACTGGGGCCGCCGAAGGGGATGGGGCCGGGGTTGAGCCCCGCGGCAATGCCGGGCGGCGACTGGACGTGGAGCACGACGAGCGCACCATCGGGGCGGAGGCACAGGCTGCCGAGCGCCCAGCGCAGCGCCTTCATGCTCTCCTCGAGGGGATCCGGCTGCGTCGGGCCGGTGGAGCAATAGGGGTGGCACCGGAGCGGGATATGGGGGCGGCGCCGGAGTGCGAGGAGAGGGAAGGAGAGAGCTTGCATCGGGAGGGGGTGGATCGAGAGGATCGGTGGCGTTGTGTGCCTATGTCCTCGAGGGGATCGATAGGTTTTTTTTACCGTATGTTTTTTTCCTGCGTGCTTTGGGTGGGTAGGGAGACGAAAATTAACCAACGAAAGTGGTGAGGCGAAATAAAACCAGCGAAAAATAACCGGCGGACTATTCACCAACTGCTCCATTAGGAGTAGAGATATCCCCAACAAGAGTTGTATAGCAAAACATAATCACCTACATTAAACTCACGCTTTTGCATCCTTTTGTCACGCCATCTTTTAACCTTTTCTTTAAATAATTTGGCGTTCTCATAGGCCTAGGTTCTCCATTCATCAAGTGAGCTAATGTCAAATAGCCTCTTCTCACCGGCAAGTTTGAAATCATAATTGAGCTCTTTAATGGCCCAATATGCCTTATGTTCTAGTTTGAGAGGTAAGTGACGTGCTTTTCCATAAACCATTTTATACAGAGACATACCCATAGGAGTTTTATATGCAGTTCTATAGGCCCATAATGCATCATCAAATTTCTTGGACCAATTCTTTCTAGATCTATTAACAATTTTTTTCCAAGATCAATTTAATCTCTCTATTACTCAATTCTACTTAACCACTAGACTGAGGGTGGTATGGAGATCCAATTATATGATTAACATCATACTTAGCAAGCATTTTACGAAAAGCACCATGTATAAAATGTGAACCACCATCAGTCATTAAATATCTGGGGACTCCAAACCTCGGAAAAATAACTTCTTTAAGCATCTTAATAGAGGTGTTATGATCAACACTACTAGCTGGAATAGCTTCTACCCACTTAGTAACGTAATCAACAACAACTAAAATATGTGTATACCCATTGGAGGAAGGAAAAGGTCCCATATAATCAAAGCCCAAACATCAAATGGTTCAATAACAAGTGAATAGTTCATAGGCATTTCTTGACGTCTACTAATATTACCAATTCTTTGACATTCATCACAAGACAGGACAAACTTACAGGCATCTTTGAAAAGAGTAGGCCAATAAAAACCAGATTGCAATACCTTATCTGTAGTTCAATCTCCAGTGGGATGTCCTCCGTAAGCCTCGGAGTGACACTTGCTTATGATCTATTCCTATTCATGCTCAGGTACACAACATCTAATAACACCATCTACTCCTTATTTATAAGAGAGAATTCCTTATTTGGCCCTTTCTGAAAATTTGGTTCCCTATTTGGCCCTAGAAATTTCATTTTTCCCTTTTTGACATCATAAATTCATTCTATTCCTTCTATGACACTTTTGTAACTTTTTGCTATTAACACCGTCAAATGTGACTTGAAATATCTTATTTACCCCTGCTTTACCATGACGGAAAAACAGAAAAATCTAGTTGCGGCGCGAGGCATGGAGGGAGGCGCGGCAAATAATGATGGACAGTCGAGGCGGCGTTGTGCAGGCCGAAGTCGCAGCGCCAGATATCACGCCCCGACCCCGAGACCCTCCAGTTGCTGCCCCTCTCGCTAGTGCAAAGGCCAAACAAACCTGGCCACCATGCATAGTCTCCACGTAGCCATTTGAATGTCCCAAGTATTTCTAGAATGTTGCCAGCACATGCATGTACATCCCATAAATATCAGGCCACATAGCTAGCTACTTCATGATTAATTTGTACTTCTACTTACTTTGTACTCTCTCCGTTCAGAATTACTCGTCCAAGAAATGAATGTATCTAGATGTATTTTTAGTTGTAGATACATCCATTTTTATCCATTTTTGTGACAAGTAATTCCGAACGGAGGGAGTACTACTGCTGAGTCAAACTGACATGAGCGAGAGGAAAAACTCCATAACTATTCTTCTCTTCTCACAAGTACTTAGCATGGGAGAATTTCCTCCACCCGTGTACATCTTCCCATTATCCATGTACTAATCTTGTTTTAACTTGTAGCATTACTAGTCATGCATGGCTCTTGTATAAATACACACATGCACGCACATTCAAGGCACTGACGCATTGCCACGTCGCCATTGCTTTTGACTTCCAGTTCATAATTTTGGTCACAAAATACATCAGAGGTAAAATGGACTTTTCACATTGCATTTAACGGTGTTAGTTGTCAAAACTAATGGAAATGTCACAGAGGGAACAAAATGAAGTTTGAATGTCAAAACCGGAAGAATTTTTTTTACTAGGGCCAAAAAAGGAATCAAATTTTAAGAAAGGGCCAAATAAGGAATTCTCTCTATTTATAAAGGTGTGGGTCATCCCAAAAGTAATGTCTTAAATCATAGAAAAAACTTTTTCTTTTGCTGGTATGTGAAACTAGGTGGTATAAATTTAGCAACAATGTAATTAGCATAATCAGCATACCATGGAGCAGTACGAGAAGCATTTATGGCAGCTAATTATTCATCATGAAAGCTATCATCAATAGGTAGTGGGTCATGAAGAACATTTTCTAACCTAGACAAGTTGTCTGCAATGGGGTTCTCAGCTCCCTTTCTATCAATAATATGCAGATCAAATTCTTGTAGCAAGAGAACCCATCTAATGAGTCTAGGTTTAGCATCTTTCTTTTCCATAAGATATTTAATGCATCATGATCAGTGTGAACAGTTACTTTGTCAACAATATAAGGTCTGAACTTATCACAAGCAAATACAACTTCTAAGAATTCTTTTTCAGTAGTAGCATAATTTCTCTAGGTACTGTCTAGAGTTTTACTAGCATATTGGATAACATTTAATTTATTATCAACTCTTTGTCCTGGAACAGCACCAACAACATAGTCACTAGCATCACACATAATTTCAAAGGGTAAATTCCAATCAGGTGGCTAAACAATAGGTGCAAAAATCAAGGCTTTCTTAAGTATTTCAAATGCTTCTACACAATCATCATCAAAGACAAAAGGGACATATTTTATTAAGACGTCAAAGGACTAGAAATTTTAGAGAAGTCTTTAATAAACCTCCTATAAAAACCAGCATGACCAAGAAAACTTCTTATATCTTTTTTGTCTTTAGGACACGACATCTTTTAAATAGCATATACTTTAGCTTTATCGACTTTGATACCTCTTTCCAAATTTTATGCCCCAAGACAATACCTTCATTAACCATAAAGTGGCCCTTCTCCCAATTCAAGACAAGATTAGTTTCTTCACATCTCTGCAAAACTCAATCAAGGTTACTTAAGCAATCATCAAAAGAAGTTCCCTAAATGGAGAAATCATCCATGAAAACCTCAACAATCTTTTCACAAAAGTCAGAGAATATAGCAGTCATACATCTTTGAAAGGTAGTAGGTGCATTGCATAAACCAAAAGGCATACATCTATAAGCAAAAGTGGTCTTTTCCTGATCCTCTTTTGACACAGGTATTTGAGAGAAACCAGAATAACCATCTAGAAAGCAAAAATGTGTATGTTTGGACAATCTTCCTAGCATTTGTGTCAATAAAGGTAGAGGTAAATGATCTTTTCTTGTAGCTTTATTTAATTTACAGAAATCAATTACCATTCTATAACCTGTAACAATTCTTTGTGGGATCAATTCATCCATATCATTAGGAACAACAGTAATACCTCCCTTCTTAGGGACACAGTGGACATGAGTTACCCACTGACTATCAGCAACACGATAAATTACCTTCCTCCAGAAGCTTTAGTATTTCATTTCTTACCACTTCTTTCATCTTAGGATTTAACCGTCGTTGATGATCAACAACTGGTTTAGCATTTTTCTCCAATTTTATTTTGTGCTGGCATATAGTGGGATTAATGCCCTTAAGATCATCAAGAGTATATCCAATAGCAGCACGGTGCTTCTTCAGAGTTTTCAATAATTTCTCTTCTTCATGCTCTGAAAGGTTAACACTAATAATAACATGATATATCTTCTTTTCATCCAGATAAGCATATTTCAAAGTATCAGGTAATTTTTTAAGATCAAATACGGGATCACCGTTCGGTGGAGGAGGATCTCCTAGAATTTCAACAGGCAAGTTGTGTTTCAAAATAGGTCCCTGTTTAAAGACTACTTCATCTATTTCCCTTCTTTCATTCATAAACATATCATTTTCATGGTCGAGCAAATATTGTTCTAAAGTATCATTAGGAGGCACGACAATAGAAGCAAGACCAATAATTTCATCTTTATTAGGCAATTCTTTATCATGGGGTTGTCTATGAAATTTAGCAAAATTAAAATCATGAGACATATTCCCTAAGCCAACAGTAACAATATCCTTTTCAAAGTCTATCTTAGCATTAACAGTATTCAAGAAGGGTCTACCAAATATAATGGGACCAAAGTCATCTTGTGGGGAACCAAGAACAAGAAAATCAGTAGGGTATTTAATTTTCCCACATAGGACTTCAACATCTCTAACAATCCCAATTGGTGAAATAGTATCTCTATTGGCAAGCTTAATAGTAACATCAATATCTTCTATCTCAGCAAGTGCAATATCATGCATAATTTCTTTGTATAAGGAATGAGCTATTGCACTCACACTAGCACCCATATCACATAAGCCATGATAACAATGATCTCATATTTTAATCGAAACAACAAGCATGCCAACAATAGGTCTATGTTTATTTTTAGTATCGGGTTTAGAAATTCTAGTAGCTTCATCACAGAAATAAATAACATGCCCATCAATATTATCTACGAAGAGATCTTTAACCATAGCAATACTAGGTTCAACTTAATTTGCTCAGGGGGTGTAGGTGTTCTAGCATTACTCTTACGAACCACAGTTGAAGATTTAGCATGACCCTTTATTCTAACAGGAAAGGGTGGTTTCTCAATATAAGCTGTAGGAACAATAGGATCAACATTATAAGTAATAGTCTTTTCTTCAACTTTAATAGGTTCTACTACTTTCACTTCAATGGGAGGATGATATTGAAACCACTTCTTCTTAGGGAGATCAACATGAGTAGCAAATGATTCACAGAAAGAAGCTACTATCTCAGAGTCAAGTCCATATTTAGTGTTAAATTCACGAAAAGCATCGGTATCCATAAAAGATTTAACACAATCAAACTTTGGTGTTATACTTGTCTCCTTACCTTCATCAAGTTCCCAATATTCGGAGCTGCGTTTAATTCTTTCAAATAAATCCTATCTGAATTCAATAGTCTTCATCATAAAAGAACTAGCACAAGAAGTATCGAGCATGGAGTGATCATTATGAGAAAGCCAAGCATAAAAATTTAGAATAATAATTTCTCTTGAGAGATCATGATTGGGGAATGAATATAACATTGACTTAAGCCTCCCCCAAGCTTGAGCGATACTTTATCCTTCACGAGGCCAACAATTATATATATATATATAATTACAATCACGATGAACCAGATGCATAGGATAAAACTTCTGATGAAATTCCAATTTGAATCGGTTGTAGTTCCATGATCCAATATCATCACATAGCCTAAACCATGTCAATGCCTTCTCATTCAAAGATAAAGGGAAGAAATTCTTATTGACAACATCCTCGGGCATACCTGCAAGCTTAAATAATCCACAAACTTCATCCACATAGATTAGGTGCACATCGGGATGTAATGTTCCATCTCCTGTATAAGGATTAGCTAGCAGTTTCTCTATCATACCTGAAGGAATTCAAAGTAAATATTTTCAATAGGTTCAATAGGTTGAGGAGAAACTCTTTGCACTTTTGGTCGGGGTGAAGATACCCCGAACAATCCCCTCAAAGGATTATTTTCCATAATAACAAGTGACAGTAAATTTCAGCACACTATATAAATGTTTCCATACCAAATTCCACCTACCAAAGGCGCTTCACTCCCCGGAAACAGCGCCAGAAAAGAGTCTTGATGACCCACAAGTATAGGGGATCTATCACAGTCCTTTTCATAAGTAAGAGTGTCGAACCCAATGAGGAGCAGAAGGAAATGACAAGCAGTTTTCAGTAAGGTATTCTCTGCAAGCACTAAAATTATCGGTAACAGATAGTTTTTTGATAAGGTAATTCATAACGGGTAACAAGTAACAAAGATAACTAAGGTGCAACAAGGTGGCCCAATCTTTTTTTTAGCAAAGGACAAGCCTGAACAAACTCTTATATAAAGCAAACCACTCCCGAGGACACATGGGAATTACTGTCAAGCTAGTTTTCATCATGCTCATATGATTCACGTTCGTTACTTTGATAATTTGATATGTGGGTGGACCGGTGCTTGGGTACTGCCCTTCCTTGGACAAGCATCCCACTTATGATTAACCCCTCTTGCAAGCATCCGCAACTACAAAAGAAGAATTAAGGTAAACCTAACCATAGCATGAAACATGTGGATCCAAATTAGCCCCTTACGAAGCAATGCATAAACTAGGGTTTAAGCTTCTGTCACTCTAGCAACCCATCTTCTACTTATTACTTCCCAATGCCTTCCCCTAGGCCCAAATCATGGTGAAGTATCATGTAGTCAACGTTCACATAACACCACTAGAGGAAAATACAACATACATCTCATCAAAATATCGAACGAATACCAAATTCACATGATTACTTATAACAAGACTTCTCCCATGTCCTCAGGAACAAACATAACTACTCAAAAATCATATTCATGTTCATAATCAAAGGGGTATTAATATGCATAAAGGATCTGAACATATGATCTTCCACCGAATAAACCAACTAGCATCAACTACAAGGAGTAATCAACACTACTAGCAACCCGCAGGTACCAATCTAAGGTTTTGAGACAAAGATCGGATACAAGAGATGAACTAGGGTTTGAGAGGAGATGGTGCTGGTGAAGATGTTGATGGAGATTGACCCCTCTCGATGAGAGGATCGATGGTGATGACGATGGCGACGATTTCCCCCTCCTGGAGGGATTTTTCCCCGGCAGAATAGCTCCGCCGGAGCCCTAGATTGGTCATTCCCAGGTTCCGCCTCGAGATGGCAGCGCTTCGTCCCGAAAGCTTCCTCATGATTTTTTCCAGGGAAAAAGACACCATATAGCAGAAGATGGGCATCGGGGGCCTGCTAGGTGGCCCATGAGGCAGGGGGTAGGGCGCGCCCTCCACTCTCGTGGCTGGTGGGTGGCCCCCCTCTGGTGCTTTTTTCGCCTAATATTTTTAATATATTCCAAAACTGACTTCCATGGAGTTTCAGGACTTTTGGAGTTGTGCAGAATAGGTCTCTAATATTTGCTCCTTTTCCAACTCAGAATTCCAGCTGTTGGCATTCTCCCTCTTCGTGTAAACCTTATAAAATAAGAGAGAAAGGGCATAAGTATTGTGACATAATGTGTAGTAACAACCCATAATGGTGGGCTCCTACTTCTATGACAAAAAATCATGACATAAAATGGGCTTTTCGTCCTGGGCGGGTCGGAGACGCAGCTGCATAACATTCTTTGGGTCGTCCATGACGGGAAAAACCGTGGTAGAAGCGAGGGCGAGGAAAATTTCGGGGAGTTCCCGGTTACGGTGGGTGGTCGGGGGCCAAGCGATGCGCGTTTCTCTCGTACACGTACGTGCTTGTGTGCAAGGCGTTGGCTCTAACTGAACCCGAGCGAGGCGTTGGCTCTAACTGAACCCGAGTGATTGCACTGCAGGCTACGTGTTACTGAACCCGAGCGATCGATTCCTTCGCTATTGTTGCTAACTGAAGTCGATCGATATTGCCTCTCTGGATGAACAGTGAGCGTTGCAGGGGGGGAAGGGGGGTTGGATGAACAGTGAGCCGTGGGAGTGGATGAACAGGACCCATGGCGTTGCCTCTGGATGAACAGGACCCCGATCGATCGAGCCGGTTGGGGCTGGATGAACAGGACCCCGTGGAGGGCTGGATGAACAGGATGACCCCATGGAGGGCTGGATGAATAGTAGACGATGGAGGGGTGCCCGTGGAGGGGTGGTTGAATAGTAACCGGTGGAGTAGCGCATGGTGGAGGCTGGATGAACAGGAGCCCGTGGATGAACAGTCGCAGGTGGAGGCTGGAGGAGGTCGACGGTGGATGAATAGTAGCCCGTGGAGGCTGGAGGAGGTCGATGGTGGAGATGAACAGTATCCCGTGGAGTCCCGTTTTGCGGTACGCCGCACCCCTCCCGATGAACAGGAACCCCGTTTCGACCGTAGTGCTCCAACACAAGTCTGTTTCGTCCGTTTTGCGGTATGCCACACCCCTCCCGATCAACAGGACCCCCGTTTCGACCGTACGAGGTCCGTTTTGTGGTACGCCACACCCCTCCTGATCAACAGGACCCCCGTTTCGACCGTAGGAGGTCCATTTCGTCCGTTTTGCGGTACGCCACACCCCTCCCGATCAACATGACCCCTGTTTCGACCGTAGGAGGTCCGTTTCCTCCGTTTTGCGGTACGCCAGACCCCTCCCGATGAACAGGATCCCGTTTCGAATGTGGCCGGTCGAACACAAGGCCGTTTCCTCCGTTCTGCATTACGCCATGCCTTGTTTCCATCGCCTGTTCCATCCAAGCCCTCCCGATGAACACGACCACGCATTCCGTTCCGACCCAGCCGGTTGGCTCCCCATGAACACGACGACGATGATGTTTCTCCGTTCCGACCCAACCAATGTGCACGAGCCATAGTCGTACGTATATATGGGCGAGTGGGCGTTTGAGACCCCGCCTGTATGTACACATACGTGGTCATATTTTCTTTCTTGCACCCTGGTCATTGTATGTACGTGCACATGCTACGTGCGCGCCTCTACTACGACACATGCGCGCCTCTACATCGACCAGTATATATATACGTACACGTTCGCGACCAGAATGGCAATGCTACGTATGCTTCAACCAGGTGGGTCCCGACTGTCAGGCACTTCCTTGCGTGCGAAGATGTAGCTGGTGGGTCCCAGCAGTCAGGGAGGCGAATCGTTTTTTTTTGCCCGGACGCACATCCTTGCGTGCGAAGATGTAGCTCGTGGGTCCCAGCAGTCAGGGGGAAACGTTTTTTTCACAAAATACGGTGGCCCGTCCGATGGGTCCCCGCTGTCAGGTGGAGGAATAATTATTTTCTGCATAATAAGGAGTCACTTCCTTGTTGTGGTCGTGGACCCAGCTATCAGCCTCTCCACGTACAGTCCACGTCCGATGGAAGTCATTCCTTGACCATGTTGACCACGTCGCGTCGAGAGCACCAGGGCGGTGGATGACGGTGAGGCCTAGGAAGGGGACAATGGGGAGCCGGGGAAGACGCGACAGTGGAAGCCCGCGCGGAGAGGAGTACGAGGTTCACTAGTTCGGCTGCAGCGTGAGGCTGCCGTCGCCGCAGGGCCTGGCCAGCGGTGGGAATAGTAGGGGGCGGTCAGGCCTCCGCGGTAGCACATCCGGCCACGGGAGGCAGGAGCATGTGGCACGACCGGCGCTGCTTTGGGCGGCTAGAGCAAGAAGACTAGAGGTTGAAGAAGCACTACGGCCGTTGGATGGACATCGTGCGGTCACTGGAGCTAGAATCGTTTATATTGACTAAGTTGAAAAAAACCATTCGTCCCCGTCAACTTAGTAGGCCCACAAGTCAGCCTCCCACCAAGGCAGGTCCCAGCTAGCAGGGGGTATTCATTTTTTTGTGCGTAATAAGGAGGCACTTCCGGTGGGTCCGAGCTGACAGCAGGGGGAATGTTTTTTTTCGCGAAATACGGTGGCCCGTCGGGTGGGTCCCAGCAGTTAGGGGAAAACGTTTTTTCGCGAAATACAGGTGGCCCATCTGGTGGGTCCCTACTGTCAGGTGGAGGAATAATTATTTTCCGCGTAATAAGGAGGCACTTCCTTGCGGCTGCCATGGACCCAGCTGTCAGCCTCTCCACGTCTAGTATTCTTCCGATGGAATTCGGTCGTTGACCACATTGACCACGCCGCACCGAGAGCACCACGGCGGTGGACGACGATGAGGCCAAGGAAGGGGACGACGCGGAGCCGGGGAAGACGCGACAGTGGATGCCCATGCAGAAAGGAGTACGAGGGTTCACTGGTTCGGCTGCGCTGCCGTCGCCGCAGAATAACAGGGGGTGTGGGTGAGTGGAGTGGAGGGATGGCCTGGCCAGCGGTGGGAGTAGTATGGGGGCGTTGAGGCCTCCACGGCAGCACAGCCGACCACGGGAGGCAGGAGCAGGCAGCACGACCGACGCTACTTTGGGCGGCTGGAGCAAGAAGACCAGAGGTTGAAGAAGCACTACGGCCGTTGGATGGACATCGTACGGTCAGTCGAGCTAGAATTGTGCATATTGACTAAGTTGACAAAGCCCTTCGTCCCCATCAACTTAGTAGGCCCACTATACTGGGTCCCAGCTAGTAGGGGGAGTATTCATTTTTTTTTGTGCGTAATAAGGAGGAACTTCCTTGCGTGCGAAGATATAGCTGGTGGGTCCTAGTTGTCAGTGGCGGTATCGTTTATTTCGCGAAATACAGAGGCCCTTTCGGTGGGTCCCAGATGTCAGGTGGAGGAATCATTATTTTGCGCGTAATAAGGAGGCATTTCCTTGCATGCGGACGTGGACCCAGCTGTCAGATGCATGTCGGTCGTTGACCACGTTGACCATGCCACGCCGAGAGCACCAGGGCGGTGGACGACGGCGAGGCCTAGGAAGGGAACGACACAGAGGCAGGGAAGACTCAGCAGTTGTTTCCCACGCGGAGGGGAGTACGACTGTACGAGGGTTTACTGGTTCGTCTGCCGTCGCCGGAGAATAACAGCAGGTGTGGGACTGTGGGTGAGTAGAGGGATGGCTAGGCCAGCGATGGGAGTACAATGGGGCGGTGAGGCCTGCGCGGCAGCACAGCCGGCCGCGGGGAGGAGGGAGCAGGCAGTTCCGGCGGCGCTTGTTTGAGCGGCTGGAGCAGGAAGAGCAGAGATTGAAGAAGCATGACGGCCGTTGGATGGACATCCAACAGTATACAACCCATCTGTGGAAAGTCTCAAATCTGTGGAAAACAGCATACAGCCCATCTGCCATTATTTCAAATAATTTACTGCCCATTTGCTAATTCTTACGGGTTTTTTTGGAGCCCATATTCTTTTTGTTAGCATTACAGCCCATATTGTGGCCACGGTTAAAAAATTATACAAAATTCTGCATATGTCGGTGCGGTCTGAACTGTTTTTAATCCCGAAATTTCGAGTTACATTCAGACTGATTTTAAAAATAAATGTATATCAATATAAAATCCAATAAATTGTCCACGCATAAAAATCAATGCAATTTAAAATCTCGAAATGAAAAAAATATATTTGAAACTAATTGCCGGTTTGATGTGTTTTAAAAATATACAGCCCATTTCTCATTACTGATAGGCCATTTTCTCGGCCAGCCGAATGAAGCTCTCCTCGTCTTGAAAGATTTGCAGCCCAACAGGCCTGATAAAGTGACTTACTTGACAAATCACAAAAAAACTGGGCTAGCCATTTTCAGAAAGAAAAAAAAATTACTGGGCTGGTCTATGGTAAACATAAAAGAAAAGGTTGTCTAGACAGGCCAGAGTGTCCCGCACAGCCCAGTTGACACCCTGCTTCCGTCTTAAAAACAAATTAGATAAATGCCACTCCAATTATGGTGATTCATAAAAATTCCACTGCAATTTCCAAACTTTGAAAAATGCCACTGCAATTTTTGCAAACTTTGAAAAACGCCACTGCAGTTTGCAAACTTTGAAAAATGCCACTCCAGACTTCGAAAAATGCCACTAGAAATGGCATGAAATGGCATTTTTCAAAGTTTGGAAATTGCAGTGGCATTTCTTGGATACACCAGATTTGGAGTGGCATTTATCAAATTAACCCAAAACAAAAATAACTGGGCGAGCTGCTGGGTCCCTGGTGTCAGCCGCTCGTTGTGCAATTCTCTCGTTTATTGACTATGTTGACAATGGCATGGGACCCGGATGTCAGAAATCCACTAGGAGGAGCCATTTTTTTATTGGCTTGAAATAAGGAGGCACTTGCTTGCGTACTGCCATGACCTTGGCGGGTCCCTGCTGTCATCCTCTCCACGTACAATCATCTCCTGATTGTGTACGCATCAACTTGCTAGGTCCACAAGTCAGCCTCTAAACCCGTGGAGGACAAATACAACCCATTTAAAAAAATAACAGCCCATTCCATAGGTTCAAATGGAAAGTTCAACATTCAGAGCATAACAGGTCTGATCCACATATAGAGTACTGAACTTCCACGTTGACAACCATCATTGCCAAGTTAACTATCTACTTCCACTAATACTCTAGTAGCGTACAAGTACTAACTTCTAGCTAACTAGACGATGCCGGCCGCCATCTGTGGTACACGCTAATCGCCGGCACCGGCGTCCTGCGCTTCGCCTCGGACTTGCAAGAGGTGTGATAGGGCGCATTGCTCGTGTGCGTTGGCCCTTTCCATGCCGGCGTGATCCACCGAAGCTTCGGCTTCCAAGCGGGAAACCCACTTGACGAGCTGGTAGTAAAAATCGGCGTCGCAAACGTGTGCGTGCCCAACAGCCTCCAGGGCTATTTGTCGGGCGCCGCCCTCCATGTAGTCGACCCAGTTCCGGGCGCTCTGCTCACGACTCAGAGCCTCGGTGCGCTGCTGCTCCATGTCCCGCTAGCGGCGCAAATCGGCGATATGCTGCTCCTCCGCCAGGCGGTCGCACTCCAACAACTCCTGCTCCTCCGCCATGTGGTCGCGCTCCAACAACTCCTTGATCTCCGCATTGCCATCTAAAGACAGATAGAATGCCTCCTCCCTCCGTCTGCCTTCTGGTGAAAAACCGAACACTAGTTCCGGCGGTGACCGCCTCCGGCGTCGCCTACCGCGGACGGGCGGGGGCATGGCGGACGTGGCGAGCGACGTCGGGCCGGTGGGGGCTTATGAGGATGTGGCGAGTTGGGTCACGGTGGCACCGGAGAAGGCCGGGAAACAATACTTATAGGGGGAAGGTAGCGCGACGGTCATCGGAATTCAATGCATAGTGGCTTAGCGCGCCAGCTTGCCGTGGAAAACTAGAGAAACTGAAATTATGACTGTGCTGTCCCGTCCCGTCTGGGTCGCACGCCGGCATGGCAGTCAAACGAGTGCACTCGAATCATCTCCCTCCTTGTCAATAATGATTCCACGGATTTAAAAAGCCCGTAACAATTAAAGCGTATCTTTTTTCGCATCAGTTAGCTGCCTTAATTACGGCCGTCTGCATGCAGGCACTCAGAATCGCTCGCAGGCAGTAGGTGAAGCAGCATGCAACGAGTCGCAGCCGAGGGCACGCATGCGGCCATTTAAGTTGCTAGAATTAATTAGGCTTAAACTTCTGCATGCCGTTAATTATTGCCATGCCTTGGTCTTGCTGCTTTGCTCACGGGACTAATAAACCCGGATGGAGGGAGTACCTTGGTTGGTGAGAGGTTTGAATTAAGCCCTACAAACCAGAAAGGAGGTACTAGTACGTGCGTGATCCGCTATTTATTCGTGTGGGATCGAGTAGGTCGTTTCTTGAATTAAGCCCTACAAACAGGAAAGGAGGTAGTACGTGCGTGATCCGCTATTTATCCGTGTAGTATCGATAGTGTAGCTTGTCAGCTTCTTCAGAGGTAGGCATTTTTATCCGTGTAGGATCCATAGTGTAGCTTGTCAGTTTCTTCAGAGGTAGGCATTTTTATTCAAAAAACTGCCACTTTGCATTTGGTCGCAAATAAAACTGCAGGAGCGCATTTGTAGGCTAGCTAGTGATCGATCAGTAACTTGTAAACACTGAGCGAACAGAAATAAGTAACTATTAATGCATCTCAATGATTCACAAATCATATACAAATATGTAGCTCCAAAAGCAAAGATCAGCCACTTCGGATCTTGCGTCGCAACTAAAACTAACTAGTACGATTCCCATACATAAGATCAACATGTTAATGCATCTCAATGATTCACAGATCATATACAAATATGTAGCTCCAAAAGCAAAGATCTAGAAAAAACATCTATTCTTCCTACTAACATGGATGCTTCTCTTGGCCAACATTCAGTACAGACTGGAAGACAAATTTGTTTGTGAAGTTTACAATACCTCTTGCAAACATAAGTGGTTTCACCAACAGCTGGAACCTTGAGAATGAACCACACATGATGGAGGAACATCCACTACAATATGATTTGGTCTTCTCTCGATCACACCGCGAGACTATTTTCGGAATACAAACTTTAACTTAGCCAAAATGATGCCCATTGTATAATCAGACCAAAGCAATGAAGAACCTAGTGTTTGCCAGTAAATAGTACAATACTACTTTTCTGCAGTCCATGAAGTGACTATCCAATCTCTGTGTCTATTTTCAAATGGCACTGCATGCAGTGACTATACTATTCTCTTGTGCAGTTCAACCAAAATTGAGGACACTTTGTTTGTTTGCCAAATAGCAATGGGCAGACATCTCTGTCTGCACAAATATCAAGTAGCTAGTAAACATATACCACACCATGTATTTTCGGTTTAAACATGTCTCTTCCGCTTAGCATCTGTCATGTTCTGCACTGGACAATCTGATACAGTTATGTTTTTCCCTAGACAATTTCATACTGAATTGATTTGCTGGTTCAGAGCAGAAATATAGCGCCTATTCTTCATCAGACCAAGGATATCCATGTTCGCAGTGATGGAAGAGGTGAAATCGATACAACCGAAATTGAGCATCCAATCATTGAATCCTGTCCTGCACCTCCAATATAGGTCCACCCTGCCAATAAATTCACATGCAAACCACTAGTATTACTATCTAATGACAGTACAAAAAGAGTAGCAAGATAGTAGCAAACCATGTACCTTCGTAATGAGCAGCTCATAGTGCCACCAATTGGATATAAAGGTTTGAAAAAAACATGCTCCTAATGTTGAACCAGTTGGACTTTTTGTGCAGTTCCACTAAAATCGAGCATCCCTGTTTGCATAGATATTGAAAGTGTGATTACTATAAAAGTGGCACTAGTTGAAGCATAGACTCACAAATATAAGCATTCCAATTTCTTAATGAGAAAAGGTAGCAAGACTGTTTCTAACCACCTGTTTGAAGGAATAAATAAAGCAACAGCGGCTAATGTCAGGAAGGCAAACATAGTTTTTTTCTGAAAAATTGAGCCATTCCTGACCTTTCCTCTGCTTTTAAGCAAAATTTGTGCAGTTCTACTAAAATAAAATGCCATCACCGCCTAGACAATTCAGTTACGCTATACAAAAGGAAATGACTTAACATTACATCATGATGTCAGGTATGTAGTCGACAGGCATTAGAGACAAACATACAGACCTCCTCCGATAACATAATGAACATTAATTTTAACAAAGGTGTGACTAGCTTTACCGGGATAGTTTGAGTGAACTCTACACCCTCTGTTCCTTAATATAAGACGTTTTCGCGGTTCAACTTAAAGTACCCAAACGTCTAGTATTTAGAAAAACAGGTAGTAGTTTTCTTGAGCACATATCTGGGAAAGATTGCCACACTTTATTTATGTCCATACGCTAATGCAACACCATTCGAATACTACAAATATACACTAATCCAGTGGCTAGTGCAATAGTAGAGTAGTTAGTTTATTACATGGTACAGTACAATGGTTTTACTGAACAGATTTCAATAAACTCTAGCACTGGAAGGTTTCTATAAGAATTAACAATACAAAATGTAAAGGTAACAAGTTTCATCATTGGTATACTAGCTGTGCATGAGCATTAAACCAAATACAAAAGTCTGAAGGTAACTAGCATTATGAACTAATGACAGTATAAAAAAATTGCAAACCATGTACCTCCAAGGTAAATATCATTTTGAACTCGGGGGGACCTTAAAAATTGCTATCCCAATCTTGATAATCGATCAAACATAAAAACTTGATCAAACGAATCAAGAGAACAGCCGGAGGAGGAAGTGCCCACTCTTGACCTTTCCTCTTCTCTTCATAATTGTTTGTGCAGTTTAACCAAAATAAAATGACATCAGCGCCTTGGCATTTTGGTGACACTATAAAAAAATTAACTTATCTCATGAAAGTGAGGTATGTAATCTATAAGCATTAACAGTGCAAAAATCTAAAGGTAGTAACAAGTTTCATCGTTGGTATACTGGCTGTGCAACAACATTAGAATGCCTTAGCTGAAAAATCTTTAATACATCCACAATCAAGAGCTAACCCTGAAATAATCCAGTGACATTAAATGGCATTGCTTAAATTTATCGGTGGCATTAGACTGAGAGTGGCATTAGTTAAATGTGGCTTCACTTTAGCAGCAGCATTGCTTGACTTGACTGCTGGCGTTATACTAACAGCAAAAAAGTGGCAATAAGAGCATGGGAGGCCCATTCGGACAGTGGGCGCACCAGCACGATGTACCTCCACGGACGCAGAGTGGTGAGGGAGGTATGGTTGCCTAGAGCAACAAATATCCAAGCAGCATATGTGGATTACGTCCCATTTTTGTTCTCTTTAGCCACCTTTTTCCTATGTGAGGACAACAAACCGATCAACCTGGTCATTCTCTAATGCGTTGTCATGCCTTTCTACCCTTCTTCAACCAAGAGACACGAGACTCGTTCCTTAGCTACTGATTTTCCCCTTTTCAACCTAGATGCGGGTTCGATGCCTACTTTCTTGGATAGTACAGTCTCCCTTCCTTTCCTTATTCAACCCAGACATGGATTAGTCTGCATGAAGTAGGGTTTCCTTTAATAGTGCAAATTATGGTTTTCGTCTGCGTGGCCAGCAGAGCAGAGGATAGAAAATTGGGAAGATGGTGGAGTGGAAAAAGATCCACATGCAATGACGTGGCAGATGGGGCAATAGAACAAGGGTATGGTTCAAAAAGAGGTAGCATACCTGAGGGTCGGCGGGAAGTGGCTTCGCTCATGGTCTTCGTCCTCCGCACACACTACGGCAGCGAGCTTGGGGACCGAGGCCATCCCGTGCGGGCGCTAGGTCTGAGAGGACGGCCTTGTCGTCAGTGCGTGACCTTGCTCGCCGCTGATGAGTGCGTCAACGCTGCACGTCCTTTTCTTCCCCGGCGGATCTGTGACCACCGGTGAGGAGGGAGAGAGGGGCCGTCTTTTTTACATCTGGAGAGAGGGTGGTAGTGTGAGAAGCAAGTGGGCAGCCCTTGGCAAGAAAGCGTTAAAGCTCCAGCCTATATATCTTTTTTATACTACTAGTACTAGAGGTGGAGTAGTGGTAGAGTAGTTTATATTTTCTCTGCGTATAGTACCAGTTAGTCGTGCTTCAAAACTGAACGGCACACCATTAAAAAAATAAAGGTCGATGACTAATGCGGCACCTCGGGCCAACGCGGCCAGATCGCATTTTGCACGAGAAATTACACACCATGTTTCGTTGACATGTGGTCCCGTTTCAACATATCAGTGAGACCACGACGAGTAGTAGGAGTATTTTCGAACGGACGTGTAGGCCGGGGCGCCTCTTCGTGAACCATCGCAAACTAGCAACCGTCCACTGACTCTTCGCCTTTCCCTCTCGATTTGGAACTGCTGTCGCACACTCTTCCTCTCCCTCCTCCATTTTCCTTTAGCCCTTCACCCTTTCTTCTGCCATTGTTCGATCGTCTTCTCCATGGAGGGAACAGGCCGAAAATGACCCTGTTATTCTTGCCCCAAGATGAAAGATGACGTGGTGGAGGAACTCATTGATCGGTGCGACGTCATCACCTCAGCTAGCATGGCAGGTTCGTTCAAGCCCATTCTCGACTCAACTAATAACATCATTACAAGGAACCCAAGAGTCAAGGAGCAGTTTGATCTCACCTATCTTCTTCACCATGACCTTGATGACTGGCGCCGGCACGACGGAGGCCTCGCCCTATGCAAGTTGATTCCGCTTGATAATGATATGTATGATGTTAAGGTGCCATCGCTTCAGGGCAAGGCTTGGGCAAGTGCAAATGGAGATTGGGTTGTTTACATTGGGTCCAACTGCGAGTGGGAACTTGTGAATGTATACACCCGTGACCGGGTTCCACTTCCAAAAATCTCAGCAGACTGCCCAGAGGTTGAGCACACCGGTATTGTACGCATGTTCAAATACGATCATGGTGACTGTCTTCTACGGAAGATAGCAATTTGTCGAGTTCCCAACCGCTCTTGGAATTACAACAACTATGAAGTTGTTGCTATCTTCGACAAGCTTGTTGCCGTCCTTGGTGGTTTGACTTGATGTATATTGCTCAAAAATCAGTTTCTGTACACGGATGAGTACTGTGATGCAATTCAATACGAGGGCCTTGTGTTTGCTGCCACCACTCGTGGCACTGTTTTTGCATGGAATCCTTATGCTTTCGGTACGTTTGTCTTCCACCGTAATTATAATTGTTTCATCACATGCATGCGGGTTAGCAAGTTTCCCTTTACTAATTAACCTTGTTCTTGTGTTTCCAAGGTCCTGTGAACATTCCACCACCCATACTTGAAAATTTTTATAACCAAGGGGGAGATGACGATGGTGATGATCACGAGCATGAGGACGAGCAGCGCCTATATACTTTGTGGCGCCTGGCAACTAATTCCGATGGATCACCTCTTCTTGTGTGTATACAGCCCACTGATGATGTTACTGCTAAGGAAGCAGGTGTAGTCTCCCATGGTCGCACTCTCTGGACCTATTCCAACACCCGTTGCATGGTATTCGGGATGGATACTAGTGTGCTAGCGCCAACTCCTTCTCCCTGGTACAGAATTGATAGTCTTGGAGAAAACTCGCTCTTCCTTGGACAAAACTATCCAATGATGGTGAAAGGCGATCCAACTGCTGTTGACACAATGTTACTACCATTTATGAGAAGCAACTGTGTCTATACCTCGGACATTTGGGTGATTCCCTACCCTGGTACTGATATAGTAGGCCGCTTCAGCCTGGATGATCAGTCCTGCATTGGTCTCCAGATCGACAATGGATGGCCCGTCCCAGAGAATCACTTGTGGTTCAAAGCAAGCTTTTCCAACGCCGAGGAATGGTTGAGTTGAAGTTCATTTCATTGCTTGTTATTTGTTGTGTGGTGAAAACTTTAGTATTTATAATGTATCCTCTTTGTCGATGTGGGTTGATGACCTGTTGTATGTAATAAAATGATATGCCTGTGATAAACTTACTAAATTTATGAATGGCTTTCGAGTCGCTTCTCTGAGTGAGTGGTGCGACGAGGCAAAAAAATATTTTCCAAATACATAATTGTACATGCATTGCAATAGGATATCGGATGAGGCCAATCAACAATAGTAGTACACTATTTGTACTAGCTTCACATGCTTCACGCGTCGTGCGGGTGTTTTTACTGTAGCCATATTGTACGTAACCAGCACCTCGAATCCTCGATACTAGTACTCTATAGTAAGTAGTAGGAGTAGTATGGTGGCATGGGCCAGAGCAAGCATTCACATCCAGGAGTACGGCACACGCCACCAGCACAACTTCCATCTGACACCATATTTCTTGGAGTCCGTGCTAGAGCAATCTCTTCAACCTCATTGTTTCTCAAACTCATCCATCATGCAGCGGGCGAGGTGGGGGTTTGACGATAGTCGGTTTCCTCAACTGCGGTCCCACTTGTAAGGCCAACTCCAATGCTCTATCAATATATGGATGTACTCTTCTTCCAAATACAAAAACTTGCATCCATTCTACTCCCTCCGTTGCACAATACATGCCTTCTATTTGTCAAAATATATATGTATCTAGACATGTTTTAGTATATAGGTACATCCATTTTCGGACAAATGGAAGTCAAGTATTTTGGAACTGAGGGAGTACACAATAAATTTTCTAAGTTAGCACAACTAGTCTAATCCGAGAGCACAACCGAAGATTTGGTCGGGTTCTTCCTCCTTTTGCCGACACGTGGGACATCCAGCATCCATGTCGTGTCATGAAAGAAAATAGAGTGGTAGTTGAAGCCACGAGATGTGCATCTTGGGTTAAACTGCAAATAGAATCTTACTACTCTTGAGTAACTCCAAAAGCGGCCACCGAAGATCTTTATTGGATTTGTTTTTCATCACCAGCACGTCGAGGTGAAAGATGTGCAGGTTTAGTGGGTCCGCTTGCGTTTTCACTGACATGTGGGACCGCATGTGAGCAAACAGATGATGGGCTCCGTGCGTCTGCTGGCTGGCTAAGAAGAGAGATAAAGGAGGGCTGAGCACGGACTGCAGGAAATTTGTTCTACGTACCTCGATATAGGCTCGATATAGTGGGGTGGCATGGGCCATAACTATCATTCACGTCTAGCAATACGGCACACGCCACCCACACGAGTCCCATCCGACACCAATTTTCTTGGAGTCCGTGCTACAACCATCTCTTCTCCCTCCTGTTTTCTCAGCCATCGCGCGATGGGCAGGGTGGGGTTTGCCGATAGTCGGTTTGCTCAACTGCGGTCCCACTTGTAAGGCCAACTCCAATGCTCTATCAATATATGGATGTACTCTTCTTCCCAATACAAAAACTTGCATCCATTCTACTCCCTCCGTTGCACAATACATGCCTTCTATTTGTCAAAATATATATGTATCTAGACATGTTTTAGTATCTAGGTACATCCATTTTCGGACAAATGGAAGTCAAGTATTTTGGAACTGAGGGAGTACACAATAAATTTTCTAAGTTAGCACAACTAGTCTAATCCGAGAGCACAACCGAAGATTTGGTCGGGTTCTTCCTCCTTTTGCCGACACGTGGGACATCCAGCATCCAGGTCGTGTCATGAAAGAAAATAGAGTGGTAGTTGAAGCCACGAGATGTGCATCTTGGGTTAAACTATAAATAGAATCTTACTACTCTTGAGTAACTCCAAAAGCGGCCACCGAAGATCTTTATTGGATTTGTTTTTCATCACCAGCACGTCGAGGTGAAAGATGTGCAGGTTTAGTGGGTCCGCTTGCGTTTTCACTGACATGTGGGACCGCATGTGAGCAAACAGACGATGGGCTCTGCGTGTCTGCTGGTTGGCTGAGAAGAGAGATAGAGGAGGGCTGAGCATGGACTGCAGGAAATTTGTTCTACGTACCTCGATATAGGCTCGATATAGTGGGGTGGCATGGGCCATAACTAGCATTCACGTCTAGCAGTACGGCACACGCCACCCACACGAGTCCCATCTGACACCAATTTTCTTGGAGTCCATGCTACAACCATCTCTTCTCCCTCCTGTTTTCTCAGCCATCGCGCGGTGGGCGGGGTGGGGTTTGCCGATAGTCGGTTTTCTCAACTGCGGTCCCACTTGTAAGGCCAACTCCAATGCTCTATCAATATATGGATGTACTCTTCTTCCCAATACAAAAACTTGCATCCATTCTACTCCCTCCGTTGCACAATACATGCCTTCTATTTGTCAAAATATATATGTATCTAGACATGTTTTAGTATATAGGTACATCCATTTTCGGACAAATGGAAGTCAAGTATTTTGGATCTGAGGGAGTACACAATAAATTTTCTAAGTTAGCACAACTAGTCTAATCCGAGAGCACAACTGAAGATTTGGTCGGGTTCTTCCTCCTTTTGCCGACACGTGGGACATCCAGCATCCAGGTCGTGTCATGAAAGAAAATAGAGTGGTAGTTGAAGCCACGAGATGTGCATCTTGGGTTAAACTGTAAATAGAATCTTACTACTCTTGAGTAACTCCAAAAGCAGCCACCGAAGATCTTTATTGGATTTGTTTTTCATCACCAGCACGTCGAGGTGAAAGATGTGCAGGTTTAGTGGGTCCGCTTGCGTTTTCACTGACATGTGGGACCGCATGTGAGCAAACAGACGATGGGCTCCGTGCGTCTGTTGGCTGGCTGAGAAGAGAGATAGAGGAGGGCTGAGCACGGACTGCAGGAAATTTGTTCTACGTACCTCGATATAGGCTTGATATAGTGGGGTGGCATGGGCCATAACTAGCATTCACGTCTAGCAGTACGGCACACGCCACCCACACGAGTCCCATCCGACACCAATTTTCTTGGAGTACGTGCTACAGCCATCTCTTCTCCCTCCTGTTTTCTCAGCCATCGCGCGGTGGGCGGGGTGGGGTTTGCCGATAGTCGGTTTGCTCAACTGCGGTCCCACTTGTAAGGCCAACTCCAATGCTCTATCAATATATGGATGTACTCTTCTTCCCAATACAAAAACTTGCATCCATTCTACTCCCTCCGTTGCACAATACATGCCTTCTATTTGTCAAAATATATATGTATCTAGACATGTTTTAGTATCTAGGTACATCCATTTTCGGACAAATGGAAGTCAAGTATTTTGGAACTGAGGGAGTACACAATAAATTTTCTAAGTTAGCACAACTAGTCTAATCCGAGAGCACAACCGAAGATTTGGTCGGGTTCTTCCTCCTTTTGCCGACATGTGGGACATCCAGCATCCAGGTCGTGTCACGAAAGAAAATAGAGTGGTAGTTGAAGCCACGAGATGTGCATCTTGGGTTAAACTGTAAATAGAATCTTACTACTCTTGAGTAACTCCAAAAGCGGCCACCGAAGATCTTTATTGGATTTGTTTTTCATCACCAGCACGTCGAGGTGAAAGATGTGCAGGTTTAGTGGGTCCGCTTGCGTTTTCACTGACATATGGGACCGCATATGAGCAAACAGACGATGGGCTCCGTGCGTCTGCTGGCTGGCTAAGAAGAGAGATAGAGGAGGGCTGAGCACGGACTGCAGGAAATTTGTTCTACGTACCTCGATATAGGCTCGATATAGTGGGGTGGCATGGGCCATAACTAGCATTCACGTCTAGCAGTACGACACATGCCACCCACACGAGTCCCATCCGACACCAATTTTCTTGGAGTCCGTGCTACAGCCATCTCTTCTCCCTCCTGTTTTCTCAGCCATCGCGCGGTGGGCGGGGTGGGGTTTGCCGATAGTCGGTTTGCTCAACTGCGGTCCCACTTGTAAGGCCAACTCCAATGCTCTATCAATATATGGATGTACTCTTCTTCCCAATACAAAAACTTGCATCCATTCTACTCCCTCCGTTGCACAATACATGCCTTCTATTTGTCAAAATATATATGTATCTAGACATGTTTTAGTATATAGGTACATCCATTTTCGGACAAATGGAAGTCAAGTATTTTGGAACTGAGGGAGTACACAATAAATTTTCTAAGTTAGCACAACTAGTCTAATCCGAGAGCACAACCGAAGATTTGGTCGGGTTCTTCCTCCTTTTGCCGACACGTGGGACATCCAGCATCTAGGTCGTGTCATGAAAGAAAATAGAGTGGTAGTTGAAGCCACGAGATGTGCCTCTTGGGTTAAACTGTAAATAGAATCTTACTACTCTTGAGTAACTCCAAAAGCGGCCACCAAAGATCTTTATTGGATTTGTTTTTCATCACCAGCACGTCGAGGTGAAAGATGTGCAGGTTTAGTGGGTCCGCTTGCGTTTTCACTGACATGTGGGACCGCATGTGAGCAAACAGACGATGGGCTCCGTGCGTCTGCTGGCTGGCTAAGAAGAGAGATAGAGGAGGGCTGAGCACGGACTGCAGGAAATTTGTTCTACGTACCTCGATATAGGCTCGATATAGTGGGGTGGCATGGGCCATAACTAGCATTCACGTCTAGCAGTACGGCACACGCCACCCACACGAGTCCCATCCGACACCAATTTTCTTGGAGTCCGTGCTACAACCATCTCTTCTCCCTCCTGTTTTTCTCAGCCATCGCGCGGTGGGAGGGGTGGGGTTTGCCGATAGTCGGTTTGCTCATCTGCGGTCCCACTTGTAAGTGAGAATGCAACACCGCACGCATTCCCGCTTGAGCGGCATGCCGGACCAACCACGTGGGGGTGCGATGCGAACACGGCAGGCTTTTCCTTTTGAACTCATAACTTGTAAATTTTGGTTCTGCTCCATGGCGCGACCGATAGATAGAAAATAAAGATTTTGCCTAGAGTAATGAGAAGTTAGGTTCTGGCGCCGTTCGTGCATGGAGTACGTACAAAAATTATGAAGTTGATGCGAAAGGTAAGATAATTACTGTAGTATCATATACTACTACATGGATTTGACGGAAAGATAAAAATACATACGGATCCATCAACGACATCCTCACGCCCTAGTGCGCCGGGTCACCAACCAACATGTGAGGAGCAGCGGCGTTGGCGGCGAGCTCAACGTGCTTCTGAACAGTGTCGTCCAAGGTTGCCCTGCGGTCCAAGAAGGCCAGCATCCTATCGTCCTCCTCTTGCATGTAGTAGTCCTAGTGGACGATTTGCGCGTAGACGTGGGTGATTATGTCGATGGTGTCTTGTTGTGCCAGGTGCTGCGCGGCGAGCGCAACCTCGAGTTGGACATTCTCCGGCGCGACGGCGGGCAGTCGCAGGGCCACCAGTGCATCGAAGAGGTTGTCACCATAGTGGCCGTTGAGGGTGGCGGGCATCGCAGAGCCTGGGCGTGTCGACTGGAGGCTTACATCAAAGTCGTCCGCGAGCTTCTTGACGACGGTGAACTTGTCGAGGAAACCGACGAGGACCTCGTCGAACAAGGAGACGAAGTTGTCGTCCAAGCGGCCCCTCGCCCTGGCGGCCTCAAGCAATACTACCTGGAGACGTTCCTCGGTGCCGGGCCGCAGGCCAGCGTCGTGGACCATCTGGCACAGCCTCCATGGGTCTAGCTTAGCTTCTAGTCAACTGATCTTGCGATTCGAGTGATCACTCTTGCCCTTGGTTAGCGTGCATAGGTGCGTAGGATTTCATACTACTCCTCGGCCCTCTACTGCACTTGCATTTGGCTGTATGATAGGTGGGCCAACCACCCCCTGGGCCCATGTGTCATTCACCCAAAGGCAGTTGCCATAAGTGAATGAAGCTGCGTCCCCCTCCGTGCCGGTGCAGTATAGTCATCTCACCGGACCTCTAGTTGGGGCCAAACGAGAGAAGTTTGATGTTTACTGCTTTATTGGTCCCCTTTGCATTTTGCGCCAAGTTTTGACCTTTGATTTAACTAATAAAATGTTAATGCATGTAAACAAAAATGTTGTGTAAGTCACCTTACAAAAACCAAATAATCCCAAAACACTTAGGCACGGTGCATTAACTCCCTCCTTGTTTCTTATTTCGTGACATATCAACCAATGAGAGATGTGGGTCGTGCATGCTTTCAATGACTTGAGACTACCAAACATGACATGCAGTGTTTACTTCATTGCATGTAATCCTATTAGTACTCTAGTTAGCGAAAAAACATTAAGTTCTCTCGCCGATAGGAATAAAACACCATGTATTTATTTACAGAGGGAGTAATACATTTTTTGTGACATGCATTACTAGATATTGCTAGTCAAATACTAAAATCCAGATGGACGTGGTAGTACTCCTAAATCCAGATGGTGGTGCTACTAGTACTAGTAGTAGTACTACCAATGTAGTAGTAGGAGTACTAGCACTGTACTACCCGTTGGTCAAATTATTACGTGATGCTCCTCACAGTGAAGTGACAAGACCTTGTGCCGGAGATGACACCTGAGTATAGGCGCCGTGTTCGGCATACCATAGTCAGCCTCACCATCTGCAGTCACTATCATCATGGCTGTAGAGCTAGCCTACTTACAACTAGCCCTGTTCGACATAATTTCCCGTGCATAGATGCCCGTGCATTGCACGGAACACCAAGATTGGGGGTGGACGGCTCCGGCAGCGGCCATCGCGCCAGATTTTTCCACGGCCTTCTAGATGTGGTGGGGAGGAGATAAGGCTGATTGTGAGAGACAAGGAGTTGTTTTTAAATAGGGAACAAGTGCGGGCATCTTTTTGCAAAAATGGAGAAGCTTGGTTTGTATGCGCCAGATCTAGATCTGACGGCTATTGGTGAAAGATGGGAGGCACAACATCATCACCAACTCAGGACCTGTTTGATTCGCAGGATTTTGAAAACGCGGGAATAGGACACGGCAATATTACAAGTTTCAAACTGATATTACAAATTTTAGGAGTAATGTTGCACCTACGAAGAGGGAATTACTAGGAAGTTTACGTAAGAACTTTTGTTACTTTAGGTGGATGCAGCATTATCGTAGAAACTAAAATCCACCGCCCTGACAAGTCACTAATGGGCAAATAAGTTTTCGAGTCTCTGGCCACTTGATGTTTCAAAAACAAATTCAGCTTCTGCGGAGACTTTGTCATTTAGGCTTAGATGCTTGCGGTGATCAGCACGCCATTCATTGTTGCGCCAGAGAACGCCAAACCTCATTACCTTGAGCACACTTGCCTCCAGAACAAAGAACCCGGCCAATTTAATCTCAGATGTGCTGCCTCGGTAGTCGATCAAATCAATTTCTGTAAGATGGACATCAAGGCATTCGATGAGATTGTTATAGTGCAACACATTTTTCACTTTCAGGTCTTTTTTATCTGTAAAAGAAGAGAACATATTAGAGCAGCTGGCTGCATAATATTGCCGTGTCATCAAGAGGTACCAATATCATTCGCTCATACGATAGGGTTGGCTGGCTAGTGATATTCTCTCTCTCTCTCTCTCTCTCTCTCTCTCTCTCTCTTTCTATTTCCTCTCATTTAAATTGGAGCACGTGAAGAGCTTGGGCATTTGTTGCCTTCCACTATGTGGCCGATGCCATATTTCGCAAAAGTATGCCACATAATATGCATCGATGTCAAATCAAAAGATTTTGGCACCGCTCTCGCGATGTGAGAGAGTTGGCACCGCTGTGCACACAGACCCACATGTATAAACAAATCAATCAAACCAACTACACCAGCCTCTCACTCTCCCAAACAAGTGTTTTTTTATTGCCTAAGTCCTCTCTCTCTCCCACGCACCGTTTTTTCATTGCGTGAGTTAATTTGGCACCGGAGCAAAGTAGGTGATCCAGATTGGGGCACCAGGTGAGCAATGGAGGAGCATCGATGCCAAATGCATCACAAGTGAATTTGGCACATGTTTTGGCCTACATAGCCCACTTTTGTACTCCCTCCGTCCAAAAATTCTTGTCTTAAATCTGTCTAAATACGGATGTGTCTAGTTACATTTTAGTGTTAGATACATCCATATCTAAACAAATGTAAGACAAGAATTTTGGGACAGAGGGAATACTACCTCATATTTAGTATAAAATTTTGACCATAGATTTACCTAAGAAAATGCCAATGCATGTCACTAAAAATTACACCACTTGAAATTATGTTCAAATACGAATCCAACGACATAGTTCTTAGTGACATGCATTAACATTTTGTCAGTTAAATCTATGGTCAAATTTTGATACTATAAAATTGGAAGAGTAAACTAGGACGGAGGTAGTACTTGCTCTTAGGGTAACCATAGAGTTACTAGAGTAGTCTAAGTTACTTTCCACTATGACTAGCTATAACGCCCTCGATGCGGCTATAGCTCCCACGTGTCGAGGCACGACTTAGAGACATAACCGCATTGAAAGCAATGTCGCAAGTTAGGCAATCATTACAACATCCCATGTAATACATAATAAAAGGGGGAGATACCATAGTTGGCTTACACTCGCCACGTCACATCAGAGAGCATAAATAACATCCATCAAACAAACACTCATGGCCCGACTACGGCGCCAAAATAGAAAAGAACCCAACATGCGACAAGGTCCTGAATCGATCCCCAACTAGGCACCACTACTGATCATCGGGAAAGGAAACATAATAACGCTGAGAGTCCTCGTCGAACTCCCACTTGAGCTCGTACTCGTCACCTGGAGCGGAATCACCTGGACCTGCATCTGGAGTTGTAGTATCTGTGAGCCACAGGGACTCAGCAATCTCGCACCCTCGCGATCAAAACTATTTAAGCTCATAGGAATGGATAAGGCAAATATATGTGGAGCTGCAGCAAGTGACTAGCATATGTGGTGGCTAACTTATACGCAAAAGAGAGCGAGAAGAGAAGGCGAAGCACGAGCGAGAAGCTAAAGGAACATCCTGCGCACGCATAACTCCAACACCGTGTCCACTTCCCGGACTCCGCCGAGAAGAGACCATCACGGTTACACACGCGGTTGATGTATTTTAAATAAGGTCAACTTCGGGTTTTCTACAACCGGACGTTAACAAATTCCCATCTGCCCATAACCGCGGGCACGGCTTTCGAAAGTTCAATCCCTGCAGGGGAGTCCCAACTTAGCCCATGACAAGCTCTCACGGTCAACGAAGGAATAGACTTCCACCCGAGACATTCCGATCAGACTCGGTATCCCGGTACAACAAGACATTTCGACAGGGTAAAACTAAACCAGCAACACCGCCCGAATGTGCCGACAAATCCCGATAGGAGCTGCACATATCTCTTTCTCAGGGCACACTCAGATTGTCCTAGGTACGGGTAGGCCAGCCCAGAGTTGCCCCTGGTAGCCACCGGTAGCTGACAGGTGGACCAACACTCAGAGGAGCACTGGCCCGGGGGGAAAAATAACGATGACCCTTGAGTCTGCAGAACCCAAGGGAAAGAAAAGGCTAGGTGGCAAATGGTAAAACCAATGTTGGGCATTGTTGGAAGAGCTTTACTTAAGACGAACTGTCAAGGGGTTCCCATAATAGCCCAACCGTGTAAGGAACGCAAAATCCGGGAACATAACACCGATATGACGGAAACTAGGGCGGCAAGAGTGGAACAAAACACCAGGCATAAGGCCGAGCCTTCCACCCTTTACCAAGTATATAGATGCATTAATTAAGTAAGGTATATTGTGATATCCCAACAAGTAAATAAAAGTTCCAACAAGGAACGGCCCCAATCTTCCACCTGCAACTAACAACGCTATAAGAAGGGCTGAGCAAAGCGGTAACATAGCCAATCAACGGTTTGCTAGGACAATGGTGGGTTAGGGGATCACATGGCAATTGGGAGGCTGACAAGCAAAAGGTAGGCATCGTAGCAGTGGCAAAGCAAAAGAGCGAGCAAACTAGCATAGCAAAGATAGTAGTGATTTCGAGGGTATGATCATCTTGCCTGCACAGTTGTCAGAGTTGACTGGATCCACGCAAGCAAACTCAACGGGCTCCTCGGTAGCGAACTCGTCTCCCGGCTCTACCCAACAAGACAAACAAGCAACAAGGATACAATCAACCACGGCAAGACCAAGCAATATGATGAAATGACGATATGCTATGCGGGATGCGATGCGGGATGCAAAATGCAAGATATGACAGGAAATGCATGAACCTGGCATCAACTTGGAAAACCAAGTGTGCCACTGGATAGAGGGGATGAAACCGCTTGAAAACGATATAAAGATCATTGGAATCGGAGCTACGGTTTGGAAATGGCGAGCGTTTTAAGATATGACACCGGTATGCGATTTACAGCAAGTAGGCATCTAAAAGCAACAAAATGAACATGCTACAGCCACCAAACATGAAAACAAAATACATGGCACTGATGTACACAAGATGGTTGACAAAACACTAGCACTGAGCCATAGGCAAATTCATCCATTAAGAGGTTCAAACAAGCATGGCTAAAACGCAAATGCAAAACAGATTTCAGACTTAGTGAAATTAACACTAGTCTGAAATTTCAGATCACGATGCTCTCTTCGGAGCAGCAAAACAACATGATAGAAAACCTGAACATGACAAGTAAGAACATGGCATGGAGCTACTCAATAAGCTTAAAAAAAACACCCCAAGTGACCTGGGGCCAAAAGGGTTCACAAAATACTCTACCGAGCTCACGAACATAGCTCGAACACAATCAGTTTTCAGACTTAGTGAAAACTGAGACACGCTGAAATATAACTCACGAAGGCATGTAAACGAGCTCGATGCACTCACTACGGTGCAAGTCATGGCAAGGAAAGCATATAACCAGCAAGAAGGCACAAAGTTCTAGCTACACATGGCAAGAACGAAGGCATAGCATGCGTGGAACACTAACGGTAGCATCGGCAAAATCGCAAACAAGTTGACGATCTGCCCGGATTAACAACAAAGCAAAAGTTGAGCTCGATTGAGTCAACCTAGAGCACTCCACATATGCAAACAAAGACATGGATGGATAGAGCATAACATAATTATCAAAACTCCCTTACTGATCATCCTCAAAAGAGGCACGGATCACTAGGAAACAAGCTGGACATATAGCATCACGAACTAAAATATCCCAGACTTAGTGAAAATCACAAAGTCTCTGAAATCAGCAATCTCAGGTACCTCTCTTCGCAAGCTTGCACAAGACAACACACACATCCTAAAAATGCATGGGTGGCACCACTGGAAAGAAGACAAAATGCTTAACAATTCATCCCAAAGGGGCACAGGCATATCATGCACGAATTAAACATGGCAAAAATGACAAAAGTGCATGATGAACTAACGGATCTGCAATTTAACTCACGAAGCCTCCTTCTAACAGCATTTTGGGCATCACGATGACCTCAAATGCAAATGATGCAATGGAATGAAATGATGTACATGTCTAGGCGAAGATTTTGATATATCGTATGCCCAAAACGGAGCTACGGTTACGGAGATACGAACAGTCAAAGTAGGCACAAAAATCTAGGGTTAGAGGTAAAAAGTCAACCCGAGATCCAGATCTGGATCCGGGGTACTGTTCACCTGCGCGTCTCCCGAGGATGACCAGCGCCGGAGCTCGTCGGTGCCGGCCGGAGTGGGGGAAGAGGAGGCCGGGGTGAGGGTGAGGAGGTCGGGCGGCGCCGGAGGAGGAGGCGGCGACCGCGGGCGGCGGCGTCCGGGGCGGCGCCTGCCGGTAGCGGGCGGCGGCGGCCGGCTTGCGGCGGCCCGGCGAGGCGACGAGCGGCGGCAGGGCAGCGGCCGGAGGAGGAGAAGAAGGGCGGCGGCGTGCGGGCGCCTCTGGCCCGAGCGGTCGGCGGGGAGGGCCGGCCCCGGGCCCTCGCGGGCCGGCGATGTGGGCGCGGGCGCGGGCGCGGTGGCAGGAGGGCCACGTGGCGGTTGGCGGCTGGCTGGGCGCGGCGGCGGACGTTGTCCGGCTCGCCCGGACACGTCCGTCGGCGGCGGAGGATCTGGCGAGGAGATGTTTTTTTTAAACTAGGGTTTGAGACGAGGGGATCCGGGATTTGGAGGAGGGGGTCTATAAATAGACATAAGTGGAGCTAGGAGAGTCCAAATGAGGTGCGGTTTTCGCCCACACGATCGTGATCGAACGCTCTAGGATATGGAGCAGAGTTTGGTGGGTTTTGGGCCAAATTTGGGGGGTTGTTGGGCTGCAACACACACGAGGCCTTTCCGGTCCCTCGGTTAACCGTTGGAGTATCAAACGAAGTCCAGATGACCCGAAACTTGACAGGCGGTCTACCGGTAGTAAACCAAGGCCGCTTGGCAAGTCTTGGTCCAATCCGGAAATGTTTAAACCCCACACACGAAAGAATACTAGAAATGACCACCGGAGGAGAACGAAGCGCCGGAATGCAAAACGGACAACGGGGAAAAGGCTCGAATGCATGAGATGAACATGCATGCAAATGCAATGGACGTGATGACATGATAAGAGATGCACGAAAAAGAAAAACAACACACGGAGACAAAAACCCAAACCCGAGAAATAAATATAACTTAGCGCCGGAGACGGCAAGAGTTGGATACAAATATGGAAAGTATATCTGGGGCATTACAACACTCCACCACTACGAAAAGATCTCGTCCCAAGATCTAGGACTGAAAGAACTCCGGGTACTCAGAACGGAGGTGATCCTCGCGTTCCCAGGTGGCTTCACGGTCGGAATGGTGAGACCACTTAACTTTGAGAAATTTGATTGACTTGTTGCGAGTCTTGCGTTCAGTCTCTTCAAGAATAGCAACTGGGTGCTCACGATAAGAGAGATCTTCTTGGAGCTCAATGTCCTCGAAGTTGACGGTGCGGTCAGGAGTCTTGAAGCACTTTCGAAGCTGAGAGACATGGAACACATCATGAACATTTGCAAAGTTTGAAGGAAGCTCGAGTTGATAGGCGAGGTCGCCTCTCTTGCTGACAATCTTGAAAGGTCCCACGTATCTAGGGGCAAGCTTCCCTTTGATACCGAAGCGACGAGTACCTTTCATAAGAGAGATGCGGAGGTAAACATGATCTCCAATCTCGAAAGCCAGATCACGGTGCTTACTATCATAGTAGCACTTCTGGTGGGATTGAGCTGCTTTGAGGTTATCACGAATGACTTTGCACATTTCTTCTGCTTCTGTGATTAAGTCATTACCCAGCAGCTGACGTTCACCGGTTTCAGACCAGTTGAGAGGGGTACGGCACTTCCTGCCATATAGAATTTCAAAGGGGGCCTTGCCCGAACTTGCTTGAAAGCTGTTGTTGTAAGAGAATTCAGCATAAGGAAGACAATCCTCCCACTTCATGCCGAAAGAAATCACACAAGCCCTGAGCATGTCTTCAAGAATCTGATTGACACGCTCGACTTGACCGCTCGTTTGAGGATGGAAAGCTGTGCTGAAGCGGATGTTTGTGCCCATGGCCTTCTGAAAAGAATCCCAAAACTTGGAGGTAAAGATGCTGCCACGGTCTGAAGATATCACTTGAGGAATACCGTGCAGAGAGACAATGCGAGAGGTATAGAGTTCCGCCAATTGAGCTGCAATGATCGACTCTTTGATAGGCAGAAAGTGAGCCACTTTGGTGAGCTTGTCGATGACAACAAATATAGCATCATTGCCACGCTTGGACTTTGGAAACCCAGTCACGAAGTCCATTTCAATGTGGTCAAACTTCCATTCTGGAATGGCAAGAGGTTGGAGGAGACCTGCTGGCCTTTGGTGTTCTGCCTTCACTCTTTTGCATACATCACACTCGTTCACGAATTGAGCGATCTCGCGCTTCATTCGAGTCCACCAGTAAGTTTGCTTGAGATCCTGATACATCTTCGTACTACCAGGGTGGATGGAGAGGAGAGAGTTGTGAGCCTCGTTCATGATCACCTTACGAAGTTCACCTTTGGGCACAACAATTCGATCCTCGAAGAAGAGAGTGTCCTTGTCATCAAGTCGGTAGCACTTGTACTTGGACTGACTCTTTGCAATACCAATCTTCACCATTTTCACCATAGCATCAAGAAGTTGGGCTTGGCGAATCTGGTCTTCTAAGGTAGGAGAGACTTGAAGGTTGGCGAGGAAACCTTGAGGAACAACTTGCAGATTAAGTTTGCGGAAAGCTTCACAAAGCTCGGGTTGATAAGGCTTGAGAATCAGACTGTTGCAATATGCTTTTCTGCTCAAAGCGTCAGCAATCACATTAGCCTTGCCTGGAGTATACTCGATACTCGGATTGTACTCTTGAATCATTTCGACCCATCGAGTCTGCCTGAGGTTGAGATTAGGCTGAGTGAAGATGTACTTGAGACTCTTGTGATCAGTGAAAATATCCACTTTCCTTCCCAATAGAAGATGTCTCCAAGTCAACAAAGCATGCACAACTGCCGCCAACTCGAGATCATGAGTGGGGTAGTTCTTCTCATTAGGTTTCAACTGGCGAGAGGTGTAAGCGACAACTTTCTTCTCTTGCATCAGTACAGCACCGAGACCTTGGAGAGAGGCATCACAAAAGACCTCGTACGGCTTGGTTTCATCAGGCGGAGTCAGAACTGGAGCAGTGATCAATTTCTCTTTCAAAGTGTTGAAAGCCATATCACACTCCGGAGACCAAACGTACTTGACGTGCTTCTGAAGAAGATTTGAGAGAGGCTTGGCGATCTTAGAAAAGTTTTCAACGAATCTTCTGCAATAGCTTGCGAGACCGAGGAAACTGCGGAGTTGCTTCACGTTCTGAGGAGGTTCCCAATTCACAATTGCAGACACCTTCTCAGGATTCACGGAAATGCCCTTGGCAGAGATGATATGACCAAGATAAAGAACCTCATCGAGCCAAAATTCACACTTGGAGAACTTGGCGTAGAACTGATGTTCCCTGAGCTTGTCAAGAACCAAACGCAAGTGCTTAGCATGATCTTCCTTGTTCTTCGAGAAAACCAGAATGTCGTTGAGATAGACCAAAACGAATTCATTGGTGTAGGGGTTGAAGATGAAGTTCATCATGCGAGAGAACGTCGGAGGAGCGTTTGCGAGGCCAAAAGACATGACGGTGTATTCATATGAACCAAAGCTTGTTCTGAACGCCGTCTTGGGAATATCTTGCTCACGAATACGAATCTGATGATAACCCATACGGAGATCAAGCTTGGAGAATACTTGAGCACCCTTGAGTTGTTCGAACAGCTCATTGATGTTGGGAAGTGGGTATTTGTTCTTGATGGTCTTCTTGTTTACTGGACGGTAATCAACACAAAGTCGACTTGATCCATCCTTCTTCTTCACAAAAAGAACACCACAACCCCACGGAGAAGTACTAGGCCGAATGAGACCCAATCTTTCTTGCTCATCGAGTTGTTTCTTCAGCTCCTTCAACTCTTCAGGTCCGAGCTTGTAAGGACGTTTGCACACAGGTTCCGTGCCAGGCTCAAGTTCAATAACGAATTCAACTGGCCGGTGCGGAGGCATTCCTGGGAGCTCTTCTGGAAAGACGTCTTGATACTCACAAACAACCGGAATCTGTGAAATAGCATCCAATTCACCCTTCTCATTGAGAGAAAACAACCGGATGGTATTATCCCGAGCGGCAAAGACAATGACATCCTCAGACGAATGAGTCAGTTGAATCTGCCTGGCTGCACAATCAAGCTGAGCTTTATGCTTAGAGAGCCAGTCCATCCCGAGAATAAGATCGATATCCGAGTTGCCAAGAACCGTAGGAGAAGCCAAGAACTTGTAGTCACCCAGAGTGATAGAAACATCCGGAACGATGGAGTTAGCCTGCATGCGCTTACCGGGAGAGACAACTTCTAAAGGACTAGGTAAAACTTGTGAGACCAATTCATGCCTATTTGTAAACGGTCTCGAGATGAAGCAATGCGATGCACCAGTGCCAAAAAGAACTTTTGCAGGAATATCATTAACAGGAAGGTTACCCATGATCACATCTGACGAGTCCTCTGCCTGAGCTGCATTCATCAAGTTGACCTTGGCGGACTTGGGGTTATGCTTGACCACAGCTGTACTTGCCGATCTGACAGGAGGAGGAGGAGGAAGACGCCTCTGGTTGGTACACTTGTTGGCATAGTGACCCTTCTGTTGGCACTTGTTGCACGTGACCTCTGAAAGCGGACGGTGATACGGAGCACTCGATCTTGGCGCTTGAGACGAAGACTTGTTCTGAAAGCCTGGGTTGGGTGGGTGGGAGAAACCACTGCCACCTTTGCTCTTCTGCTGATACGGCTGACGGAACGGAGGAGGAGGAAGCCAATACTTCTGCTGCTTGACCACTTGAGTAGAGGAAGACGGAGTAACATCTCTGGCACGCTTCCTGGAAGCATCACACCTCATCTGAGAAGCCTCTTGCTTCAGTGCCATGTTGTAGAACTCATCGTATCTCAACGGCTCAAAGAGGACAAGAGCGAGCTGAATTTCCTCACGAAGACCACCCCTGAACTGATAGATCATGCTCTTCTCATCAGGAACATCCTGCTTGGCAAAACGGGCGAGCTTCTGGAACAACTTGTTGTAGTCATAGACAGACAAAGAGCCTTGCTTCAGATTGCGGAATTCCTGACGCTTACTCTCAACCACACTTTGAGGGATGTGATGAGCGCGGAAATCTTGACGAAAATCATTCCAAGTGATAACACGTCCACCTCTGGAATCCTTGTACTGCTGGAACCACTCTGCAGCCTGATCTTTGAGCTGGAAAGAAGCGTACTTGACGAAATCTTCAGGCCTGACGTTGCTGCATTCAAAATGCTTGCCCAGATCCACTAGCCAATCGTCAGCATCGGTAGCCTCAACACAACCGTTGAACGTCTTTGGGCCATTTGCGAGGAACTGGTTCAGTGTAGCAAACTGGTGCTGATTATTGCCTTGATTCCCTTGACTGCCTTGATTGCGCTCTTGGAGAATTTGCATGATCAACTGTGTGTTTGCATTAGTAGCGGCCATCACAGCTTGCCATGCTTCCGGAGGAGGCGGAGGTGGAGGCGGATCAGGATTCGGAGTCGTGCGCGTTGGAGGAGCCATCCTGAACAGGTTGACCACCATTAGCACACTGATAGACAACAATATAGAAGCTGAATCCAACGGAATGAAAATTGCAACATATAGTCTTCACATCCGAACAGAATGAACGAATGCATTTCTCTTGAAGTGGTCACATATCCATAAATTGAGAAGCCACGGAGAATTAAGGTAGAGAAATAAATCAACAAGGTACGGATCAAGAACGAATAATCGGTAAGAAATCCCAATCTCAAACCAATATCCGTGGAAGAAGAACTAGAGCTACTAGAATTCCCACCTATGAAATTCCCGAACCTTTCTGGTTATGCAATCAGGTGTTGGGGATACAGGGGAAGCACAATATCTCACCCAAACTAGCAAATCCTACATCCAGCTGTATCCATCCTTCAACACATAACCAAGAAACCTTCGGAAACCATCTATCTCAACCTTCGAAAAGCATCCGTTATACAAGTTATGGCGATACTCCCGAACTCCCGCCCCAGTACTGGGTGGCGTCGAGGTTATCTCACCAACGAACTGTATAAAAGAGATTTTCGATGTCGGCGAACATATCTCAAGTATACCAGAATTGCAACGATAAAATTGTGACGACAACACCTCGGAGCTCAACTCCCCGGGACACTGCCACAACCCCTAAAGACAGGAGGCACCAAGAACAATGTTCTCGTCACAAAACCATCGGAACAAAACCAAGATACTCGCGTGATCCTAAATTTTTTTTTAATGAAATTTGAGACGAGAAGAGTCAAAACTCTACGTCAGGATGCCTTACCAGAGCGATGAGGAGACTGGGAAGTAAAAGAATTCCTAAGCTCTCCGATATATAATTCCTAAGGACTCAAAACATTTTTCTAGACACAACTCGGCTGCTAAAAACGATCAAGCAATGGGGGCTCCTAAGGTCGGGGATGGCTCTGATTACCAACTTATAACGCCCTCGATGCGGCTATAGCTCCCACGTGTCGAGGCACGACTTAGAGACATAACCGCATTGAAAGCAATGTCGCAAGTTAGGCAATCATTACAACATCCCATGTAATACATAATAAAAGGGGGAGATACCATAGTTGGCTTACACTCGCCACGTCACATCAGAGAGCATAAATAACATCCATCAAACAAAGACTCATGGCCCGACTACGGCGCCAAAATAGAAAAGAACCCAACATGTGACAAGGTCCTGAATCGATCCCCAACTAGGCACCACTACTGATCATCGGGAAAGGAAACATAATAACGCTGAGAGTCCTCGTCGAACTCCCACTTGAGCTCGTACTCGTCACCTGGAGCGGAATCACCTGGACCTGCATCTGGAGTTGTAGTATCTGTGAGCCACAGGGACTCAGCAATCTCGCACCCTCGCGATCAAAACTATTTAAGCTCATAGGAATGGATAAGGCAAATATATGTGGAGCTGCAGCAAGCGACTAGCATATGTGGTGGCTAACTTATACGCAAAAGAGAGCGAGAAGAGAAGGCGAAGCACGAGCGAGAAGCTAAAGGAACATCCTGCGCACGCATAACTCCAACACCGTGTCCACTTCCCGGACTCCGCCGAGAAGAGACCATCACGGTTACACACGCGGTTGATGTATTTTAAATAAGGTCAACTTCGGGTTTTCTACAACCGGACGTTAACAAATTCCCATCTGCCCATAACCGCGGGCACGGCTTTCGAAAGTTCAATCCCTGCAGGGGAGTCCCAACTTAGCCCATGACAAGCTCTCACGGTCAACGAAGGAATAGACCTCCACCCGAGACATTCCGATCAGACTCGGTATCCCGGTACAACAAGACATTTTGACAGGGTAAAACTAAACCAGCAACACCGCCCGAATGTGCCGACAAATCCCGATAGGAGCTGCACATATCTCTTTCTCAGGGCACACTCAGATTGTCCTAGGTATGGGTAGGCCAGCCCAGAGTTGCCCCTGGTAGCCACCGGTAGCTGACAGGTGGACCAACACTCAGAGGAGCACTGGCCCGGGGGAAAAAATAACGATGACCCTTGAGTCTGCAGAACCCAAGGGAAAGAAAAGGCTAGGTGGCAAAAGGTAAAACCAATGTTGGGCATTGCTGGAAGAGCTTTACTTAAGACGAACTGTCAAGGGGTTCCCATAATAGCCCAGCCGTGTAAGGAACGCAAAATCCGGGAACATAACACCGATATGACGGAAACTAGGGCGGCAAGAGTGGAACAAAACACCAGGCATAAGGCCGAGCCTTCCACCCTTTACCAAGTATATATATGCATTAATTAAGTAAGGTATATTGTGATATCCCAACAAGTAAATAAAAGTTCCAACAAGGAACGGCTCCAATCTTCCACCTGCAACTAACAACGCTATAAGAAGGGCTGAGCAAAGCGGTAACATAGCCAATCAACGGTTTGCTAGGGCAATGGTGGGTTAGGGGATCACATGGCAATTGGGAGGCTGACAAGCAAAAGGTAGGCATCGTAGCAGTGGCAAAGCAAAAGAGCGAGCAAACTAGCATAGCAAAGATAGTAGTGATTTCGAGGGTATGATCATCTTGCCTGCACAGTTGTCAGAGTTGACTGGATCCACGCAAGCAAACTCAACGGGCTCCTCGGTAGCGAACTCGTCTCCCGGCTCTACCCAACAAGACAAACAAGCAACAAGGATACAATCAACCACGGCAAGACCAAGCAATATGATGAAATGACGATATGCTATGCGGGATGCGATGCGGGATGCAAAATGCAAGATATGACAGGAAATGCATGAACCTGGCATCAACTTGGAAAACCAAGTGTGCCACTGGATAGAGGGGATGAAATCGCTTGAAAACGATATAAAGATCATTGGAATCGGAGCTACGGTTTGGAAATGGCGAGCGTTTTAAGATATGACACCGGTATGCGATTTACAGCAAGTAGGCATCTAAAAGCAACGAAATGAACATGCTACAGCCACCAAACATGAAAACAAAATACATGGCAGTGATGTACACAAGATGGTTGACAAAACACTAGCACTGAGCCATAGGCAAATTCATCCATTAAGAGGTTCAAACAAGCATGGCTAAAACGCAAATGCAAAACAGATTTCAGACTTAGTGAAATTAACACTAGTCTGAAATTTCAGATCACGATGCTCTCTTCGGAGCAGCAAAACAACATGATAGAAAACCTGAACATGACAAGTAATAACATGGCATGGAGCTAATCAACAAGCTTAAAAAAAACACCCAAAGTGACCTGGGGCCAAAAGGGTTCACAAAATACTCTACCGAGCTCACGAACATAGCTCGAACACAATCAGTTTTCAGACTTAGTGAAAACTTAGACACGCTGAAATATAACTCACGAAGGCATGTAAACGAGCTCGATGCACTCACTACGGTGCAAGTTATGGCAAGGAAAGCATATAACCAGCAATAAGGCACAAAGTGCTAGCTACACATGGCAAGAACGAAGGCATAGCATGCATGGAACACTAACGGTAGCATCGGCAAAATCGCAAACAAGTTGACGATCTGCCCGGATTAACAACAAAGCAAAAGTTGAGCTCGATTGAGTCAACCTAGAGCACTCCACATATGCAAACAAAGACATGGATGGATAGAGCATAACATAATTATCAAAACTCCCTTACTGATCATCCTCAAAAGAGGCACGGATCACTAGGAAACAAGCTGGACATATAGCATCACGAACTAAAATATCCCAGACTTAGTGAAAATCACAAAGTCTCTGAAATCAGCAATCTCAGGTACCTCTCTTCGCAAGCTTGCACAAGACAACACACACATCCTAAAAATGCATGGATGGCACCACTGGAAAGAAGACAAAATGCTTAACAATTCATCCCAAAGGGGCACAGGCATATCATGCACGAATTAAACATGGCAAAAATGACAAAAGTGCATGATGAACTAACAGATCTGCAATTTAACTCACGAAGCCTCCTTCTAACAGCATTTTGGGCATCAAGATGACCTCAAATGCAAATGATGCAATGGAATGAAATGATGTACATGTCGAGGCGAAGATTTTGATATATCGTATGCCCAAAACGGAGCTATGGTTACGGAGATACGAGCAGTCAAAGTAGGCACAAAAATCTAGGGTTAGAGGTAAAAAGTCAACCCGAGATCCAGATCTGGATCCGGGGTACTGTTCACCTGCGCGTCTCCCGAGGATGACCAGCGCCGGAGCTCGTCGTGCCGGCCGGAGTGGGGGAAGAGGAGGCCGGGGTGAGGGTGAGGAGGTCGGGCGGCGCCGGAGGAGGAGGCG